>NC_080583.1:76422657-76730157 GCF_029962835.1 Magnolia sinica
AGAAGAAGCACCATTAGAGAGAAGAGAGGAAGGAGGCAACCAAAGGGTTTGCTTTTCATTAATCACTAGTTGAAATTCGTGTTTAGGGCTTTACCCCACTTAAATAAGCAAATAAAGACATAAAATTACTAAAATACCCCTAGGATAAGCAAATAAAGATATAAGATTACTAAAAGACCCCTAACTAAGTCAAAAAACGTGCAAATAACATAAATATGGGAAAGTTTGGGCGCTCGGTCTTCTTTCTCCAATCTTCCTTCACATGTGTCTTCCCTAAGTGGGGTTTTCTATATGTCCAATCACATGTGAAAGGTCTTCAGCTCCTCAATATTCGCCTATCCACAAGGACGGCACTTGTGGTTGGCGCTTTCTTCGTTGGTACACCTTGAATGCACCTGTGTCCGCATCATGTCACCCTTTACAAGGTGCATTTATGTACTGTCTCATAAACTGATATTTTCCTCCATGCAAGTTACAATGTTTTTCAGAGAGATCCCGAGTTCGCTCTGGCTTGACAACAAGATGCTTAAAAGTGGCAATTGGAACCGTGTTTTGATACAGAAGATTGTGCATAAATGGCCTCTGAAAAGGCATGTCCACAAGTTTGAACTCCAACAGCTGGCTTGGATGTACTACTAGGGCCCATTCAGGCACTCTCAAAAAGGGTGTTTGACACCTAAATGGCATTTTGAGCCAAACCCCACTTTGCGAACCCCATCTCATCCTCCTGCTTGATAAAATAGGCACTAAAAAGCCGACCCGACAAAAAGGACAGCGTTATGCAGAATAGCTCTTCTGGCCATTTGGTGGTCTGTATGGGAAGAAGGAATGGGAGATGCTTCAGGGATGTTACCAATTCGGTGGAGTTCCTAGTGCGCAAGGTCAAACAGGAGATGATAGAATGGGCTTCTAATGTAGATAATCTTTAAGGGTTGTAACTTTTTTTATTGGAGTTTAGGTGGTCCACTCTCTCAGCGGCCCTGCTCCTTCTGTATTTCCTCTCTTCTTTTAATACAATTCTGTGATCTTTCAAAAAATAAAAAAAGCCGACCCGACGAAAAACAAACCGATTGTTTTTTGTCGAGTCAACTCAAAAAACAGGCATGATACCCCTTTTGCAGAAACACCTTTTTGCACAAGTCCATCAAAATGGACCTCAATACTGTGTTTGGTGAAGAGGGTTTGGTACATATCACCAATGTCCTTGTCGAGGAATATGTAAAATCAGACTTCACAAGCAATAGTAGGCCATGACTTCAGGCATAAAGGATTAGATGAGAAAGAAGTCAGATTCAAATCTACCAATCAAAAGTAAAGAAGAAAAAATGGAAGCTGGTATTTACAGCTACCTCTTTTTATTTACATACATCCAATTTCCATTTTCGAAATTGAAATAGTACAACTATTTACCATTCCAGTTCCCAAAAGGGAAAACAGGTGTACACAGAGCAAGAGGGTGTACGTAAATATCAATCCCCCCGCCCAAAATAGAGAAAAGAGTGATATTTGCATTTCTGACATATGATATATACTGTATGAGCTTTGCTAAGCTTCCACGAATGTGCCAGCATGGCACATGGTTGCTAGATCCGCTCCATCCATCATGTTGGTCCAACCATCTACATGTCTTCCTAAAAATAAATCTGGTCCAATCAGCATGTGGGCCCCAATATTGGAAACAGGTACATAGGTTAGAAAACTTCAGCCAAGTTTTTCAGAGCCATACATTTGTTTTCAAACTGTGGCCCACCTGACCAGTGGATCAACATGATTTCTTGGCCTAGGGCATCAATATAGTGGTGCCTTTATGGTGGATAGATTGGATCTCAGATCTATTATGCCATGCTGGCATATGTTTGGCATGTATATGAGCTCTATTGTGAATGAGTATGGGCTTCGCAAAGCTCATATTGTATGCTAGGTCATCTTATAAGAAGATCTAAGTGTACAGCTTTTCTACTATAGTACTGGCTCTATGCATCATAATCAGAAAGCCAATCGGCTTAACTTCCATGACAGTTTTTTGTACATGAAAACACATACAAGGTCCAAACCATCATCATGCTGAACCTACCTCAGATTGGCCATGTCCCAAAATTCACACAATTGGACATTTCAGAGGAACTTCAGTTGACATTTTCATCATCATCGTCTTTTTCCAGAAGTCCTCCAGCAGAATAGTCAGGATTGCCAGATCAGTGTGATTTTTGGGGAATGGCCCATCCATGGTAGAGCCTTCTTGATGATAGGTTTGGGCCTTGTACATGCTTGCCATGTGTAAGAACTAAGAAAGGCAACATAAAGAAAGTGACAAACACCACAGTCTAGCCCACATTGTAATTCTTGGTCCTGAAGTTGAAAGAAGACCAAAGGCTCGTGAATAGATATTAAAAAGTATTGGTTCAAACAATTCAATCGTTGAAACAGTAACGTAACAAATTCACGAGACAAACATCAACAAAGAGCAAAGGTAATATGTGCTATTATGATTTATGAATTTGCAATGAAGTATTCTTCTTTTCACAATGAACTTGGAAAAATGCAATGCAGGAGAAAGTATAATATTCTTCAAGGATAACAAGAACAATAAGTCAAAAGAGATGTTGAGAATAGAGTAGACTATTTATAGAAAGGAAAAGGGAGGTGTGCCCCTACTCAGGTATTCATAGGCCAATATCATCGAGGTTCCCCAAGCTGACATGCTGACGAATCTTGGACCCAACCCTCGATATAAACCTTTCCATCCATCCTCAACAATCAATTTTTTGACGACTTGTCTAGCAGTTTCTCTTTTTTCATGTCCCATCACCTGCAGCAAGCGGAAAAACATTTAGAAAAGAAAAAGAAAAAACAAACAACCATCAATGGTTGTTAAAAGTAGGGAACCAGACTTTATTTTTCATAAATCACAAAAAAAATTATTAGAAAAAATTGAAAGGGAACAAACGCCAGTGGTAAAACAGGAATGTGGAAAAAAAATACAAAACAACTGACACAGTGTCCAATGCTTTCCCCAAAGGGGTGTGGTCAGTCTCCACACCCCTTGCATTGGAGGATGATCCACCAAATCATTGGCCTCTATACAAAGATGATTAAGGGCCTGTTTGGATTGGGCATAAGCTAGGGCCTAGAGGAAGGCAAGGGAAAGCAAATTTGTAACATAACCAGATGACAAATTGACATCAGCACTAGGAGAAGGAAAATCTTTGCAACTGTTTGTTTTGCTAGAGAAACTGTGAAGGAAAGTGCTTTCCTTTTGCATTTTCCACTGTTTAGTTTGCAATTTTCAAAGGAAGATCTTTTCTCCTCCAATTTTTGCCCATTTAAACTGTCACATCAGAAGGAAAACAATTTTCCCACCATTTGACTTCTCAAAAAGAAAAATAAAAAATAAAAAATTACTCCTTTGTTGAGGTCCTGAGGAAAGCAGATGGATATCCTTCTCTTTTACGTAATCGAAACAAAGGATATGTCAAGTCAAAGGAAAATTGTTTGCTTCCCCTAGTTTATCCCCAATCCAAACAGGCCCTAAATGAAATAATAAACAAGAAGAGAGTTCCTACTATCACTGAAGACATGTGAAAGCTTCCATGCTTCATCCCCTTCACCTATGACATTCTGAGTCCCTTTCAAATTATTTTTTTTTGAAAGATGACGAATTTATTAAGAGAAGAGAACTGAAAAACAGAAAAAACAGAAAAAACTGGAAAGAACAGAAACAGAGATATCCGCTGAGATAGGCCCTTTCAATTTTTACCCTTCACTACAAGCTCTTCCATTCAAATGGAAACCCACCCTAACTCCATAAGAGCTTCGGCCTCAGCCTTGTTAGAGTCATTGCATTCGGCCTTCGCCATGTTAGAGTCATCGCATCCAGCAGACCAAAGCAACTTTGGTAAGTTCCCCCTTATTGTTCCTCATGACACTCCCAATTCGAGAGTGCAGTGGATCCACGAAAACTAAGTTTACACTCTGGAGAGGGCTTCCACTTTGCCCCTTTCTTCATTTTAGCAGGTTCACTATTTACAATAGCCTCCCAATCATGGAACATATCAGAAATGAATGCTGCAAAACTCCTTGAGAAGAGCCCAATAGATAATAGAAAAAGTTTTAACTCTTTCAATAAGCCTTTCAAATTGAAACCTCACAATTGTTAAAGATTCTCTCATTCTTTTCATTCCGAACATCCCAAGGAACTACATACGAGGGAATATTCCAAAGAATTAAACCCCATTGCTTTGAAGGGCCCACTTCCCGATTTTCAGAAGTCTGTGTCACCAATCTTTGGGACACCCAATTAAGGTCAGAATCTGGCGCAATTGATACCATTTTTTAAATCACAGGAGTAAGAAAAGGGTTCAAAAAAGAAGGCCAGAAATTCCCTCTTACAATCCCAATTACCCTTATTAATGCATGCTGTTTTGATGCGCTTAGCCCATGCAAGTAGGGCCCATGATCCAGTGATCTACACAGTTGATCTGGTGATTCCCCAGAGCTGATGGAGAATGATCCAAATATCTTCCAGATTTGAAGGACTTAACCCTTCAATCATACGAATGCAAATAGATGATCTAGTGATTGCCAAAGATTGGATGGACGGGACTTTCCAATCCGGAAGACTTTGGGTATCCCCATACATTGTGGGCCCATCATATCAACAGTCTGTATGAGACAGCAAACATATGCGCGCACAGGTACAGAGTGCAAACTGATTTTATCAGCATAGGGACCCAATAATTCAACTCTAATTAATATTCAAAAGTTTACCGCCACTGACACAGGGAAACATGAAGAAATAAGAGAATGTATGTTCAGACACGACACTATCAGCACAAAAGAAAAAAGAAAGAAATCCCAAGTCAACCAGATTTCAAGAATTACCTGTAACCGTGTCTTGATAGTGTCCAACGGAGTTGTGATGCAAGATGCCACAGCCCCAGCCACAAATCCACCAGTTGCTTGGACTAACACTATTGTCCATGGGCTAGGTACACGTTCCTCATTATCCGTCCCATAGCCTAGCAGCCTTCCAAAGGTTTTCAACAAGAAAAGGGTGAGAAGATGCAAGCTATCAGTGCCACAAGTATTAATGTGCATCACAAAAAATTTCAAGGTGAAATTCCGAAGGCACTCTTGTTGCCCTGGATGCAGGTAGCAGTTGGGTGTTTTAAGCAGCACATGAGATAGGACCCTGCATTGAGTGGGCCACATTTTCCTGCTTTTTCCGCTCCAAATAGTGGTTGACACAAGAATAGGAAGATCCATTCTCATCTCAACCGCAACTAGGTGGTATGACATCATGTCGGCCTTGGACACCACTAACACCCAAATATTGAAAAAGAGTATTGGAATGCACCCTTAACTAACCAATAACAATTCCTTTCCAAAAAGTAAAATGTCTGCTTCCTTTGTTGTGTCACTCACAAATAAGAAGAAACCGTATTTATGATTCATCACCCTTGGATTTATGATATCCAGCCCTTAACAACGTGTTTGAGATAGGATGGCTATACGACCAGCCATGCTTTATGGGATAGAATGTTGGGCAGTTAAGGAACAACATGTTCATAGGATGAGCATCGTTGAAATGAGGATGTTGAGGTGGATGAGTAGCAAGACAAGGATAGAATTAAAAATGAATGCATTCAAGGGAATTTAGGAGTAGCGTCAACAGGTAATAATATGAGGGAAAGTAGACTGAGATGGTTTGGTAATTTACAACTGAGACCAGGCAATGCTGGTTAGGAGTGAGTCAATACAAGTTGAAGGCCCTAAAAGGGCAAGGGGAAGCCCAAAAGAACATGGGTGGAGGTAGTAAGAAAGACTTTATAACCTATGGTCTAACTGAAGTTATGGCCCTAGATAGAGTGGAATGGCAGAAAAGGATTCATGTGGTGGACCACCATAATTAGTTGGGTTAAGGCTTAGATGGTGATGATGATGAGACCTTAACAATTCAAACAAATAAGCTACTCTGTATTTGTGATTCAATAAGCTCTTAATATAGTTTGGGACTCATGGTGCATAGACTAGTTTCTAATTTGTACCTCCAAATGTACCGTTGGCTTGAACCGTAACTAGCCCACCAAACAGCACTGGATGGGGTATAGGTCACAATTGACAAGCCAAACCCTCTATATAATCCTCGGATGCCATCGGACTTGAGAACTTTACGAGCAACATCAAGTCCGCCGTTGTACCTTGCATAGCCTGAATATCCTTGCACCATCAATTTTTGGCTAACCTAATACAAATTCATTTCAATTAAAATTTAGCATGCAATGGATAATTTGGCCGCACTATCTAATTATTTGGGTATAAATTCAAGCATTAAAAAAATGATAAGAAGATAATATATTAGAAAATTCATGAATATAGCCGTCTTCTTGTCTAGATATGAGGGTACAAATCAACTAATGTTTCATTTCAATAGATGTGGTGAAAGGAATGCAAACGTACGGTGATAGTCTCATGTTTGCAACTAGACGATGTGGTTTCGAACCATCAAATAAATTTATCACCGTCATCGTCCTCGTTGTCGTCATCATCATCATCTAAGCCTTGTCCCAACTAATTGGGGTCAGCTACACTAGTCCTATTCGGCCATTTGAAATGTCATACTGTTATGATTCATTATAATAAGTCCTGTGGCAAAAGTTTCATGCCGGCTGCCAACCTAACACAACCATCCTCGTTTATCCGGGCTTGGGACTGGTAATGAGAGCACAAACTCCTACGGGAGTTATTACCATCAAATTTATTTATAAGAGGGGAGAAAAAAACTTCATGATTCTATATGCTTGCTTAGATGCATACAAGTGGGCATGCATTTTTCATTAACACATGTGATGCAAAGTACACGGAGCAGCAGAAGTTCAGATATTCCAACCAGCCGACGGCCTGACAGGATTCATCTCTTACATTGTCATGGATGATGAAAGCAAGAGTTAGGAAGTGGCTGTTCGCAAAAAAAATAAATCAGTAAGCATTTTTACATTTAGTAAGATTTGAACCATCGTAACAAGTGGTTTCACATATAGAAACTCATGATATCTAGTTGGATGGTCTAGACTCTGGTGTGCATTTACAAGCTATGTTAATGGTGATGACTCATCCAATGAAAGCAAGAGTTAGGAAGTGGCTGTTCACAAAAAATAAAAATTAAAATTAAAATTAAAAATTAAAAAAATTAAAAAAAATCAGTAAGCATTTTTACATTTAGTAAGATTTAAACCATCGTTACAAGTGGTTTCACATATAGAAACTCATGATATCTAGTT
This sequence comes from Magnolia sinica, assembly GCF_029962835.1. Taxonomy (NCBI): domain Eukaryota; kingdom Viridiplantae; phylum Streptophyta; class Magnoliopsida; order Magnoliales; family Magnoliaceae; genus Magnolia; species Magnolia sinica. The sequence goes on from NC_080583.1 coordinate 76,429,938, forward strand.
GGATGGTCTAGACTCTGGTGTGCATTTACAAGCTATGTTAATGGTGATGACTCATCCAGAGCATGATCGCATACATGAAGTCAATCGAGACTATCCAAACCGTGAGCCTTATTGAATTTTAAATCGCTAACATTTTCTTTCATATCATCCAATTGATGCTCAGTTGAATAGTTATGATCGCTCAATCAGCATGACTTTCAAACTATGCACCATCCATAGTGTGGCCTACAACTTGGACAGTTTTCAATGAAGTACATGCATGCTATTTTATGGTGGATGAGAACTTGGACAGCCTTCAATGAAGTACATGCATGCTATTTTATGGTGGATGAGTTGCCACCATTTAACACAGTATCTTAAATGCTCACCAGAGTCTTATTGCAACTGGAAATGGCAAAAAACTATGAACATGTGCAAAGAGATTCATTATAGTGTTAAACACATATACCCCAAGATATTTATCAGTGACTGGCTTTTGAACATGTCACACATGTACGGTATCCGAGATGACCACTAAACATGCACCCACCTTAAACGGGCTAGAGCCCATAAGTCGCATGGTTTGGACAATTGTAAGCACTAGAGGAAGGTAAACAGATGGTTACAAGAAGAGGGAAGAAAAAAAAAAGGTCAACTAGGTGTCCATTTTATTTTTCTAAGAAATCCCCCAACTGAAGATTTAGGAGGCTTAGGATTGTCCAATCAATGCAACTTATGGCCTACAGCCCATCCATGCTAAGGACCCATTTGGACACACCCTCAAAATGCCTAAATGCTGTTTTGAGACCAACCCCTTTTCAAATTGTGCCTTCGGATGCACTCTCCAACCTCCGTTTTAGCCTCCACTTGACAAAATATGCACTAATAAAAAACTGAGTTTCGGTGAGTCGAACAAAAATGCTGCATTAGCCAGAAAAGTGGTTTTGTGGAAGTTGCATCCATATGGGCCCTGTCTTTCGGAATCAACAGTTCAGATCCTTGTACCCCTGTGCCATGTCTTCTGGGACAAATTCACTAATGACGAGAAAGGAAGTCATGGTAACATAAGTTTTGTCATTTGCAGAATTGATAATGGGTGCTCTAGGTGCAATCATAGGGCCAAAGCTGGTGATCACACAGAAAGGCAGTTCGGAAGCTAAAGCAGCATGTTGGGTTGACGAGAAGCCAAGCATTTATGAGACAAAATAGCCCGCAGGATAAGTCTTATCCAGAAAGACAAGAAAACTTTCTCCAGTTTAAATTAAGATCCTAGTTTGAATGATATTCTTAACATCACTTTGCATCCAGAATAATCAGACTCTGAGGTTGACAGATGAAGTTTTCATTTCAATAACTGACTTTGAATTGTAGAAGATATTAAAACTGTGGGAACGATATGTCCCTGCAAGAGGTTCAGGATTTTCTCTCAATGAGAATGAGAAAACATAAAATTATACAAAACCATAATATGAAATAACAGCCTTACAATTTCAAATTTACAAAGTAGATATAAGAAAAGGGCATCTCGCTTCATAGAAATTCTATGCAGCTCCCACAATACACATGGAAAACTGTGTGATGATCAGAACTGCTGATCTGGTGGGTTGGATAAACCATATGCCAAAACCAACAGGGTTGAATTGTGGAGGCCATCCTATCAGTGGCCTGCAGAAGGAACGGCTAACTCAAAACAAAGCCACATTCAACAAGAAAAATTCATGACTGGATCGTAGCTATGATGATTAGTCAATAGCCTATCCTGGCCAACCTGATCAAGAGTCCTGGTTGCAACTTGCAAGACATGCTTTTCGCATGCACTGTTGAGTGGAAAGCTGCATAAGACTTCTATGATGTGAACTGAATAATAGAATTCTGGAGAGAATGTTTTGGAAGGAAACGTTCGCCATACCACATCAAGAGGAACAAACACTGCCTGAGAAAGAAGTGATGATGACATGCCAGCAAAGCCATTCGCTATGGCCGCTTGTGTTGGTTCGGAGAAGTTAAAAGGCTCAATCATTCTGAAAGCAGCAACCTTCGTAGTCTCCAAAGAAGTCAGGAAGATAATCCTGCCAGGAATGGCTCCAGTAATTACCGTGCCGAATCCTCTATAAAGACCACGTACCCCATCTGTTCTTAGTAAGCCTCTGGCAACTGAAAAAGCATTTTTCTCCATGGTGTCTCTTGAAGCAACCTGCATCCTGGTCTTTATGACAGAGATCGGGTACAAGGCCACGGTAACACCAGTGAAGAGGCCAGCTCCAACAACATAAAATTTAGTCTTGTCGAGCCTGCAAAATCGATCAAATGTATCATCATAAAAACATTGGTTAAAGATCAAAATACCATCGCAACCAACAAGCAGTAAACCGTTCAGAAACGTTATTAACCAATTCAGTTAGAAAGGAAATAGGTTGACTAATCAATTTAATACCTTGATATCAAAGAATTAAAACATTATGCCAGTTTATTTGAGTATGCTGGCCTTTATATAGCACTAGGGGGTATGGGCATGTGCGACACACATGGAGAGAGTAGGGATGAGAGAAAAAAATGGGGAGAGAGGCAAAGAGGAAGGTGCAGGCTATACACATGCGTGTGCCACAGAGAGAGAGAGAGAGAGAGAGAGAGAGAGAGAGTGGTTTCAATAGCGGCCCATCCTCACTCTTTCCCATTCTATGGCCCACTCAAGTCTCAGATCAGCCTCGTTTTTGGGCTAACGTCCTAACATGAGTTGATGCAACAGATGTTCTAGAGTAAATGCCACACAATAATCATAGTAGGCCCCACAGACCTTTGTCACACGAGCACCCTAATAATACCCTTCGTGTGCACTACACATAAAGAGTACGAGAGGTGGGTGAAGGCTACTCGCAGGAAGGAATAGAAATGACAAAAATGACCTCAGAAAAAACAGAACTTACCTCACTTGTATTACTATTGCAAGGGTAAAGTTGGCCAAAACACTCTTAAGCTATTTGGTGGCTGTTGCGGGTGAAATCTACATTCTAAACTGTATGTTGGATGCCAACTACATTTTCTAGTTCCCAAAATGCCCCTAACTTCATTAAAATGTCTTCCATGTCCTTTGAATATTCAAAGTTCTCTACCCTAGGGAAACTAATTGCAGGGGTAAAATTGGCCAAAAACTCTACTCGTGTTATACATAGTATAGATCCTGTACTTGTTTTCCAGATGAGTGACTGCATATGGTATTTCAAACATGAGATCTAATATAGTGTTGAATCACAAGATCGTGGTTTATGAGAGCGCTAAAATGAATTGAATTGGCAGTTGTAAGATTTCAAATTCTTTAGAAAATTTATTTAGAGTTCGGAACACTAAGATATAGTTAGAACAACACAATTATTATTATTTTTATAACATTCCATGGCATTTCAATGTCATAGTGAACTAAGTCAAGCAAACAAAACACTTACGTAATGGAAACTTGGAATATTGCCCTAAATTCCATTTCACCTCCCTCAAATTCATAACATATAAGTAATCTCACAACCATTAACAATAAATAAATAAACTCTATGTGAATATATATATATATATATATTGAAGAGTCATGAAAATTATATTAAAAGGAAAAAAGGAGAATACAAAACAAAAACAAGAAACAGAAAAACAAAACACAGGAGCAGGGCCACTGAGGTAGCGGGCTGACTAGGCTCCAAGAAAAAGGAGATTACAACCCTTAAGCTTGTCTACGCTAGCAGCCCATTCTACAATAAACTGCTTAACTTTGCGCAATAGGGACGCTGCTGAATTAGATTTGTCTTTAAAACATCTGCCATTTCTCTCTTCCCAGACAGTCCACCAGACAACCAAGAGGGCTATTCTCCAGATAGGAGTTCTTTGGATACCAAAATGAACGCCACGCCACGCCTTCAGAAGAGAGCCAGTTGAGGTCGGGAAACACCAGGAAATACCAAACGCAGGAAGGATCTAAGACCAAATCTGGTTAATGAATGAGCAGTGCAAGAACAAGTGATTGTTCATTTCTTCTTCGGCCAAGCAGCGGAGGCAAACGTTAGGAAGGATCATCCCTCTCTTCTTTAGATTATCAACCGTGAGAGCCTTGTTCTTCCCAACCAACCAACCAAAAAAGACTACCTTAGGAGGAGCCGAATATGTGATTATATTTTTTACTAAAGCAAACAATACATATACCACTTTGTCAAATAGGTCTCAAGCCGATCCATGAATCATTTCTATGGGGTTTGAATAGAACTATAGGAATTGAATTTGAATATAAAAACATTGGATTCTGAACACTGAATTTTCTTTTTCTTTGAAAAGGCAACAAAATTTATTAGAATGTGGATTCTAAACCCTGTTCCATATTGACAAAAGAAAGTTCAAACAAATTAACCACACGTCAGATTTTATTTTATTTTTCATTAATCTAGGAAAATGAATCTTAATGCTGAAAAGAGAAGCTATCATCATGCACAGTCACATAAGGAAAAAAGAAAAAACAAGCCTCATCGACAAAGAGTGAAAGACAAGCATTCCCAATGCCCTTCCTGATGCATTGCACAAGTGATGCTATCAGCTACAGTAGCGGGCTACAGTAATTCTCAGTGATTATCACGCCACGCTTCTATCCAATTGGAATTTGGAGTCTACTTGCAAACCAGGACAGCATCCTTAATGAAGTAGTACATTCTATCAGGAAGTAGAGTTGGTTTAGAAGTTGTACATTGGGCTGTTCCCTATTGTATGGGAAAAGTCTAGACTGGTAGCAGTAAGAGAGTATTAGGAATTTAGGATTTCTATTAGTGACGTGTTTACACCAATTAGAAACAGTTTGACCCCATACAGTTTCCTATGTACTAAAAAAGAAAGAAATGCATACCATAAAGTAAAGCAGAATTTTTTTGGGTCTTCTTATATTTAAGTTTTCCTCTCTCCAGTGATTTACACATTAGGAATCTTTCCATCGTGATCAGTCATTCAGATATTTCACATCCACAAGAAAGAAAATGACGAGGCTGTTGAATTGCCAAAGTTTGGACTCGATTGTAATGCTATCATGATTGCTATTGTATGCTGAGTTTCTAAAATTTTCATGCTTCACTTTTTATTAGAAATACCAAAAAAAAAAATCATACATCTGTGGAATGTCATGATTGAAAGAATGTAAAAGAAATTTTCAGGGTGGAAGAGCTCTACCTATCAACATTTAGGGGGTAATGTGATTTGTCTATATAAACCACCTTTTGTAGGAATAAAATCAGGCTTAAAAATTAGCAGAATCAACATGGAGTATTTGGAATGCAACTTTTGTAGGAATAGTTATAGAGGAAATGTGATTTGTCTTGTTATTTTGGCTCTATTATTCACAAGGATTGGGAGATCTATGAGGATCTTTCTAATGAAATTAGAGGTGGGTAGATGAAGTGGGGATGTGCATCTGAGTAGTGTGTGATCACCAAATGTCTATGAAACTTAATGAAAAATTAGAAGACAACAATTCAACCGACTATGCTACATTGTTGGCCAATGAGAAGGCAGCATGAGTAGAGATTTGAGTGTTGCAAAGATACAGATGCTGAGATGGATTTTTAAGAAGACCAAGAAGGATAGAAGTAAGAATGAGGTCATGCAAAGTAGCCTAGGAGTAGTCCAATATGAATAAGATGATGGAAAGTGGATTGGAATTGATAGGTCATGTACACGAAGACAAGAGCCAGCCCCGGTAAGGAGGGAGTGTTGCTTGGAGTTGAAGGGCCAAAAAAGATGATGAAAGGAAGAACTAAGAAGGCCTTGGATGGAGGTAGTCAACAGGGACATGAAGGCTTGTACACAAACCAAGGATACAGCCTTGAGTAGGAGCAATCAGCAAAAAAAGGATTCGTAAACCCAACCCCACATAGTTGAAGCAAGGTTATGGTGATGATGACGACATGAAACTGAAAAAGTAAGCAATGTAGACGTGAACCCAAAATATGAATTTGAGCTTCAAGTAAAGAAACATATTCCAAGAAAACCAATACCCGACGGAGCAATCCATGACCCGGAGTGATCATTGCCAAGTAAACAATCCTCCAAATTCACGAAGGAGTTTCCGAACCGATGTGCTGACATAGATTTATAACCTGTACGCTAAACAAAATTAGGACACATGTCACACTGGTGTCAAGTGATCCAAACTGTTCATAAGGTGGTCCCATCATAAATGGGCCACTAGTGATACCAAAGCCCAATTTACACCCCTTATTTTTATAATATGGCAACGTACATGAACATGATAGTATGTCCTAAGAACCAATTAACAACAATACAACACAAAATAGCAAGTCATAAAATTAGATAACTGCTGATCGACCAGATGTGTCTTTTTCACTCCATCGAAAATCAATTTTACTCTATAGACACTTATGACTACAACACCCCCTAGCATTTGTCTCAGTAGTCTTTCAGTGGCTTGTTTCAGTCCTGTTCCAATTTCTTCCTTTTTTTGTTCTCTCCCTTTGAACCGGAATTCCATACTCGATCTTATGGATACATTTAGAATTCTGTGGAAAGCCGTATTTGATGAAAGTCGTATGTACGGCTTGTGGAGGGAGATCTTTCATATCTTTCAAGATCCATAGACACATAGATCCATGGATCCATACATCTTGATCCGAAAAGAATCAATAGAAAAAGAGATATAATTGGAATGGATCAATATCTTTCTCGAAAAAAAAAAGGATGAAATGGTAAAGCGATTCATAGTGGAACATACCCAATTAAGCAAAAGTCATGGTTATCGCGTAACATCACACTGAGACCACATTTGGATGCACAGTGGAATTGAATATCAAATACTCAGTTTGACCACAAAAGAAGAATCATTATGGGGAAATCAACCTCAAATTTCAGTTATGTTCCTTTCAATTCCAGCCAGTAAGTAACTTAACTGCAATTTGATGATTCCCAGACTATCAATAAGAAATCCAAGCAAGGAAACTACAATTTGGATATTTCAGTTTATAAGTAGTACAAGACTAATAATCGCAATTCGTTTCGACAGCGCATCAAAACACTCACATCAAATTAACAACAAACCATCTAAGTAAAATGATAAAATCCAACAACAAGCAATTAATGCATGAACTGAAAAATTAAAAAACAAAAAAATCAAATACAATGACAAAAACCCAAATGAGAAATTCACAATAGACAAGGACCCGAATCAAAATACTATAAAAAGAATCACAAAAAATTGGAGGATTCGGAAATTTTACTTGTCCCAGTTTATTTCTCTCTGATTAATGGATTGAGCTGCAGGAGGAGAAGAATCCATGGATGACGAATTAGAATTCACCAGAGCCCTTCAACGCATGGAAAAATCAGGACCCATTTTTTGAAAATCCGAAAAAATGGATGCTTTGAGAGATCATTAAGATTTGCAACTGCAAGAGAAAGAAGAAAGGTTTTTTTTTTTTTAATAAAAAAATAAAAATGAGGGGTCGTGGGCTGCAAGTCTGCGAGAGGGAAAAGAGAAGTAAGGCAGGGGTAGTTTCGGAATGGGAAAAAAGGGTATTTTGGTCCTTTTTCTAGTCGGGTAACTCACGCATCACGTGCAGCGGACAGTTGGTGATTTCATTTTGAGGAGGAAGTTTGCTCGAAGAAATCCTGACCGTATATTAATAAGACATATTGGGGATCTAGCAGTTGGACTTGGATCCTTTTTTTTCCGTAATCCAGACCGTTTATTCGGGAAGCGGATTGCGTCCTGATCCGGCTGCACAATAATCAGTCCAGGCAGGGCTCTGTGGGGTCCACCATGATGTATGGGTTTTATCCACGCCGTCCATTCATTTTTCCAGATAATTTTGAGATATGATGCAAAAAATGAGACAGATCAAAGCCTCAAGTGGACCATACATTGAGGATTGAACGCCTACCGTTCAAAACTTCTTGGGAGCCGTAGAAGTTTTGGACCAGTGAGATATTTGTATTTTCACTTCATCCAGGTCTATATGACCTTATGAACAGATTGGATGTAAGAAGCTTTCAACGGTGGCTGTCATTATCACCACTGCTTCCTGTGGTGTGGTCCACTTGACCTTTCGATCTACCTAATTTTTGGGTTCATACCTTAAAACGATATGAAAAAACAGATGGACGGCATGGATAAAACCCATACATCGTGGTGGGCCCCACAGATCCCTGCCTGCACGGATTATTGTCTAGGCGGGAGCAGGATGCAATCCGCTTCCGTTTAGTTGAAAGTTCTTTCCTTGGATTGTGGAATCCAGAAAGTGATATCTGATTTAATTTGTCAAACCTTTTATTATAAAAAAAAAAGGTTATGACGACCGTTCATCTTCAAACCGAAAAAGCCAAACTATCAAAGGAATGGAAAGTCAATTTGAGAGATTTTAATGAATTTTTATCATAAAAAGTGGGGCCCATCAGATAAACGGTTTGGATCATCCTAAGATGAGCTAGATTCAATTGCAAAAGTCCTGACGGATGTATTCGGGCAAATCCATATGGGGCCTGTTTGAGAGTTCATTTTGCCTTCGTCGGGATTAAGCGTCCTGTGTACGTCGCCGCTCACTGGATCCACATGCTGACTGGTAAATAATCAAAACCGTCCATGTTTTTGAATCTATCTTATAAGTTCCACATGATGGAAACTATGATGAACGGTAAACTGTCGCCCCCACTGCTTGTAGATGAACTTAGAACATGAAAAGACATTTCGATGGCCCACATTCAATTCTAAAAATAGAAGATCAGTATAATCTCGGAAGTATGTTTGTCGGATAATAGGACATTTTCCATAGTAAAGAGAATATGGACGGTTCAAATCATGGGAGCATCCCAGCATGTGGGCCCCAGCAAGTGGCGATGCACTCTCTATTATGTGTCGACCATTGGATTCTTTTCATTTTAACCGTCTATTAGATGTCCACCAATCGGCTATCATGGTTTAAGCAAGTGTAATTTTTGGTGTAGGGTCCATCTAAGTTGATTCCCACTATTTGAATGGTATAGTTCGAGTCATTTACATGCTAGGTATACATTTTCTTAGTGCTCGCCTATCAGGCATAACTCTTCCATAGTATCAAAATTTTCTCTTTCCGGCTGATGAGCTGACTGGGATCAGGGAATGTCACGTACGGAAACCGATTGGCTACTCCCACTGGGGCTGGTGGTCGGTGATCTGTCTCATCCGACCTGTGACCAACCCAACATTGAGTTGGGCTCGAGTAGGATATTTCAGGTCTGATTTCAAGCTTGGGCTATACAAACATCAGCCCGATAAAACTTGGGTTGGGCTTGGGTTAAGGTCTCGAGTTACCCGACCCAACCTGAACCCGATCAATATATAAGTTACTTATAAATTATAATTAAGTGTGGATCGTTTGTGTTGAAGGCACTCTAATGATGTCGAGTCTCATTTGTCCACGTCATTTTCAAAAACTCAAGCTAACAAGATATGCCAGATTTCTCTCTTCCAAATAGACATCATGCTATATGCTACATGACTTTTACGGGAGTAGTTGTCTTATATTTTAGCTAATTTTTTAAAGAAAAAAAATAAAGTTCTTTATAACGAATAATCACATATATAATTAATAAAATTATGGATATAAAAAATTAGTCATATATTAAAATATAATAAACTAATTTAATAACGAAAATATTAGCATGTATATACCCGACCAACCTGATCAACCTGACCAAGCCCACTTAGGTTGGGCTTGGGTTGAGAATTCCCAACCCGACATTGGGTTGGGTTGGGTTAGGGTTGAAGTATAGGAACCTTGAGTTGGGTTAAGGTTGAGCACCAACCCAACCGGTCCGACTTTCAGCCCTAGCCATGGTCTAGCAGACTAGCACACATGTGCCATCTCCAAATGTGTAGCATTTATCAGAGCTTTGATAGCTGTGGGACACCGGAAATTGGAGTTCTTGACCCACCAGCATACCTGTGGATCACATGATGGTGGCCCATGGTACAACGGTCCCACAACTTGGAAAAGTAAGTGGACCCCACCATGGTTTTCAGGCATACGGTCAAAAAGCTAGTAAGGTGCAAATTTCACATATGTGAGCCGCTTATCAGACGATCCTCACCGTGTAGATTACATGTGTGGAAATCAGGTTGATGTAGGGCCCACCTTGATGTATGTTTTGTATATCCACGCCGTCCATCCACTTTTCCAGCTCATTTTATGGTAAAATATTAAAAGCGAAGTAGATCCAAATCTAAGGTGGATGGCAACGTAGGAAAGAGTGGTAATTGAACAATAACCGTAATGTTTATATTCCATCCAACCTTTTGAAAAGCTCACAGAGACCTTAATGATAGGAAAAAAAATAAAATTAGCTTCATCTATGGGATATTAGATTAAAATTAGCTATAAAAACTAATGGATGGATTGAATATATAAAATATACATTGAGTTGAGCCCCATGCTAAGGGCCGTACGGTGTTGGGTCAGGCCGGGCCGCACCTAATCCGCTCCCCCCGTTTGGCACGAAAGCGGATTGCGTGCTGATATAGCATTCTGAGTAAAACTCTATGGGGCCCACCTTCATGTATTTGTTTCATCCATGCCGTCCATCCGTTTTTTGGCTTTTTTTTGGGAGGGATGACCCAGAATTGAACATATTCAAAGCTCAACTGGACCACCGACCCGAACCAACCCGACCCGGATGTAAATATATTTCTAAACAAAAATTTCATCACCTAGGCTTTTCATTCGGCGCCAAAAAGTCCCGCCCAACTCTATCTCTATATTTGTCTATCTCTCTCTATATTTGCCTCTCTGTCTCTGTTGAAGAAAAAATTAAGAAGAAGGCTAATTAGATGTTCTTTGATAGATCAAATCCTCTTTTTTTGCTGTTGGGTTTTGTAGCTTCATGGTATTTCTCTGTTGGAGAGAAATATATACAGAGAAATGGTGTATAGTTTAATTCGAAAGAGAGAGAGTCGTACTCGTAGCAGGTTGACGGTCACACCCGAAGTTGACGGAAGCAGCTTGGTTGGATCGGCCGGTGTAATGGGTCTGATCACGAGGTATGTGTTATATCCAAACCGTCCATCCATTTGATCAGCTCATTTTAAGGCTTGAGACAAAAAATAAGACAGATCTAACCATCAACTAGACCACACTTTAAAAATCAGTAGGTGATTAAACGCCAGCCATTGAAACCCTTTTTAGGGTCACATAAATTTTGGATCAATATGAAATTTGTTTTTCCTCTTCATTTGGTACTTAAGATCTTATGAAATTTATTTTTCCCATTCATTCAGTTACTTGTGACCTTCTAAACAGATTGGATGTAAAATAAACGTTATGGTGGGCCCTACAAATTTTTTAACGGTGAAAATCATTATCTCTATTGCTATTTATGGTGTGGTTCAGATGATCTTTGGATATGATTCATTTTTTTGGATAATGCTCTGAAATCATCTCTAAAAATAGATGAACGGTGTAGATATAATAAATACATCACTGTGGGGCCCACGTAAGATGTAACATTGATCTCCTTTGAACCGTTCTCACAACTCGGAGATCGAGGAGCGTCAGTGCTGTCTTCGCACAACATGTAGCCTATAGGTTAGGGAAGCGGACTGCATACTGAGTAACTCAGTACGGTAAGCGTACTGCGTAAACTCCGTGGGCCACTGTGTCACTCGTGCATTGTATCCACTCCGTCCATTTCTTTTAACACATAATTTTAGGTCTCTATCCCAAAAATGGATTATATCCAAACCTCAAATGGACCACACCACTAGAAACTGTGTGAATTGAACATCTACTGTTGAAAAATTCTTGGGGACAACAGAGGTTTTAGATCAAGCTGATATTTGTGTTTTCCATTCATTCATGTCCTTCTCATCTTATGAACAGGTTGGATAACAAATAAACACACTGGGGGCCTTAAAAAATTTTCAACGGTTGAAATCAATAGTTCCACTTTTTCCAGTGGTATGGCCCACTTAAACTTTGTGTATACATCAATTTTGGATTGAACCCATAAAATGATCTAGAAAAACGAATGGACGGTGTGGATAAACCACATGCATTCGCAATGGGCCCAACTGAGTTTACTCGGCACGATAAGAGCATACTACACGAACCAATTTCATAGGCTAGTTGGTGCTAGCTACAAAATAGCAATTATAAAGCTTCTGTCATAAGCTATATCACGAGTGTAAAGCTTCTTCAAAAAGCTACATAACAGTAGTTTTTATTCAACTGAGTAAATTATGTGGGCCCATCATAAAATATTTAAAACTAAGTAGATCCAAATCTAGGGTGGATGGCAACGTAGGAAAGAGTGGTAATTGAACACTAACCGTAATGTTTATTTTCCATCCAACCTTTTGAAAAGCTCACAGAGACCTTAATGATAGGAAAAAAAATAAAATTAGCTTCATTTATGGGATATTAGATTAAAATTAGCTATAAAAACTGATGGATGGATTGGATATATAAAATATACATTGAGTTGAGCCCCATCGAGGGCCGTACGGTGTTAGGTCAGGCCGGGGCCGCACCTAATCCGCTCCCCCCGTTTGGCACGAAAGCGGATTGCGTGCTGATATAGCGTCCTGAGTAAAACTCTATGGGGCCCACCTTGATGTATTTGTTTCATCCATGCCGTCCATCCGTTTTTCGGCTTTTTTTTGGGAGGGATGACCCAGAATTGAACATATTCAAAGCTCAACTGGACCACATTACAGGAAACCGTGGGAATTAATTACCTACGGTTGATGTATCCATTGCATATCCACACCGTCCATTCCTTTTTCCAGATTATTTAAGGGCATGATGCAAAAAAATCTCAGGTGGACCACACCAAAGGAAATAATGATCATTGAACACCCATCGTTAGAAACTTTCTAGGGTCCACTTAAGGTTATGGGAAAACACTAATATAGCTTGATCCGAAACTTTTGTGGCCTTAAAGAGTTTTTAATGGCCAATAACTACTATTTGTTGTTGTGCGGTCAACCTGAAATTTGTACCTGCTTTATTTTGGGGCCATGATCTAAAATAATATCAGAAAATGAATGGACGGCCTAGATATAAAGTAGGCCCCGTGGTCAGGGTCCCACCCACCTAGCTGGTTTTGGGCTGAAGCCACACCAAGAAGTTCACGCGTTCAAAAGTTTAGTGGTGTCCACCATGATGTTTCTCATAAATCCACACCGTTCATCCATTTTTTTTCCTACAGAACCTCAGACGTGATCCCAAAATTGAGGCTAATCTAAAATTCAAGAGGCCCCATGACAGGAAGCAGCGAAGATTGAATGTACACCGTTGAAACATTCATGGGATCACAGAAGTTTTGAATCAGATTAATTAATATTATGTTTTCAATTCATCTCAATAAGAATGATCTTATGAACGGTTTGGATGGTATATACACGTCGCCAAGCATGGCAAGAAAGTTTCAACTGCACCCACCCAGGCTCTGTGGGGCCCGTCTCGATGTAATTGTTTTATCCACGCCGTTTATATCTTTTCTCAGATCCGTATAAGGTATGATCCCAAAAATGAGGCAGGTCCATAGCTCTAATAGACCACAAAAAGGTGATTGAACTTCCACCATTAAAAAGTTCTCGGGAGCTAGAGAAGTTTCAGATCAAGCTTATATTTGTGTTTTCACTTCATCCACGTCTACATGAACTTATTAACAGGTTGGATGGTAAAAAAAATATAACAATGGTCCTTAGAAAGGCTTCAACGGTGGGTGTCATTATCACTGCAGCTTCATTTGGTGTGGTCCACTGGAGCTGTGGACCTGCCTCCATTTTAAGATCATAACTTAAAATGGTCTGATAAAAGTGATGAACAGCATGGATAAAACACTTACATCAACGGGGTAGGACACAATCCGTGTCACGCATTTTCCTACCTACTTTCTCATATTATGTTGGGATTTGAGTTTTGGATCTGCCTCGTGTTTAGGATAATGTATTAACTTGAACCTCCAAAACCGATAAACAAGATGAATTTCTCACAAACATCATGGTCGGCCTCGTCTAGCTTCAAGAACTCTTTTTTAGAACTGAGCCTAACACATTTTGGATTTCAAAGATAATAGTAAATGGAGATCACCTGTTTTTTTGAAATCTCATTGTTTGCCTGAAAGAGCTAATTTACGTGAAATGACTTCTTTGCCACTTTTAAAGGTTGGATAGGCTACTAATTCGTGGTGCACTTGTAACACTTGAAACAATTTAGTTAACTACAACATCACTGAAATTATAGTAATAGAATAATAGAATGATCTGAACTATCCAAACACTGGTCATCTAAATGGACAGTCAAAAGTTGGCGAGCCGTTCATTTATAATCCTTTTAGTTATGGCCCATTTTCAATGGAAGTACATATTTCAACGGGTTTATCATATTCATTCTATCATATGCTAATCAATATATTAAAGTAAATTTAATTTATTAAATTCAAGTTCATGTAAATATACTAAAATAAATCCAATGTATCCATAATTTTTAGATTACAGTGCATTCTAATTACAAGTTAGCAAGTATATTCTAATTCACATAGATACCAATGTGATTGTGATTTGAATTTTACAGCATTCCAATTACACCGTATGAAGTAAGCCGTGACGATTTATTATTATTTTTTCATTTATTGTTTGAAAAAAGTCTCAAAATGTTTATTTGAAAGGGAGAGATGACACATGAACACACAACCAAAGATGAATTATACATGTGTCACATTGTCATACATTACCTATTGGTATATGTGAGACATTCGCACACATAGGATACTTGAAGATGGATGGCAAGCCATGCTACACATGTCGTATGTTGTCACATGTGGTGCAAGTGGAGCGGATAAAGTTGAATGGTAGCACATTGGCTCATATTAAGTGTTTAAAATGGTTTGTAGCACATGTGATACATTAACACATGTAGGGCACTTAAATGGACATTTGCAAGTGTGAAGCACTTAAAGGTAATGTTGGCACATGTTACACATTTACGGATGGCATGCATGTGAAGTAATTAGAGATGGGTTATTGCCATGTAGCCAGTGTGTTTAATAGCATATGCAATCGTGTGCGATTGCATATGCTTGTGCGCATATGCGGTCGCACTTTTTTTAAAAACAATTTTTAAAAACTTTATAAAAAAAAATCAGAAAAATAGGGATAAATTAAGAAAAAAATGAATAAATTATTATATGTCATTGGCCTTTGAAATACATTTAATTTAAGTAAAATAAAACCAATTACATAATGAATTAAATATTAAGTTATCATTTATCAACAATTCTACATTCTATAATATAGTTAACTTAACATTTAACAAATATGAAATATCAACATTCAACATTCAACACTACATATACATCAACAATCAACATCAGCACACTTAGTAAATAAAATGAAGAAGTTATTTACTTATTATTCATCTAATCACATACTGTATACATTGATCTAGTTGCCATTGTGATATATCACCACCAGGTCCACCACCACTACCACCATCATCATCATCATTCGAGTCATCTCCTTCTTCCAAATACACTTTTTCTTCTTCCGTTTCTTCATCATCTTTATGTAATAATATTTCATCAACATCCAATGGTAGATGATCTTTAGCTTGATCATCATTATCACCATCTCCTTCTTCCATCTTCTCCATCTCTTTAACGGGTTAACAACTACTACTCGCCCCCCAACTCCCTCCCATCATTCGCCTTCGAGTGGTACTACCTTCACCAGGTGTCGATCCATATGCGACATCTTAAACTTATACCCATGTCAGGTCGAGTCCTTCGTCTTTACGAGCCCCTCGTTATCTGCATCCAACTCATCTAAGCATATACGGTTAAAGAAACCAAGCTTTTCTTTCCAAGTTTGGAACCGTTATTGCAATTTTTTATTGTATTGAACGAAAACCAAGTCGTTAAGCTTTTTTTGCTCAAGGCGATTCATTTTATTGGTATGAATCTGCAAAAAAAGAAAGTGCATTTGGCATTAGCTATTTAAGTAATTAATTTAGCTTAAGCCTTACACAAATTAAAGTTTACAATTACTAAATAGTCTAAACTTACCACCTCGAACGTGCTCCAATTGCACTCACAATCACTGACAGGACACGTGAGTTCAAGAATCCTCATAGCCAGCATCTTTAGAGTTAGATCCTTCCTGTTCAGGTGTAATGCTCGGCCCATCCAGAACAGTGTCCTGAGGCGTCCATGTGAAAATTGCCACAGGACCGCTTGATTAAACTGCTCGTGTGAGGGGTACCACCAACAAATCAACCTGAGTTATTCGATTAAGGTGGTCAAGTCTGGTTACGTTCGGACCGAGTGTGGGCCGTTAAGCCGGTTAGTCTGATTGTGCTTAACAACTGTCTGTATGGGCCGTGCAATGGCCAAGGAAGGTCAGAAAAATCTAAAACTTGGGGAGACTGTGGACCTCGCTAGGCTTGTGGGCCGACACAAATTACGGACTTAGAGGGCACCCGGAAATGAAATATCCGCACTATCCAGTCGACACTTGCAAGCGCGACTCACCCCAACCTTGGCCCAAGGATTGGAATTTTAAATCAATGGCCCTTTTAATGAAACTGAGATATTAGGCATTGCAGCAATCAGATCTCTTCTAAATTTATATTGAAGGCCGAAAATATTTCTCTACGTTTGTCCACAAAATCTAAACCCCAATCGTGGAATGGTGATCGTTGATCGCAAATCGGCCCCTTGCGGCAAAACCCCACATCTTTTTGCCTTCAGATTTTGCACGACCCTTCATTAGGCCATGGGGCACCTATCCTATAAATTTCTTTGCCAAGGGGGTGTCAAGGTGGCCCTAGCAGCCAGAAATGGACCCCACGGGGTCATTTAAAAATCAGACTTGTACGATAAAATCCCGCGTCCGTTTGCCTTTAAATTTTGCATAGCTCTTCATCGGGCCATGGGGCACCTACAATATAAATTTGGTGGCCAGGGGGTGTCAGGGTAGCCCCAGCAGCCAAAGAAGGGTCCCACATGGCCATTGAAGGGAATTAATAGAACTTAAGGCCATTTAGCCAAAAAATTCAGGATATAAGATCCTTTAGCACCCACTCTTACAACTTTTCCAGCAACAAGAGAGAGAAGAGAGAAAGAAAGGAGAAAGAAGAGGGAGGAAGAGAGCGTGGAAGAAGGTGGGGCTCAAAGGACTTGGACCTTGGAGAAATCTCCTACCTATTCCCAAGGGACCTCACATCTATAACCACTAAACGAACTCCAACTAACTTAGAGGTAGTCACCCATCTTTTCTATAAATTCATTTTATCAAGATGGGTCTTTACATGTATCCTAACATGTAGATGCATTTACCTCAGAACCTCAGCAAATCGACCTGCGAGTTTGGCACACCTAAGTCGTTTCCGCAAGCTCTCAACTATCCATAGGTGCGGACTATTATCCTTAGGTGGCCAAGTGTCAATTTTAGAATGAATTCAATGATTATAGATGTTAGGGTGATGTGCATGAGTAATCTAGAGAAAACCTAGCTAAGAACCTACTTGATAAGTCCACCTAAGTTACATGTATGATTTAATTGTTGTTTTGATTGGTCTTCAACATATTTGGCCATGAAATTGGTATGGCATGTTCATTTGCACATTTGATTTTGCATAAGCTTCCCTGTAGCATGTATGGTTGCATTAATTCTTGCTATATTCATCCGTACTATGAATGATGTGTTGTTTTTGGTCTTTAGGATAATCCAACACCACACGCATACATGTTTAACTTATGCTATTATAAGTAGTTCCATTCATTTTTATATTCTGAAATTTTATGCTTGATGTATGGTACGTATGATTCCACATGTACTAGAAGATAAACTCTAAATTGCTAGAAGTGTTATAGAATGCAGCCCATTTTACGGGTTGGTCAGGGAACTGAGAGTTGGGAAGGTGGTTCCATTGGTTGGACCATCCTATGACTAGACTAACTGATTCGGGCAGATGCGAATGGGCGACAGTAGTTGGACTACATGGGTTACTTGCAACCGATGTCGTACGTTACGTGCTCGCCTGAACTTGGACGGTCTAGTCCACCGACTGACCAATCATATTTGTTAACCATATTTGCTCACGACTGTATGGAACCTGGAACACCTCTCGCCCACTGATAATTGTTAAAAATGATCCACTGTCTATTGAGCTAAGCATGGTGGAATGTGATACTGTGTCCGAGCTGTCGGCCTACGCTGGGGTGATGAGCCTCCCCATAGTGACCTCGAGCGATCCCACTTCCCAACACTCCCCATGCGTTTGAAATTGGGGATGGGGACCTTGATGGGATCAAGGATCGCGGGGTCATGGCCTCGCACGTTAAGGGGCCTTGTCCTCGCAACTGATTGAGGGCATTAATACCGATAGGGTGTACCAGTTTTCTTAATCTACTAGATGAATGAAATTAATTAAAGACTCGGCTAACAGAATCACGATAGCATTCACATTAGTTAGGTTGGTGACTCGGCAGTTGAGGTCGCAATGAGGGAGCATTGTTCATGCACGATCGTTGGACGAAGTCACTCGAGGGAGTATTGTTACGAGGTCATGCATCATACCATAATTCATGCATATGAATTAACAAGATTAGTTAGAGATTTGTGAATGTATGTTTTTCATTAAATTCATCATAGAATTGATACTTGATGTAACTTAAGGCTAATGGTACCCACTGAGTTGATCACTCACTCCCACTTTGGGACGGTGTTTTAAAACACCAACCAAACTCTTCAGTAGATGCAGGTGATGCTGAGCTCGACGAGCTGAGCGGTGCGAGCATAGATGAGGAGGACGAACTATCCTACTTCCAACTGATGGGCGGGTCGCCGTAGATTGAGCGGGCTGATCATGGATTGCTGAATAGTAGACTCAGCGCACTATTCTTTTGGACATCTCATTTTTGTATTTTGTCGAGCGACGCCTTGTGCGGCCCATTGATATTTTTGTAGACTCGTATACATTAGTCACTTTCATTTCAGTTGACTAATTGTGATTGTGGTTTATGTTCCAGTTAATACCATATTGCTCATTAAATTAGATTTTATGCAAAACATTAAAATAAGGTAATAAGTGATGCCCGCGAACTTGGGAGTCGAGTGCATGCTCGACACCCCCAAATTTCAGGGTGTTATAAGTTGGTATCAGAGCAATAGTTTGGAATCAATTGGGCCGTGGACCATAAACTCACTAACGCATCCGCTGACTTGAGAGGGAGCGCAATAGAGATATCGAAATGATAGGAACCATCCCAAGCACCCGAATCGACAATCTTAGACGAAAGATATGACTTTCGAAGGGTTTAGATTAAGGAGCGAGAGAGAGTGGTGATGCTAGGGATGAATTCGAGAGTCTTACAGTGTCTCGGCCCACTTTAGGAACGAGCCTAAATTTAAATGATAGGACGACCGAGATCATTGTCCTGGACCAAATGAGCCAACGCCGGGTTAAACTTGATACTTTCGACCCATTCGGGGATGAAGAGCTATAAATAAACTAAAATTTACTATAAATAGTGAAAATATAAATAAAATGTGTTTTTGACCATTAACCTGATGAAATCTTATGAAATAACCAGGTTAATTGGATAGAATAACTTCTCATACCCCAAATTCATATGTGGCATGTCCTGGGGAGCGTTACACACACCTTGGGAGGCTGAAATCCATGTGGCCCCGCCCAGCCAGCGTGGCCCCTGCCCAGGGAGGCAACACTCGGTGTGGCCCCCACCCGGATTAGCAATTAGGGGCGTGGCCCCCACCCAGCCAGCATGTCCCCCGCCCGATCGGCGTGGCCCCTGCCCAGGAGGCCAGATGGTGGCGTGGCCCCCGCCCGCGTAGCCAATGGGTGGCCCTTTTTTGGATTTAAACTTGTGTGGGGCCCACTCTCTTGCTATTACAAAAAACCTCCACCCCTTTTCTCTCTCTCATTTCATTACTAACCCTCCCAAAACCTCTAAAGAAACTCTCTCCCTCTCCAAATCTCAAACCCATTCTCAAAAACCCATCTAACAACATTACCTTCAACTCATTTCACTCCATCTGTCCCAAAAACCCATCTCTCAATCTTCCCATCTGACCAACCCATTCTCAAAACTCACCCTTCCAACAATCTTCTATCTTCCCTTCCTTCATACTATCCCTTTCTCTCTATTCATTTCACTCCATCATTCCCAAAACTGATCCCCAAAACCCATTCTCAAACCATTCTCAAACTCATTTCCAAAACACATTTTAATTTCAAAACCCATTCCCAAAACCCATTCCTAAAACCCATCTCCAAAACCCATTCTTAAAACCCATCTCCAAAACCTATTCTTAAACCATTCTCAAACCCATTTCTAAGAGCCATTTCCAAAGGTCATTCCCTAAACCCACTCCTAAAACTCTATCTCAAGCCCCTTCTTAAAACCATTCCTAGAATCCTTCCCCTCAATAACCCACCTATACTCCTCTCATCAAATCCTATCTCGTCAAGGAAGATGGCCTTCCTTGCAACCATTGCCTCACTCTTTTCCATTCCGGTGGTCCTTTCCCTCATGGGAAGAAACTGGCTCCCTAGGAGGTGGGGCTGAGCCGAGAAAGACGGAGCAAGAAGAGGGCCAATCCATACGAAGGGCCAAGCCAAGAGCAATCTAAAGGGAAATTCAAATCTGGAGGTCCGATCTAAAGGAAGAAATGATTTTCGAAGAGAGCTTGTAGCACAAACTGCCCAACCGCCTGTTGAAGATTTGGGAAACTTTCGCATGTGCAAGGTCACTTTCGAGGCCTCCGTAGAGGAGTGTTTGTTCAGTAAATACCCTCTACTCACTCGACTTATGAAGAAGGAATGGGGTCCCGTGTTTTATGGAGGTGCATGGGCAGATGTGAGGTAAGTGTAATGCTCTAAGAATCGTCACCCAAGTACATAGACTCCGATCTCGAGTTTCCAAGTATTAACCAAATGAAAACGCACGTGTGTTCTTATTCAGATTCAAATTCATTTAACACATAAATAATCAAAATAGCGCAATTCGAATTAGCGGATCTAAAGCGAAGTAGAAATAACAATAGATCCAGAAATATAGGGCTAAGAAAAAAAATACAATTTCAATTGTAATGATCGCCCAAAATGGGATTATACAAGCCACAATATACATACCCAGATTATTAAAGTGTAAAACTTTCAATTTACTCCCCATTTCCCAAAACACGACGGCGTTGGCACAACCCAATATAAACCTACCTGTTTGAGGTTTTACTAATACCTACATCGATGATATGCCTGGTTGGTGTTTTAAAACACCATCCCAGGTGGGAGTAAGTAGCTAACTCAGTGGTTTTATTAGTTCTAAGTTACACATGCTATCGATACAATCAGCACAGGTAATGATAAAATAAGAAATCAAACATTTCCTAAATACTCTTGTTAAATGTGCATATAAAGATATGTCATGATGCATGCCCTTTCTAAACAACACTCCCTCACACGCGACTCCGACCACCTGTTTCGCAAATGACAACACTTCCTCATCATGTGACAACCACGCCTGTTCACCACATTCTAAGCTAATGCAATGCGGTGAATGATCATGTTAGTCATGTAATTATTAAGTTCAATTCATTCAGCATATTGGCGAAGTTAGGATACCGATGTTATATCACGAGTCCTTATTCGGATCACGTGGCTCGTTGCCGCACGTAGTGGCTTCTTACCAGTGTCCCTTGATCCAAATTTAGGTATCACTCATTTATATCACAAATAAATAATTTTAAAGATACGATATGGTACCTAAACGTATGAGGATCAACCTAGTATGGATTGTCACCCAAACCGATTATGATCATTAGTTTCGAGGTGCGGGCTTGTCACGTAAAACTAAATTACTATAAGGAAAGGGTTCGTCACCCAATTATATTCATGCCCGTGTCGTTCGAACGATACTCTAGTAAGCAACTATCGACCGGGTAATTTGATGGGGGCCGTTCGAACAATGGTCTATCACCTCCATTGTAAGCCCCGTATTCTAACCCGTACCGTCCCGTAGGCTTCCGTGGTCCTCCCGGTGGAATTTCGGCGACCCACAATCTTTTATTGGCAGTTGCGCGTGACCCCGAGTGGTATCCCGTATTCCAGTGTCAGCTCGACCCGAGACCTATACCCTTGCGACCGCGCAATCGCTGCGATTCCGACGCCGCGTCTTGCTCGCCGAGGCGATACTCAGGCCAGGAAATATGGGCCCGCGTTCGGTTCTAAAAAACACTGCGCGTCGCAATTTTCAAGAGAATCTCTAGCCTAAATGTCACATCAATCCATTAATCAAGTTTAAGTACACAACCTTACTTAGCCATCCCCTTTTCACCAACAAGGCATGACACCCATCTTTTTTTCACCCAAAAGTCAACATGCACCATCCCTCTCTCCCATCACCCATCTCTTTCTCACTCCTCTCTCTCTCATCTCTCTCTCATTCTCCAAACAACCCCAAGAGCTCCAACGTCCATGGCTTCCATGGAGGAGCTTGGTGTGGCCCACTCTCTACCACCGAATCCCACTCTCCAAAATCAATCTCCACCGTTCAAATGCACCATTTGGAGCTTTAGGATGCATTGATGGAAGAAGAGGTCCAAGCAGATCAAATGTGGGTGCCCTTTCTTCCTCCTTCTCTTTTTTCGTGTGATGTGTGGCCCACTTGGATGGACCCCACCTTGAGGTATGTTTCACCCAAACCGTCCAAATCATGTGGACCCTACCTTATGGTGGTGGAGACACACAAACATCAATTGATTTAAGAATGGTGGGCCACGCTCATGTGGGACCCACCCTGATGACACATGGGCCACCTATACGTGGGACCCACCATGATGATTGTGTTATATCCCTGCTGTCCAGCGTCCAGGGGACGCTGGACAGGGAGCGGCCATGGACTGCGTGTATTGTTACGGTGGTGTAAAAAAAAAAATGAAAAAGAAAAAGGAAGAGTGCTTTGGGGTGGGCTGCTCATGCAGACCCCACCTTGATGTATATATAAAATCCACGCCGTCCATTTGACTTCTCAGCTCATTTTAGGCGTTGAACCAAAAGATGAGGCTGATCTGACAATCAAGCGGGCCATACCATAGGAAATAATAATGCTTATCGTTAAAATCCGCCTAAATGTTTTTATTCGTCAAAAATATGCTACATATCGGGCTTGTTTGGATGGTCTTGGGGTTTGGAAGCCAATGAATGGAGCAGATTTTTCTGATGAGGGCCCCACCTGTGAAAATCCGTAAGAAAATGGCATTCAAAAAAAAAAAAAAAAAGAGAGCCAACAGCAGCAGCAGTGTTGCCACTGTCAGCCCGTGCAAGCGCTGCCTGCGGCTGGCGGGCGAGCGGTCTGGCAGGGCCGCACGACCCTAGTTGTGGGCCCCACCGTGATTTGTTTCGACCATCAACACCATGAATTTGATGGGTCCCCACAATTCAGATGTCCATCCCAAAAATCAGCCTTATACGGGACTCATGCGGGCCACACTATCTAAAATCATGTGAAAACATGCCTAAACATATAAAATCATTTGGTGGGGCCTACCTGAGTTTTGGATGTGATTAAAACTTGGTTTGGACCTTTGATTTTATGGGACACATATAATGGACGGAGTAGATCTATTAATGTGGGTCCCACCTAAGATAAAATTAATAAAAATAATAATAAATATATATACACCTGGACGTCCAGACTCCTGGACGTCCAACATTAAATTGGGAGGGCCCCTTTGGCCCCAATTGTGGACCCTACCATGATGTATGTTCTACGTCCATGCCATTCATTTAATAGGTCCCCTTTTATAATGCGTTGGTTCCAAAAATCAGTCATAAAAAGTTCTCGGATGGCCCACACCATCACCTTTCATGTGGTGGTATGCCAAGCCACATGGAATCAACTGCTGGGGTCCACATGCAACTTGGACCCACCTGAAACTCGGTTTAGACCCTTAAATTGGTGGGACACACTCAATGAACGGGTTGGATTTGTGAACCACATCACGGTGGACCCCAGGACCACATAATTGTACTAAAAGTTTGGTGGACAAATAAATATTACAGTGGGCCAAAGGCCCACGTGACCTTATAAACTGGTTGTATGGTAAGTAAACACTGCAGTGGGCCCCTGGCCCATGCGACTTTATCAACAGATTGGATGCAAGTAAACATTTCAGTGGGTCCCATGATCGTGTGACCCTATCATCAGGTTGGGAGAAAAATAAATGCGGTAGTGGGCCCCATGTCTGTATGACCTTATCAATAGGTTTGAATGGAAATAAACATTATGGTGGGCCCCAGGTCTATATGACCTTATCAACAGGTTGGATGCAAATAAATATTACAGTGGGCCCTAGGCCCATATGACCCTATGACTAGTTTGGATGGAAAAAAATAAACATCATGTTGGCCCCAGTTTGGATGGACAGTATGTTGGGCCCTAGGTTGGGTAGAAAGTAAACATTTTGGTGGGTCTTACTTAAGACCCATTTATGTATGTGTTGTGTCCACAATTGTGGACCTCCATCACGGAATATGTGACTTATCTATACCTTTCATCCCTATGGGACATGTGTTTCATCCAACCATCCAACCATTTTTGGGAAAATGATTTTTAGGTTTGGGATGAAAATAAGATAGATTTATTTATCAAGTAGACCATAGTGCACGGTGAGGATTGAACGGCTATCTTTGAAATCCTTGAGATCTTATGATTAGATTGGATGAGAAATAAATGTTATGGCGGGCCTTGGAAATTTTAGTAGTGGGAATCATTATCACCACTTATATTTGAGTGTGGCTCATTTGATATACACGTGGCCATGTGGTGTGGCCCACTTACCATATTTATGGCCCATTGTTAAGGCCCACCTTGTTATATATGAGGTCCCTGTGTTGCGGCCCATTAGATGTATTTGGGGCTCATGGGTCGAGACCCAATATGATGTATATAAGGCCCTTTTCAATGTGTGATTCCGCCATGATAAATGTATTGTATATCCACACCATCTACCCGTCTTGATGGCGCAGGGCCCGCTTGCTGCATGTGCTGGGCCCGCTTACACTGTACAGGCCCACCATGCTGTGTGTACTTCACCCACACCGTCCACTTGTGTGGCCCGCCTAGATGTTCGTATTTTGTATCCACCTCGTCCATAATGTTAGGATAGTGCTCGACAATGTTTGGTTGGCGCCGATTTAAATGAATTTGTTTGTACCAGTGCTGATCATCATACGTGAGCCATGGGTGTAGTGATACACATGTTATACCTACAACTATTGAAATGATTTTTGGTGCGGCCCATATAAAGAGGCCCACGTTGATGTATTAATGTGGCCCATTGCGATGTATTTCTGGCCCGTATGTCGTAGCCTATTGTGATATGTTTCCGACCCATTTATTGAGGCCCGACTTGAATTGCATGAGGCCCATTGGTGCGGCCCAATGATGTGACCCACCGTGATGTGTATATTAGGCCCAATGGTAAGGCCCAATGTATCGACCCACCGTGATGTGTAAGCCCACGTGCTGTATGTGTAAGGCCCACCTGTGATGACTGTTTGAGGCCCACTTGTTGGATATTTGGGCCCACCTTATGTTTGACTCTATATGGACCACTCCTTGGGAGCAATGTTGGTCAAATGTCCACATTACTAGGCAGTGATGGTTAGATGTCCACATTGTGACCCTTCCTTAGGCCTTATCAGGCCCATTCTCATCATTCTCTTCGTGGGTTAACCTAAATAAGTGGGTCCATTTACCATGGACGGATGACTCCATGTTACCAGATTTGATATAACCACGGGCGAGGGCTGATCTTTATATTATGGTTGATCAGATGTTCATCATGGACCCAGTCTTGTCTATGTGACCGGTCGTCGGTGTTGATTATCGATGCTGATTGTCGGTGCTAATTATTGATGTAGATTATCGGTGTCGATTTGTCGAGGTCGATTGTATTGGCCGATTCTGAGTATCGAATTCGACTGCCAAGGCCGATTGTCGAGACCTATATGATGTATATGTGACCCGTAGTTGAGGGCCATTGTGATATGTATTAAGCCTATGATGCATGGTCCATTTGATGTATTCAAGACCCATGTGGAGGGCCCACATGTCCTGCATTTGGGGCCCATGGGCAAGGCCCATTGTGATATGTATTAGACCCATGAGCAGGGTCCACCTGTTGTGTATATGTGGCCCTTGAGTAAGACCCATTGTGTTGTATATTAGGCCCTTGTGTGAGGCCGTGGGTCCATTATATGTTTGACTCTATGTAGGTCATTCCTTGGGGGTAATGTTAGTTAAATGTCCACACGGTCGAGGTTGATTATCGATGCTGGTTGTGGATACCGGTTACGAGTATGTGACAGTATAGCATCATGATACATGCCCATACGCATCATCTACATGTTTGCTATGAGAGGTGGTTGATCATTGCATATGTCATTGAGCATGTGGTTATGAGACTCCCTGATAGGTGGAGGTTATCTCACATGAGCACGCGGTATGTGCAGGACTGATGCATGACTGGATTGTATGACTCATGCATTTCACATTATGATTACTATATGCCCTAGCAACATCAGGGCCGTAGCCTCCACAGGCATATCGTGGATGGCTAAATAGGACACCGAAAATATTTGGTTCTAACATACGGGCGCCATAGATGTCCCTGGGTGAAAATCCCTAAACCTCCGTGGCCAGGAGACGCCCTAATGTCGAGACCGAGTGGATACATGAGCGCCCGAGTGCCGAATACTAGGAGGCCGCGTTTCCCACTGTGTCGTGGTCGGTTGGGAGGGGGTGTGGCCTTACTCGCCCGAGGGTAGGGACAATACTAGGCTGAGTTTGACCAGCTCATGAATGGGTCCGCTATCGACGTGCCGGATAGGTATTGGCAGACTATTGGCAAGGTGGATAGTGAGGTTTCTTATGCTCATTTGGACTGTGCGGCTGGGAGAGTGGCAGTGCCATTTGGAGTGTACTAAACCCCGGTGATGATCCTAAAGATGAACTATACTGATATGTGGATTTAGTGAGTAGGAGTTGCATACTCATTCATGTATTCATTCATTCACTATCCACTTGGGTTGGTGGTGCACAACTATTTGTTACGAGTGCTTTCGCAATGGCCAGGATTTCGGTTGGGGCGCGCGACTAACCTGAGATCAGGAGTTTACCATATTGAGTCTAACTATCCAAATTTAGGTATGGGACTGGTTTGGATAGAAGTCCCTTGTGATGGACCCTATAGCCTGCGATACTACGTACCATCATCCCGACTTCATACTCCAGTATGGTCATTCCATTCGCACCGCATATTGCAGAACATTCGCGGCATATGGCATTTTGGGCTATTGAGTCTCTGCATTTATATGGTTTAGGTACGGCTGACGCTATTCGTGTTACTCATCAGGAATGTATATTGTATTGTGTCCTCTGCATCTGATATTTAGCTATCTATAATTCCTCATTTGCACAGTGGTTCTATATTGCATATTCTGACATTGATTGACTCATAGACTTGTCCGTATTTTCGCTTACTCTGTTATCGTATGATCTTCTCAATATTCCTGCTTACTCTGATAATTCATGATCTTATCAATATATTTCTGCTTATTCCGATATTGTATGATTTATGGATTACCGGTATTTCTGGTCTTATATAATGATGTTATTATGTTGAATGTTTGGCACTTACCTTGTACACACTTACACCACCCTCTAAGCTTTCTATAAGCTTATGCACGATAGATGCGTGCAGGTGATGTTGGGTTGTAGTAGTGTTGAGCTTGGAGCGTGCAGCGGTCTTCTGGAGCTTGGTTTTTAATTATGTATTTCCTTTCAGCATTGTACCCAAATGATTATATTACTGGATATGTGATGATGATGTTGCCTTTGTGAATTGGGTAATCTTGTGGTTATGCTTATTACGAGTTAAATGTATATACAAAAAAAAAACCCTCCTTGTAGGACCCCAGGATTGGAATCTGGCGTATGGACGCTAGGAGCCGAGAATGGGGTACTACGAAGGCTGTCAGCACCGGATTCGGCAATCGGGATTCCTGTGAATCCGATTTCAGGGTTTGGGGCGTGACATCCATCAATGCTCACTAGTCACTATGGGGAGGCTCGTCACCCCAGCATAGGTTGACAGCTTGGACACGGTGTCCCATACCACCATGCCCGGCTTATGAGTCTTAGTTACTCACTGGTCACTATGGGGAGGCTCATCACCCCAGCGTAGGCTGACAACTTGGACACGGTGTCCCATACTACCATGCCCGGCTCATGAGTCTTAGTGGGATTATATCGCACTAATGATTATGAATGGACACATCTATTAGGAACGTGGTATCTTATATTCCATTTAGTCGTGTCATACATTATGAACGTACATAATCAGTCAGCTAGTGGTCTAATTTGATTAACCTGAGAGAATCACGACGCAACCGGCATTGAGTGCAAGCATCCCGTATAATCCAACTACTGTCGGTCGTCTGTATTCAACCCCGGTTGATCGAAAAAGCCTAAGGTGACCACCCTAACTTGGGCCACTCCTTTAGTTCGGGCAGTTAGCCAACTGACCCAACATCATAGAAATCCTAAGTATCGCTATGGACTAAACATTACATTATACAATTATAGCATGGGTTCTACTATACAATTACTCAAGCGTTTCATCGAACAGGTGAGCATCAATAGAAACAACACACCTACTTAGGCATTTTATCAAACATATGGGCATCAACAAAATAACACGTTCAGTTGGGCATTCAACCAAGCATTTGAGCATCCATAAAACAATACATTCAATCACCTAGACCTTTTATCAAACACGTAAGCATCCATATGCAACCAATAACATATATTATAGAAAAAAATCAAAATGTCAACATCATGCACATCACTCTAACAATTACAATCATTAAATTTATCCTAAAATTGGTACTTGGCCACCTAAGGATAATGGTCCGCACCTATTATCGACTGGAAGCCTTTGCAAGCGTCCTAACATCGCCGGGTCCGCAAACTCGACGTGATGGGGCCTTGCGTTACAAGAAAATGGCTGTAGGATGCATTCATGTTGCAAAAATCAGGAAAGATATAATTTAAGACCCCATCTTACCTTAGATGGGTTGGAATCCTACTTCAACATCTTAAGCTCCAAGCTCACTTGCACCACATACACTAAGTACGTTCGTTAAACCCTCAAAGGTCGATAAATGGAAACTTAAAAATAATGGTCCTCACCTAATTACTATTGGAGAGTGAAGAGGTGATCCTAACGGCGCCGGGCCCGTAGGCTTAAAGTACCAGGGCCCTACATTGTGTAGGATGCACAAGGATTAAAGATAAAGCTGAAATTCATGAAAATTAAAGGGAGAATCACCACATTACCTTAATTAGGGTGAGATCCCTCTTCCAACAGCAAGAAATTTAGGAATTTTAAGGGAGAAGGGGAGAAAGATGCCGGAATGGACGAGATTCGGCCGCCAGAGGTGCATGCACGGTGGTGGCCCTCACTTTGTCTCTCCTCTCTCTCTCACTCTCTCAGCTATTGGAAATGGCTGAGAGAGAAGGCTTGGAGCTTTTATATGGGTGGAATTATTTCAGTTGGTTTAAAGGTTTGAAAAATCCAAAAATGGCCAAATTGGGCCTGATTTGGATTATAGGGGTTGCTCTGATAGACCCCTGGCTCATCTAAGACATTGGATAGATGTATCAAGGCCTAATGAAGGGTTGAGTGAAGTTTAATCGAAAACGAAAGCAGGGTTTGGCCGCAGCGGCCCGATTTCCATTTAATGGCCTTGTGGGACCCCTCTTTTTAGCTGCTAAGGCTGCCATGATGGCCCCCTGGCCATGAAATTTATAAGATAGGTGATCCATGGCCTAATGGAGGGTTGTACGAAGTTTGACGGCAAACGGATGTGGAGTTTTGCCGGAATGGCTCGGTTTGCGATCAGGGACCGTTACTCGATCAGGGACCAGATATGGCGGATGAGTAAAGAATTATTTTCAGCCTTCGGTTTAAATTTGGAAGAGATCTGACGACTAAAATGCTTTAATTCCCTGTTCTAAGCAAGGGCTATTGATTTAAAATTTCAAGCCTTAGGCTAAGGCCAGGGCGAGTCGCACTTTACAAGTGCTGACTTGATAGCGTGAATCGTCTATTTTCGGGCATCATCTGAGTTTGTCGTCCGTGATGGGCCACAAGCCCAGTGAGATGGACATCACTCTACAATTTCAGAACTAGTGGCCCATTAACGAGGAGTCTAGAGCTTGTTCGGGTAATCAGGGCATTTCTGAAATAAATTGGGTAGGGAGATTTTTTAGGCACAGTTGTTGAGGTATGAACTAACTAAGTTCATAGTATGACCTATTCAAAATTAGTAAAAGTAGAGATTTGGTTATGTTTACTCTAAGGGCCTGTTTGGTTTTACAATTACCTGGGTATTTAGGCGTAAAGTTGTCATTATTACTTTATACATGTAATTGTAATGATTATCAGGGAGGTTTGACTTTTTCACCCATGTTTGTTTTTTGTACAAAATCAGATGGAACATGCATCATGAACTGTTACGGGTGTTTGGGCGGACAGTGTACTGTCAGTCTTCATTGGTATGGTGTCCACCACCTCATTTGTGATAGGAATGTAGCACCTGTTTGGATACGTGCATGAATGGGGCGCGAAATAGAGAATCCTTGTTGCACGAAGGATCTCATGTCCTGACAGGCCTTCTTGCTCCAAAGCCATTACTATTTGTGACATATGTACCAGGTCTCTCCCCTGGTGAATGTTTATAGCTAGGGACTTTATGGCCTCCGCAACTTCGCTCATTCCTTTTCCAATGATATCGTAAGGGCGACTCATATGAGATTCACTGTTTTCAGTTTTTGAAGACCCCATTGAATTCAGAACAGTGCATTTTCATATTGTAGGCATACTCCTCTGTATCCAGAAACTGAATGCGAAGGAGATCCATGGATTCATGTGAGCCACTTCATGGTGGGGCCCAAAGAGCACGGACCACTAGCCATTGGATGATGGCAGGGGGAGTAGTCCATCCATTTCCGACCTCCTTGGATTGCCGATTGAGCATGGTCCACCCACTCTGCAATCGCAGAATATCATCACCTATCAACAAGCTTTGCTTCACATGCAACGAAGTGAAGAAAAGCCATCTCTATACTTTCGTTCAGAGATGTTAAACCCATTACCACTCGCAACTAGTGTTGTCAGTTTGGATACCACATGCACGATATAGAACATTGGAATCTCAAAGAAATATATTAAAAACTCTGTTATTTTCTTAGAAATTTATATATTCAAGAGGATCGACACCTACCTGAAGAGGATAATGCGTTTCTGATACAGGGAGATGTGCAGTGTGGTATCGATCAATGTCCTACTGGATTGATGTCAAAAAACTATATTACTTTTCTAAGATACGAATGCATGTTGCATAATATGAAATAAAATGGAAGAAGAACTAATTCCGATTTCATATACCAGAACCCACCTTTGAAGAAATCTTCGAATGTCCAACCAAGCACAAGATCCGTGTCTGCACCTGCACCTTCGACCTTCACAGCAGAAAAAAAAACCAAGATGTCATTGAAAAGCACATGAGAAACGTATTTCTAATTTCAAAAAATGGAAGCAACCCCTCTCTGGTATGTCAATTCGGACCGAGAAGTGGGTTTAAAGAGACGAAGTGCGTCTGCTAGCACAGGTGAATGAGTTGTGGTGCGTACGGTCAAAAGAGAAGTGGGTCTGAATGGGGAAGACGAGCACGTGGTATTGATCTCACTGAGATATGAGGACCGAGTGTGAAGAGAGGACGAGCATCTACTTCTGATCTCACTGAGAAGAGAAGATATGCATCTGCTTTTGATCTCACTGTTTTGAGAAAACAGTCATTTTGAATATTTATCTTCGGACCGAGGCCTTTATCCACATTGGTAGTGATGCGGACTATGGTAACTAAGAACGGTCATTTCCACAGTTCTTTTGGGACACGTCATCTCTCCCATCGATTACATGCAGGGCAACCAAGAGATGGCGCCAGTTACTGATTTCGAATCCTGCAAATTTGAAAGATCGTAAATGTAAATGTTGTTTTTTTCAAATGGCGGTGAGATGTAATAATTACTCAACTACCACCATTTGCTAGTAGAGGAGAAAACCAAACAGGCCCTAAACCGTCGGTTTTAGGCTAAAAGTGTAATGGGGTTCATTTGGTCCATTAGTCAAGATTTGGACCTTATCTAACTCAGCTTCGGATAGATCTTTTAATTTAGTTATGATCGTCTTGATTAATAGTTGTAGGTTGGTTAGATTTGGGCCCTATGTGAAAGATTTAGGAAATTTCCACGTGCGCAAGGTCGCTTTTGACGCCTCCGTGGAGGAGCATCTGTTCGGTAAATATGCTCTACTCAATCGACTTATGAAAAAGGGATCGGGTCCCATGTTCTATGGAAGTTCATGGTTTGATGAGGGGTAAGCTAGGGCGTTTTACACTCAAATTAGAAACCCCCAATTTGCGCCCCTAGGTTTTGATATTTTAGTGGGTGGCCGAAACATCCATTTCGGAGTGGAGGATATTGCTGAAATACTTGGAGTACCATAGGGGGAAGTGCATATTGATGAAGGGAATTTGGAATCGGGTCGAATTTGTGACGAACAGACCCACTTCTTGTGCGGCCAAGCGACTCGATGAATGCGGGATGCCGGCTTGTACGTGACAGCCTTGACCCCCGAATACTGGTTAATTCACCGTATTTGTACCTACAATGTGTACCTGAGGTTAAAAGACTACATTGAGTGTACTTGCTATATAGTGGAATTCCTATACCAAGTGGGTCATATAGCATATGTGTGCGTCCCCAACATGGTGCTCCGCCAAATCGTGAGGGCCGCTAGGGCGACTTGGAAGGACATGGGCCTTCCATTTGGCCACCTAGTCTATCATATGGGCTGCCAATATGGGGTAGGCGGATCAAACGGGAATCCCGTACCAACGGAAATATTGGGTGATAAGACGTTGAACCTTATGGGAATGGGCCCCAAACAACGACTGACCCACATTGAGGAATTTGGGGATGCTGACGAAGAAGAAGAGGAAGGCGATGAAAGTAATGAGGATGAGGAAGAAGCTGAAGATACTGAAGAGGTTGAATAAGTTGAGGAAGTCGGCAAAGGTCCGCTCGTCATTCCAGACATACGTGAGCACTTGGATACGCTCGATACTCGGATAGCTAGGATCGAGGAGAACCAAGTGAAGCAGGAGAAGTGGAAAAGAAAATGTATCGAGTTATAGAGGCCTTGATTTGCTGCAGTCAAGGGGAGGAAGCACTCCCGTCTTCGTCTGACCTAGAATAGTAGTAGTTTAGCTCTACTGATAATTAGTAGTTTATTTTGAACCAGTTAGAACTTCTCCCATGTATTGAAGTATAGTTGAAACTTTTTGCTTTAATTAGGCTATATTTTCCTTATGTTTGAAGTATCTATTAACACATGTAATCCATGCGGTAAGATGTAACTGACCATGCCAAATGGCATTTTGAATCTAATATGAATGTATGAACTTCCTGTTCAGGTCCACTCCATAGGCAGCCACCAGTCAACTGAGAAAAACAGTTTAAGTAGGTTAGAGACACTTTGTAAAAAAACTATTTGTAAGACACTAAAACTGATATTCATAGAGTACTTACTGGGTAATTTAATTGTCTGATGCTTTAATACGATATCCCTTGAGAATATCCCCTCACTTTTTGTGTAGAAGTCCAGAAAAGTTGAGATCTTGTCCTGTTCTCTTCTCTCTGGAATCATTCTTTCCAAAACATCAATAAATCCAACCATATACATAAATAGGCTGGGTTAAGGATGTAAGCAGCCGAATACAATGAGGATGACATTTGACCGCCCCATCTTCTATCTATAATATTTAAAATTGGCTTGTAATCAGGGTCTTTATAGTTAAAATGGTTCATGATCTTATTTTTCACCCTCTCAATTGCATCATATATAAGCTCATTGCAGGCTTCTCATCCCCGTCCACCAATCACAACACATTGACTAAGGGCTCAGATGCTTTTAGCGCATTCACAACTTGTGTCCAAGAACTTTGAGAAATGATTGTTTGTTGAACCTGTTTCCCTTCAGCCTTCTTCGACTAAGGCCCACTTGTAAAATCGGCCGACACTACAAAGCTTCTAAGTTATGATTTTTTTCATGTAATTTTTGTAGTATTAAAAAGGTTGTAGCGAAACGGGTGACTGCTGGACGTAGTAAGTTACCCCCAATGTGTTTTCTCATTCGACTGAGAAGAATGACATATTTGTACATAAAGACCATGTTCTTCTAGCCCTTGCAATAACATTTATAAATAATATACCTATATCTTCTAATATAAGATCAACACAATGGGTCGCACAAGGGGTCCAAAATAAACGTCGCCTCTTCTCCATAAGAAGATGATCGGTCATTACATATGAGGCTGTGTTATCTGTAATTACTTGTATAACATGTTCCTCACTTATTTATTCAACTACACTATTTAGTAATTTAAACAAATATTCTCTTGTGTGTGAATGACCCGATGCATCCACGGACGTCAAGAACATTATCCCAGCTAGACAATTTACTAAAAAGTTAATGAGAGATTGACTGAATTTATCGGTCCATCCATCAGCCATTAGTGAACACCTATATGTTTTCCACGATTCCTTATATTCAATTATGAATGATTGTATATATTCAACTTCGATTTTTAGGCATGTATTCCTCATTTCATGATATGAATGAGGTTTAAGCCCAGGTCCAAAATGACATATAGCCTCAACCATTACTTTGAAGCTTCTCGATTTAACGGCATTGAAAGCAGTGCCGGTTTGGTAAAACCACTTAGCAATATATTAAATAATGGTTTTTCTATATTTTTGTTTATACCGGTTCTCTAAAGTTGTTTAAGCCGGTCCTTTGCCTCTAATCTTTTGGTCGATCACATCCTCAAGGTGTGGTCTACACCATCTATCTATGGGCCCATGCCCTCGGGCTCTTTTCGAGACCGTTGGTTGTACTTGTGGTCTAGACCGACCTGTCGAAGTAGGGGGAGTAGGACTAGCTTCATCTATATTAACTATGTTTATATCTTCATATGTATCTTGTTCTAAATATTCCTCCTGACGTAGGACACTATCGCTTCTATTTTTTACTGTTTTTTCATATACTCCATGATCTCCCTTCAAGTTTCTGGAGTAATTTTGCTGCATGCTTTTGCATTTAACCCTGGTAAATGTGTAAGGTGCTGCTTGTGCCTTACAATACCACAAAAACTCACATACCCACATAACTCACATACTATGTGAGTCTTTTCCGTAACACTACGGTAGTGCCCATACTTCCAACCCAGGTCATTCGACTTAGATTTCAAAGAGGAAAATTGGGAAGAAGACATTATGTTGGTGGTGTGTGTATTAATTTCTAGTAGCCTAGTACTAAAAAGTAAAAACTAAAGTAAAGTAAGAGACTAAGGTGAAGGTCTAAGAGTAAAGAGACTAAAGAGATGGGACTTGAGAGAGAGAGAGAGAGAGAGAGAGAGAGAGAGAGAGAGAGAGAGTTACACACGCTTACACACTTACACTAGTAATAGACTATTAGTAGTCTAGTAGAAACTAGAAAGGGAGAGGGAAAAGAAAAGGAGATAGAGGGAGAGAGAAAGAGAGAGGGTTGAATTACACTTGTAGAAAGGGAGAAGAAGAGGGAAAAGAA
Source organism: Magnolia sinica (assembly GCF_029962835.1). Lineage (NCBI taxonomy): Eukaryota > Viridiplantae > Streptophyta > Magnoliopsida > Magnoliales > Magnoliaceae > Magnolia > Magnolia sinica. The sequence goes on from NC_080583.1 coordinate 76,465,723, forward strand.
AATGAGAGAGAGAGAGAGAGAGAGAGTTGAGTTACACTTGTAGACTTGTAGAATAGAGAGGGGAGAGAGATTTCCCCATAAACAAAATTACAATTACAAATTTAAAAAGAGTTTCCAAACTCTTTGATCTTCACCTCTTGTTTAAGTTATCTTCTCTTCACCTTTGCCTTGAGTCCTCGACCCTTGACTTAAGTATTGATCTTGATTCTAAAATTATGTAAAATGTAGACTTGTAAAGTTGTGTTGTTGAAGTTGTAAGTTGTAACACTAAGTCGCTAACACAACACTAACTTGTAACTTGTAACTTATAACAAAGTAATAAATAAACTAAAAAAAAATGTGAGAAGTTATTAGAAAACTTAGAACTTGGATATTATGAAACTTTAAGAGAGAATGAGATGGAAAGAAAGATAAATATTAGATTAGAAACTAGAAAGAGAGATAAAAAGAGAGAGTGGTGGGTGTGTTGTGTGAATATTTATAACTTGAAAAAATTAGAAACTAGAAAAAGAGTTCAATTCAATGGATGGAGAGCTTGGTTGTCTTGTAATGTCTCTTGAATCTTAATTGTTGAATCCTTGTGTATGTATGTACTTGTCCCTTGATTGAAACTTCAATCTCAATCTTGATTCTTGAAAGAAATATAAATAGATGAGTGGAGCTTGAGGCTTGAAATTGTATAAGAGAGCAAAATAGAGATAGAGAGGGAGTTTTAGCTTTGAGTGCATGTAGGAGTGCTTAGAATCCTTTTTTATAGAGAAAAAAAATCAGGATTTAAAAAAAAAATAAAAAATTCCAACGGTCAAATTTCTTACCGTTGGTAACTATGCGATTTTATATGCTATATGCAATCGCATACATTGCATATGCGATCGCACATGACAACACTGCATGTAGCACATGTGGCTTAATAGAACATAGGACACATATGCGATCGCACATGACAACACTGCATGTAGCACATGTGGCTTAATAGAACATAGGACACATATGCGATCGCACATGACAACACTGCATGTAGCACATGTGGCTTAATAGAACATAGGACACATATGCGATCGCACATGACAACACTGCATGTAGCACATGTGGCTTAATAGAACATAGGACACATGCAGGGCATTTGTCAAGAGTGCTTATACATCAAGCTGATGAATAGCACATGGGGCACACCTAAGGTATTTAGAGTTAAGAGCGACACATGTTGCGCATGTCATTTAGGGTGTGTATAGCACATTGAAACTTGGGTCACTAAAAGATGGGCGGTGACACATGTTGCAAACGTGACATAATGATAAATTTATGACACTTTAAGATGGATGGTGGCATATGTTGTAAATGAAACATTTTAATATATGTGGAGCACTTGAAGATGGACGGCGGCACATGTGCGGTGCTCAGAAGATGAGCAATAACACATATGACTATCACATAGGGTACTTTATGAAATATGGGTCGTTTTCTCTAATTTTCCTCAATTGCTTGAAAATAAGAAATACGCAAGAATAATATTTCTAAAAAGAATCTGAATGCTTTGCTTGCCACAAGCAGGAAAATCATATTCGTTGCAATCTAATTAGGTCACATCATCACACATTCCAATTAATGCAGACTGACAATGTCAGTGATGATGTGGACCAATCACTATACAGGAAAACATCATTTTTTTGCTTGCATCAAGCAAACGATCCAGATTCTTCTAAACAAATATCAAAACGAATAAGAAAACCGTAATTTTTATGAAAATAACAATTTCCTTGATTTATATTTTATTAATCCCTCTATAAGAAATGCTCAAGTGCTTGTAAAGCATTATAAGTTATAATGCTCTTAGTTGCATTAGAGTATTTGGACAATTCAATCCATCAATTTGAATAACCCATCAGGTTCATAAAACATTTAATGAACTACAAAGTGAAAATGTCAATGATAGAATATATGGTCTATCTTTATCGTGAACTTATTTTTCACACCCATCTATTTTCTAAGTCACATATGCAATGATTAGAAATTTATGATAAGAGTGATAATTTGAAATCAACAACATGATGATTAAAAATATTTATTATGCTCATCTTTCCATAAATGATCTTGCCCATTCATATCGGGGGTTGCGGATACACTCGACTCCCGAGTTCCCGAGTGTCACTTATCATAAATTTTATGATTTTGCGGTTAATCAAATTTAGTTGCGCAACTTAGAATTACTTGGAGCATGAACACAACCACAATTAGTCTACTAGAATGAAAGAGATATACATATATACATACACATATACATGTCCAAAAGAAATAATAGATCGCACATGGCGTCACCCAACAAAATCACAAAAGAATAATATGTCCAAAAAGAATAGAGCTGAGCCCACTACTCAGCGATCCAACGTGCCATCTATTGGTCCAATGAGGGCCCGCTCATCAGCTGGAAGTAGGAGAACTCGTCCTCCTCCTCAAGACTTGCGTCGCCAGGCTCCTCGAACTCATCGCTACCTACAGTTATTGAAGAGTCTGGTTGGTGTTTTAAAATACCGTCCCATAGTGGGAGTGAGTGATCAACTCAGTGGGTGCTATTAGTCTTAAGTTGTAACAAGCATCAGTTATAATATGAATTTAATGAAAAACAATCATTCATAAACAACTAACTAATCTTATTAATGCATATGCATGATGGATGATATGATGCATGCCCTCGCCACAACACTCCCTCGAGCGACTCCATCTAACGATCGCGTATGACCAACACTCCCTCAGAGCGACCTCGACTGCCGAGTCGTCACCCTAACTAGTGCGATGCAATGATCATGTTAGCCGAATTCTTAGTTAAGTCCATTCATCCAGCAGGTTGGGGAAACTGGTACACCGCACGTATCAATGCCCTGAAACTAATTGCGAGGATAAGTTCCCCCAATGTGTGAGGCCGAGACCCCGCGATCCTTGATCCCGTCGGGTTTCCCCCATCCTCGACTTCAAGCACATGGAGAGTGTTAAAATGTGGGATCACTCGCGGTCACTACGGGAGGCGTGTCACCCTATCATATGCCGAAGTTCGGACACCGTGTCCCATTCCACCATGCCCGGCTCTCGAGTCAATGGATCAATTTCAAATGGTTGGTAATAAGCTTCAATGGTTGAAGGGTGTTCCAGGTTCCATACAGTGTGGGCAAACATGGTTAACAAACAAGGTTGGTCGGTAAGTAGGCTAGACCGTACGAGTTTAGGCAAGTACGTGGCGGAACAACATCGGGTATGAGTGACCCATGTAGCCTAACTATTGTCGCCCCATGCAACTGCCCAAATCCATGGGTTTAACCTCGGGGTAGTCCTACCAACGGACCACCTTCACTCTCCTCATATTCTGACCAACCCAAGGATTTGTGACCTTCAAAGCATGCCAACTAGCAGGGTTATCATCTAGCATAAAACAATATCATGTTTCATATTTTCTCAACATACAATTTAGATTTTTCCTATCAAGCAAAGCTACCAATATCATGAATCAAGAGTGCATGTGTTTTGTGTGGGTTAGTGAGGAAGCTAAGCACTTCCTATACCTAATAGAACCAAATTACACAAGAGTTAATGGATCATACATGCTATGAGGCAACATCATATGAGAACCAAATAAGACAAGTACATGCAATCATCCATTCAAACCAAATCATACGAAAGGCAACAACATTCCATAACCATTCCATGTGAATCGATAGGATCAAGGGTAGGGTCTTCCCTAGGTTCGTCTAGATTCTCCAAATGCATCATCCAAGCAAGCAAAATCATTAAACTCATACTAAAATTGGTGCTAGGCCACCTAAGAACAATAGTCTGCACCTATGGATCGTTGTGATCTTGGGAAACGACCTAGGGTTGCCAAACTCGCGGGTCGATTCGTAGAGATCCTGAGCCAAATGAACTTGCATGTTAGGATTACATGCATTTCCTAGCTCAACCCCAAAGATTACCAAAAATGATGGGTGCTTACCTCCCCATTCGGATGGAAGTGGCTTGTAGTTGTGGATATGGGAAGGGAAAGGTATTTCTCTAAGGCCCCAAGCTTCCTTGGGCCCTACCTCCTACCACACACTCCTTTCCTTTCTTCTTCCTCTCTCTTTCTCCTCCTTTCTCCTCTTCCTCTTCTCCCTTTCTCTCTTTTCTCTCTTCTCTCTTTCCTTTCTCTAGGGCAAATTCGTATGGGGAGAGGGGTGCCCCAAAGAAGCCCCTTTTATAATGCCAGATTTGGTGCAAATGGCCCCAAGTGCTAGGTTTTTACTATACTAGACCTATGAGAGGGTCTTTCTAAGCTCTAGGGCCCACTATGGGGCGTAGGAGTCGACACCCACCGTTGGATAATTGGCCCTAATGATGATCTACGTATGTATATGATCGGCCCGCCATTTGGACGCGCCGATCAACAGATATGATTAAAAGTCTGTTCAACGGTCACCGATAGTCGATCAGGTTCGCGGTTTTACGGATATGAGTAGGAAAATATCCTTACTCCACGGGTAAAGTTTGGTTGCAAACCGACGGTCCGAAATCCTCAACTTTGCATAAGAGTGGACGACTTAATTAACTTAAGTTCCAACTCCTTCCTTTAGGGTATTTGCACTTCTCATGCACTCGTCCTCTAGCTCAAGTTAAGCGGTTCGGGACGATACCCGGTCCCGACTCCGCGATGGGCGTCAAGCCTAGTAAGATGGACATTATTTTATAATTTTGGAATTAGTGGCTGTTGAGGGTTAAATATTGAATATTAGACCCTAGTTATTACCTGAATTATGAACATGATACTGTTTTAATGGGCTATTTTAATCGTGTTTGTGATGCAAGGAGAATTGACGAGTATGGATTGAAAAGGATGCTAAAGGTATGAATTTGACACTCTGGCATCACCAAGCCATCGAACAGGACTCCATGGGACCAAGATTGAGGATTTACACGCCAAAGATCAGAGAAATTCTAGCCACTCACTTCAGACAGGCCTCAAAAACGTCTAGAATGCAAGATCACAATGTTCCCACCATCTGATCGACTCAAAACTTCATACATGGACTGAGGACCATAGATTAACCGTACACATAAAATTTCAGCCATTGGATACTTGTAGACGTGGCCTAACGGACAAATTATCCCATAAAACTCTGATTTGGGGCCCACCTGATATCCAGATACACTTCAATTTTGGTTTCAACTCCTTAAATGAGGTAGCAAAACAGATGATCAGAGCGAATTTCTCAAGAACATCACTATGGGCCCCACGTGTACATTGCATGTACATAGGGTACATGTGCACGAGAGGTACACCGGACTGGAAGTCTGGTCAAAACTCAGTTTGACCGAGTCTCTTCTCCAAATAGGAAACTATGTTCCTGTGGCATGAAACAGAGCCGTGGTTGGATTCTTATGGGCCACCACCGTGCATCGATGGTCTGATCCGGACCGTCCATTGGAATCCCACCGATCCTCTTATCACCACCTAGGTGATACAATTCCATGAAATAACAATGATGGGTTCCTAACCTTTCAAACACAGATCAGATGGACGTAAGATCAAGTAGGTGGGCCATATCAAAATCACTCAAAAACCATTCATTCCCACCGAAAATCTCACCAAGAAGCTAATGGATGGAGTGGATTTTCTCACCGACGCTGAACAGGGGCCCACCAATCATCATAGTGCAACTTTTCTGCGTAGGTCGTGCGTCCGTGAAAACCGGACGCAATATGACGTTATGGCCCACCAGAATGGCCCATTCGACCAATCTGGACCGTCCAAAAGTGTAAAAAGGAGGTCCTGACCCCAACCAAGAAGCCAGTTTCGAAAGATTTGGACAGTCAGCAGATCAAATTAAGACCAAACGCAGATGCTTTTGCGTTTTTCTTTTTCGCTGCGTTAAATAGAGATATGCAAGTCCTTGTTGCGAGAGGTCTTACGCACAGGCGCACCGACTCCACTGCATCATTCTCCACTGCCTCCATCAGCCTATAAAAGGGAGAGAGAAAGAGAGACAAAAGAAAAATCTCGGCTTGGGGGCGTGAATGTGGATACAAGAGAAGAGATAGAGTTGGAGAAGATTTTTTAGTTATATTTACTATTTTTTTCTTTATGCTTTAATTTGAGGATAGCCCAATCATGGTAGGCTAAACCTCTTAGCTAGGGCTAAGAGGTGAAGCTTGTGATGAGATGGGAACGATTTTATGGTTTTGATTCATGTTATGGCTTTGATTCATGTTAGATTAAATTGAAGTTGATTTAGTTTGATTAATAGGAATGCTCCCAGTTTTTAATGGTTTGTTGTGACTGAAATTACAATAGATCTGCGATAGCTTTGAGCATGTTCTTAGCATTATAGGGTTTATGAATTTGAGAACCATGTTGTTCACCATCGTCTCCTAGGCATGGTTGGATGACAGAACTTTTCCTGACATTCATACATCACTCAGATTGGCTGTGAATTGGTTTAATTCTGTTGTTTGCTTTGTCTCATGGGCATGGTTTTGTGATGGAATCCATTCTAATTTACACCCGTCTGATCTCTTGAAAACTAGATTAAATAAAGTTAAGAATTGATTTTCAGGTTATATCTTCCAACTGGATGAAGATGGGACTCGAAGTCCAATTGAGTTTATGAATCGACCGTAGATCTCCTTGATCTCTACAAGTGGATCCTCTGAATCCCTAGTTTCCTACCTCTGAATTCTTTAAGTTTTAAATAATTATTTCATCATTTTTCCTCAAATTACAGTTGATTTAGATTTCATCTTAGTCTAGTTCTAGTTCTACTTAGTTTCAGATTATGTACAGGTATCAGTCCCTTGGGATTCGACCTCAGTCTTACCGAGTTTATTACTACATCACAACCCTATACTTGGGGAGTGAACAAGTTTTTGGCGCCGTTGCCGGGGATTGACAGTTACGATTCTCTGAAATTAATTGGTTTTATTTTTTAAGTTTTAAAAATTAACTTGTTTCCTGTTTTGTAGGATCATGACATAAACTTTTAAATTGGTAACCCCTTTCTAATTTCTCTACTTTTTCTGTTTTTAGAATTAAGGTTTAAATCTTAGAAATTTTCTAACTCTAGTATTTCTCTATTTGTAGGAAATAGTTTATTTTTAGAAACTTTCCTCTTTTGTTTTTAGAAACTAGGTTAGTTATTTCCCTTTTAGAAATTCTTTCTAATTTTAGAAACTAACTCATCTTTCCTTTATTTTATTTTTAGAAAGTTTCCTTTTTAAGAATTAGTTTATTTTTAGAAACTTTTTAATTTTAGGTTTTCTTTTTCTATTTTAGAAACTTTCTAATTCTAGGCCTTCTTTTATAGGAACTTTCTAACTTTAGACTTTCTATTTGAGAAAATAATCTCTTTTGTTTTTTTATTTTTGTAGGATCTTAACATAGGAACTTCTCATTTAGTATCATCTTTCTAACTTCTCCTCCTACTTTCTATACTTTTCTAATTTTAGATTTAGATTCTTCTTTTAAGTAACTTTCTATTTTCTAGTTTTAGAAATTTTTCATTTTTTTTTAGAAACTAACTTTCTATTTTTAGTAACTTTCTAATTCTAACTCTTTTAGAATCTAACTTTGTTTCCTAATTTATTTTTAGAAATTTTTTTTACTTATAGATTTTTTTTTAGAAACTAACCTTCCTATTTTGTAAGCTTTTAAGATAGAAATTTCTAATTCGGTAAGTTCTTTCTTTCTATTTTTCGTATCTCTTTTAGTAACTTACTTTCTAGTTTAGGACTTTCCTAATTTATTTTAAATTTCCTCTTTCTTTTAGGAATTTTTTTTTTTTTTTTTTTAGAAACTAGTTTACTTCTATCTTTCTTTTTAAGGATTTTCTAATTTTAGACATTCTCTTTAGAAACTGACTTGTTTTGTTTTCTTTTACAGGTTTTTAACTTAGGGACTCCAATTTGGTAACTTCTTTCTAACCCTCTCTTTCTTTCTAGATTTTCTTTTCCTTTCTTAGGATTAAGTTTCGAATTTGATTGAGGGCTGTGAGTGTTTTATGCCCAAGTGGGTCCGTGACAACACTCGACGTCTCTTGACTGAAGGAAGATTGGTTGAGGGGTTAACTATCCATCGCAGGACTAAACACCACTCGAAATTCCCTAAGTTAATTGAAGTGATGGCTGAAAACCAACCTCTTCTACCCCAACCTAGGGTGGAGGACATTCAGGATGAGAATGAGGTGCATCAAGCACCCCCACCTCATACTTTATGAGATTATTTACAATTAGCGGGGGTGAGTATGCCCTCATGCATGATTTTTTCTAAAAATATAAGACATATGGACATCAAGCTAGGGGTTATTAAACTCCTTCCTAAGTTCCATGGGCTTAAATCTGAGGAACCATATCTACATTTGAAAGAGTTTGATGAGATCATAGCCACTTTATATTTTCAAAATGTGTCTGAGGACACAGTCAGGCTGAAACTCTTTCCTTTTTCCTTGAAGGAGAAGGCTAAGACGTGGTTACATTCACTGCGTCCTAGATCCATTAGCACATGGAATGATATGCAGAGGGAATTTATAAAGAAATTTTTTCCACATCATAAAACGATTACCCTTAGAAAAGCAATCATGAACTTCACCCAAAAGGAGGATGAAACATTTTACCAATGTTGGGAAAGGTTCAAGGATTTGGTCAGTTCATGCCCACAACACGGCTTTGAAACGTGGCGCATCACAAATTTTTTCTACGATGGACTGACATCTTCCATGCGCCAAATGGTCGAGACAATGTGTAATGGAGAATTCATTAATAAAAATGTCGACGAGGTATGGGATTACCTCAATAGTCTTGCTGAAAAAACACAATCATGGGACTATTACCCAAAATCAAACACCACGTCTAGGCCGACTCAATCTAAGGAGAAAGGTGGATTGTATCTCTTGAAAGAAGAGGATGATCTCAAGTATAAAGTGACTACGCTCATAAGAAAAGTTGAGGCCATGGAAGGAAAGAAGGATAAGGTTAATGAAAGTGTTTGCGGCATCTGTGATTGCAACATTCATACAACTGAAAATTGTCCTACAATACCCGCCTTTCGAGAAGTGTTGAATGAACAATCCAATGCCGTAAATACTTATCAAAGACCTTTCAATGGACCAACCTCTAATACGTACAATCCTGGTTGGAAAAATCATCCAAACTTTAGTTGGAGAAATGGACAAACTGCTACCCCTCAAAGTTTCTTCAATCAAAATCCAAATTAGGGGAAACCTCAAGAAGAACCGGTTCAAAATTCCATGCAAGAGCTGACCCAGGCAATGCGAGATTTTATGCAAAAGATAGATTTACGTATGACGATTATAGAAAAGAGGGTGCTTCTTGCACAACCGCTCCCCAATCCTAAATCGCATTACGAGATAAGTGATCCCAGCTCTTCAAATCAAATAGAGCACGCTAAATCCATCACCACTCTTAGGAGTGGGAAGATCATTGATAAAACCCTTCCGGTTAGGCCCGAAAAGCCTCAAGAACCAGAAGAGGATAACAATAATGGATCTAATGGGGCCCCACAAAAATTAGAACTGGAACTTTTAGAAAAGCCAGTTGCTCCATTTCCCCAACGGTTGGTCGCACCAAAACCTTTCTCTAACTCTCAGGATATCCCAGAGGTGTTGAAACAAGTGAAAGTCAACATTTCTCTACTTGATGTCGTAAAATAGATACCTTCATATGCCAAATTTCTGAAAGACTTATGCACGACCAAATGACGGCAGAGTATTCAAAAGAAGATCTTCTTGACCGAGAAAGTGAGTGTTATCCTAATAGCATAAAATCTTACATGTATATCACCATTTCGATCTCATGTCTAGTGGGTTAGAAGCAGACTGCACTTCAGTTTCCTAAACTTCGAGAGGGAAGGAAGAATCGAAAGTTCTAAGGTATTTCAGAGGTTTGAAGTACTAATAACACTAAGAAGGATGCAGAAGGAAGATTCCGGTGGGGTCGCGTTGAACGCCAACTAGAATCGGTATAATTCTTTTGTCTACTCTGGGCCATTAGGAGTCGACGCCTGATAATATGTTTCTTTTCTGAGGTCGCGTGAACTAAGTCTAAACTGATTAAACTTTTCTTGTCGACCTCTACCCAACAATGTGGGGCTCGCCATGGGTGTCCATATAAATTTACTCATTCTAACCCGTGTAGTTCTTAGTCTCCATTGTGCATGACCAACCCATTTAAATTTACTTTCCTTCATCTTATTACTGATTGGTGCTACCCCTGCATTCCCTTGAATGCATCCACTTCTAATTATATCCTTCCTTGTCTTGGCACTCATCCATCTCAACATCCTCATTTTAGCTACACTAATCCTATGAACATGTTGTTCTTTAATTGCCCCACATTCTATTCCATGAAGCATGGTTGGTCTTATATCCACCCTATAAAATCTCCCCCCCCCCCCCCCCCCCCCCTTTTTTTCTTCAATTTAAGTGGCACCTTGACGATTACATAAAACTCCATATGCACATCTCCATTTCTTTCACCTCGCTTGAAGTCTATAGGCAACCTCCTTCTCAAATCTCAATCTCTCCACTCATGAATTATCAAACCAATATATCAAGGTGATCATTTGGGAAACTTCTTAGCCAACAATCTTAACAAATTCCTTATTCCCACTCCTATTGTTACTATAATTGCACTCCAAGTGACATGACCATGCATTTAACAGTTACTATCTTAACTGAAATATTTAGTTATTTTATAAAATATATTTTGTAGTTTTTTTTTTTTTTTGGTAAGCTAAATTTTATTTATTTATTTATTTTTATTTTTCTAATCATTCCATATATTTTCTTACCTAACAAAAATAAGTAAAACCTTAGTCTCCAAAAGCAACTAGATGTTACAGCAGGAATTGAAGGAAAAGAGCAAGCCTTTTTTGTGTTCTAAGGCATCTAGATATTTGAATTTCTTAAGGGACAATGCATCATGGAGTAGAAGATTCTAAAAAGCAGTGATTGGAGGAAATGGTTGAAATGCCTAGGAATGAAACACAATAGGACCTTGAGTGCCCAATCCACTGAAGTGCACACATATAATTCATAATTAGAATATGTGCAAAATCATAACTAACCACAAGGAAACAACACAGAGAGAAACATTGTGAAAGAAAACCTTCTAAGCTCTCTAAATTAGCCTTCTTGGAGGAAAACCCATCATTTGAAATGTATCCTTCAGTGTGCACAGGGTCTTTAACTAGAGGAGGTTCTATCCTGTCATCTTCAAGTGAATCTTCGACTTCCATAACCTCGTCATCTGTAGCAGGCATTAGTCTTCCATCACCTTCAACCCGAACGGGCATGTAAACAACAGGATCAACATCAGTTGAGGAAGACTCAAAACAACTGATTTTTTTTTCAAGAGAAGTCTCTTAAACGTTATCTCCACCGTCTATCTCCACATCAATGAACACTTCTTCTATTTAAAATCATCTACATGCATTGACAAATGTAAGATTTGAAATGTGTGGTTGGAGGGAAGGGAAATATGAAGAAGAAGAAAGTGGTTTTGGGATTTGGTTTTGAGAATGGGAGAGGGAGAGGTCTTTCTAAGGGTTCAGAAGCAATGGAGGGGAGTCAGAGGGGAGGAAGGAGGGGTTTGGGTCCTTAAAATGCAATGGAAATGGGCCCCACTCATGTGTACATTGAAAGGGAGAAGGGGACCCATCTTGTAATGTTTCTTATACTGTTAGTATTTATATTGTTTTTAAAAATTTTATGATGATTTATCATTAAGTTTAAAACCATCCTACAGAATTTCATCTTATTTGGAGTTGTAAATAAATTATTTAAATTCTAGGAGCAACAGCTGTCCAAAATTAATAATTTTTGAATAGTTGGTGAACCATCTTAATTTTAACTATATTATAATTTTTATTTTATTTTTTACTTATTTTTATCTAAAACTAGACTCATCAAGCTTCAATTTGAATGTTGAATCACCTAAATCAGTGTTATAACGAAGGAGATATGGATTTTTGAAGTCAACCCCAAATCGGAGGAAATTCCAGCGGGGGCAACGCAGATCGGTGGGGGGCAACGCGGGTTGGCAGGGGCCACGCGGGCCTCTGGCTTCCCGCCGGGGGGCAACGCGGGCCTCTGGCTCCCTAGGTTGTTGAAGTCTTTCGACACGTATATCTCGCCAACCAGAATGAGTTATTTGATGTGTCATATATGAATTTGAGGTAGGAGAAGCCGATCTACGTAGTGAGCCTATTAGTTTCACGAGATTCCTCCCAGTTAGGGGTCAAACCCCAATTTTTCTCCAGTTTTACTATTTTTGGTAAATTTTTGTTCGCCTCTTAACTCTTTACCCCTAAATGTCAGATTCCAATTCTGGGGGGTTGCATTTGGCAAGTGCCGTTGGGACGGCCTGAATAGTTTATTTATGGGTGTCCATCGGGTCCGTGGTCCGCGATGGACCACAAGTCGAGTGAGATCTATGGTTCCCCAAATTTTTAGATTTTTCGGACCTTCCTCAGCAAGTTGTCAGGCAAGTCATGTCCGAGTACAAATGATGATATTTCATATATTTCACGACAGTTTGATCGTGACTAGACTAGACCACTCGTGTATAAGCTAATGTTGAGTGCTAAGAGTCGGTAAGTGATAACATAAGTTAATTTTTAAAAAATTAAGGATTTTTAGAAATTCAAAAACAGTGAAAATCCAGGATGTTACAATGATCTTGCCCATTCATCTTATAGCCCACAATTGTCCTACCAACAGACGGTGTGGATCATGGAATCATTGACCCATTCATAAAACCGATAGTTATAATGGTACAATACAAGCATCTGGCCCACCTGAGCATAGGATAACACTTGGTAATATCAATGTAATTCATTGCTTGAGGACCATGGCCATTGGCCCAACAAATTATATTTTGGTTGTCATACAAGGGCCACCAAAAAAAAAAAAAATGAAGATTGTGGGCCCACTATTCTTAGTGACAAGTTTTGGCAATGGATTAATTCAAACTGGACTGATCGGCTTGTACTTGTTTATTTGAGCTTAACATTTAAACCTCGACCCAGTCCTAAATAGTCGACCAGACCCATCAAGTAATGACCATAATCCTAAAGAAAAAGAAGTGATTTGAACAAGGCCATTTCCTGTGGCATATATGAATTTATGACCTTCGGTGATGTGTGGGTTTTATCCTCACCGTTCTTCATTCTTACAAACTCATTTCAAGATATAATACCAAAACACGGATCGATGGTGTAGATCTGCCTAAATTGTTGTCCTATCATGTGAAAGGCCACTACGAAATGGATGGATGGTGTGGATAAAACACATACATTCGAACTATGGACACTCGGAGCCTATGCATGTTCGTAATTGGCGACAGAAGGGGGTAGGGTGCAATGGCATGGTGGAGAGAGAAAGAGATCCACTGTACCCATCCACCTAAGGTACATCCACCTAACACAAAAGTATCATGCCATTCCAAACACTCTCAGATGACCTTCCAATTCCATCCCAGTTCTTCCACCCTTTCCAAACACTCCCACATGGCTTCTGCACATCCATGTTTACAACAATTCTACGACAACCCTGGACATATGTAAATGATGGCTTTTATGGAATTCCATCCCGTTTAATCCCATTAAGGGCCTGTTTGGCTAGGCGAATCCCATGGGATTAGGAGGGATGGGATGGATTTTAAGTTAATGATGGTGGTGTCAGTGGATTGGTTTAAGATTCATGGGATTGCTATATCCTGGGACAAGTTCACTGGGTCTGTTTGGCACGCCAGCATATCCTGGGATTTTACCTTCCAATCCGTCCAACCAAGGGATGAGATCAATTTTAAGGTAAAGATGGTGATGTCCATGGGATTGCTTATATCCTGGGACAAGTTCACCGGGTTTGTTTGGCTCATCATGCATATCCCGGAATATGGCGATCCCATCCCTCTTAATACCGTGGGAACAGTCCAGCCAAGCAGGCCCTTAGGGGGTGTTTGACGCAAGGTATTGGATGGCATTAGGTGGGATAAAATTGCATTTGTTCCTGAGCAATTCCATCCAGCATTTGAAGAGGATGGGAAAGGTTGGGATTAGGTGGGATGGAATTGCATTTAGTCCCATGGAATTGTATTTGGTCCCATGCATATTTCTATGAATTTTGAAATCTACTACATATGTGAGTCCCACGTTGATCTATGCATTTATCCATGCCGTCCATCCATATACATCGTTTATACGTGACATTCTAGTTATATATGTGTACAAGTGATAACATCTGTTGTGAATTTGGTCCGTTGATTACAATTTCATGGTCCACCAAACATGATTTTGCTTAGGGCTCATTTGGTTCGGTGTATCATGTGGTATTAAAGGGGATTGAATTAAAAATACCATTAAACTATTCCACCATTCTGTTTGTTTCCTCCTTGAGTTATAAGCTTGGCATGCATTAGGAAATGAGTCCCAATACCATCGAATTAGGAGGGGTAACAAGAAACCCTCTAAATCCTGCTAGATTCGAGGTACCCAGCTTCAATCCATGCTCTTTTTTTTTGGCAAATCCAGTGAATGTGAGTATCTTGAGGTTAGCAAGATCTATGGGTCCCACCATGATGTATGAGCTACATCCATACCATCCATCCATTTTTAAAGATCATTTTAAGGCATTGGCCAAAAATCGGCAAATCCAAAGCTTAAATGGACCACACCACGATTAGAAGTGGAGATTGAACGCCTGCAATTGAATACTTCTTGGGCCCTAGGAAGGTTTCAACAAGATCTGTCTGACCTTTTGAATAGGTTTGATGGAAAATAAACATCAAGGTGGGCCCTAGGAAGGTTTCAACGATGGGTGTCACTATACATACTGATTTATGTGGTGTGGTCCATATAACCTCCGGATCTATCTCATATTTGGGCCCATCCCATGAAATGTTGACGCAAAATGGATGGATGATGCGGATATAACACATACATCATGGTGGGGTCTGCATAACTTAGTGACGTCAACACTTTATAGAGGTTGAATATCCGCACCCTGCATCATTCAATCCAAACACATTTTAACGTTAAACCAGGGATCTACATTTTCAATGCTTCTACTCCAAACACGAAGCAGGATAGCCTCAAAGCTATGAAATTCCACGACAAACCTCACACAATATAATCATTACATCATTCTAATTCCATCCTAGCAAATCCCAGCTAATCCCATGCACCAAACACCCCCTTAATATGGTGTTTTTCCATAGCAAAAATTTTATCCCAAATATGGGATCAGATAGATACAATACCATGGTATTTTCAGACATGCAATCATTGTGCAATAATGATGTTAATCTCATCTAATACAATTTAATACTATACAATTCCATGGACCAAAACGCCCTTAAATACGACATGCCAAACAGGCCTTTAGCTAGTTTTCATTTTTAACGTCCACTTGTATGGCTTCGATTATGAAAAGAATGCCCTTGAAACCATAATGGGCTTGGCTGGGCTGTGAGGCTCGTTGAAAAAGTCCAAGGCTGGTCGTACTTGGGCCTAATAATCCAGCCCAAGTACGGCCCAAATTCTCACCTCACCGAACTCATTTTAGCAGTTAGCCGATTGGTGGGCATTTAATGGACGGTTAAACATAAAATAGCAACGTTCTAAGTAAAATCTAACGTCAAGATCCTTTGATCAATCTGATTTTGAATATACCTTCCAACCTGCAGTGGGTCCCATTTTTTGGGCGGTCTACTTTCAGCAAAACGTGTGCCATGTTAACAAACTCGGACGAATATGGTGTGACTCGTCCGAGTTGACTCAGACTCAGCAAACTCTATCTGGTTCAAACCATGAGCAACCTGGACGAGTCACTCCCAACTCGGCTGTGTTGGGATGACTCAATTCCCACTCGGGTAAGTCTTGACCCGACTCCAGACCCGACGAGTCAGTCTGGGTGGGCCAGTAGCTGAGTTTTTTTAACCGTGATTCACATCCAACACATCATCCACGTTATCTTATCCGAATGAGATAAGACCCGAATCTGAATCCCATGATCGGTTAGGATTCGGATATACCAGCATCCCATCCAATCTGGACACGTCAACAGCCTTAGCCAACGATCAAAGGTCAGGATCTTCCAATCTGGGACCTTTCTTGGGTTAGTTCCCCATCCATGGCGTGACCTATCATATAGACGGTCTGGTTCATCAAACCATTGGCCCAATCGTAGTTGCACTCACACCCAAAATGGACGGATAAGATTAAAGGAATAAAATAACAGCACTAGTGAGCTGGATTTCGAGGAGACCATGTGAAAGCAACTCACAAAGGCAATCCATGCATATACAAAGGAGGGAAGCTTTGACACGCTGGCGGAGTATGACCGTCCACATGCCGGCGCATATCCACTGCCCAATGGAATATATGTACGAAATTTTCAAAAAGTGGGACCCACTAATATGGGTCGTAATATAATAATCACAGCGGTTCATTATAAGAGGATAACTATGACTGTCCGATTGGTGGACAGAAAATGGACGGTTGTTGGGAAATAGTCAATGGTCCAAGTTCAACGAAAGGATAATCTATTAATTAATAAGATGTCCAAATGGCCCGGTCGTCATAGATGTGTTTCCCACGGTTTGGACGATGTGGATAGTAGCTAGTTTATTCCACGTGTACAGTCGCAAAGTGCGTGATTACGAAATTTTCATACCCTACAACGCATCGTATGTGAATACGTATGCTCGGTACTCTCCAGCGAGCACATTCCTTCGGGAGTTTTTCCAACTGTATGCCTCACTTATAAGCCACCCACCTTCGTCTATAACTCCATACGTACTTCCTCATATTATGTCCCTGCGGTAAGGGCACATTTTTACGGACCCAAAATGCCCTGCTTTATAACCTACGTTCCGTAGGAAGCGGATTGACGGGTATGCGAATACGAGCGCTGACGCTCCTCAAGCTTCTAAGCTGTGCGAACAGTTCAGAAGATATCAAAGTTACATAGCCCCATAGTTATTTATTATATCCCATTTTAAAGCATTATCTAAAAAAAAAAATCATATCAACTGCACCACACCACAAATAGCAGGGGGATATTATTTTTACCATTAAAAATTTTGTAGGGCCCACCATAAGGTTTATTTTCCATTCAATCTATTCATAAGGTCACAAAGACATGGATGAAGAGGAAAAACAAATTTCATATTGATCCAAAACTTTTGTGACCCCTAAAAGGGTTTCAATGGTAGACATCTAATCCTCCATTGTTGTTTACAGTGCGGTCCACTTGAAAGTTAGATCTGTCTTATTTTTCATCTCAAGTCTTAATATGAGCTCGCCAAATGGATGAACAGTATGGATATAACACATACCTCATGATAAGACCCACAAAACTTGCTGACGTCAATACACCAGCTACATAGTAGGTGTGTGGTACACCAGCCAATCCGCTTCCATTCCTTTCACGACGGCACAATCGTCGGTCCGGCAGTAGTACCACCGCCATCTGGATAGTCCGGGTGGCGGTAGTGCCGCAACCCCCT
Source organism: Magnolia sinica (assembly GCF_029962835.1). NCBI lineage: Eukaryota > Viridiplantae > Streptophyta > Magnoliopsida > Magnoliales > Magnoliaceae > Magnolia > Magnolia sinica. Next base: position 76,483,264 of record NC_080583.1, read on the forward strand.
TATACTTTTGCATTCCAAAGTGTTGGTTGGGTCCCATCTAAAATTGGGTTTTGTCGCCCACCCATTAGCTTTTTGAAAATTGACAATACTTAGAATTTGTCACCAAACAAACCCCTTACTACAGTTTAATTACTTAACTTTTGTATTGCTACAATAACCGATGCTTGAACTACACCAACGATTTGCTACAATAAACAACGGAAACTATTTCTACAGCTGCTTGGAGAGGGTGTTCTGAATCCAGAGATAATAGCTGTTGTTGTCTTCACATCGCCTATGCATTACGCAGTCCAACAGAAGTGCAGTGGCATGCTAAGTCTCGCATAAATGCAGGAGCCAACTTCTACATCGTGGGCAGAGCCCCAGCTGGTATGAGCCACCCCGTTGAGAAAAGGGACATATATGATGCCGATCATGGGAAGAAGGTACTGGAAGAAGGTACTAAGTATGGCCCCTGGACTTGAGAGGCTCAACATCCTTCCCTTCAAGGTATGGAAGCTTGTCCGACAACGATTCCTTACTGATCTTGTTATCGGAGTTTGTATGTGCTTTTCAAATCCTAGTATACATGTTCTGAGTTTGTTTGTACTTTCCAAATTCTAGTATACTTTCTAAAGTTGATTGCGAAGTGAGTGAAGGTGACCGAGAAGTGAGAGAAATTGATTGCAAAGTTAATGAACTTGATTGCGAAGTGAGTGAAATTCATTGCGAAGTGAGTAAACTTCACCACGAAGTGATTGAAATTCACTACGAAGTGATTGACTCTCATTGTGAAGTGAGTGAAATTGACTGCGAAGTGGCTGAAATTCACTGCGAAGTGAGTGAACTTGACCACGAAGTGAGTGAAGTGAGTGAAATTGGTCACAAAGTGACTAAAATTGATCGCGAAATAACTGAAATTAATTTCAAAGTGACTGAAATTCACCGCGAAGTGAGTGAACCTAACCACAAAATGAGTGAACTTGACTGCGAAGTGAGTAAAGTGAGTGAAATAGGCCACGAAGTGAGTGAAATTGACTGCGAAGTGAGTGAAGTTGATCGCGAAGTAAGTGAAGTTGACCGCGAAGTGATTGAACTTGACCGCGAAGTGAGCGAAATTAGTTGCGAAGTGACTAAAATTCACCACGAAGTGAGTGAAATTGACCGCGAAGTAAGTAAACTTGAATGCGAAGTGAGTGAAATTAGCCGCGAAGTAAGTGAAATTGACCAGTAGTGCCGCCGTCCTCTTAGCCAAAAACCCAAAAAAAAAAGAAGAAAAGTTTTGTGGGTCGCCACCGCCACCTTAGCCTTTTGCACTCCAATTATTGGGTTGGTCCCACCTAAAGTCTACTTAAACATCAAATGGACATTGAGGGACCAGATTGTGACCGATCGGAGATGGAAGAGGCCCATTTAGACGTCAAAGGACCGGATTGTGTCTAAGTTATTTTTTTTTCCTGATCCATTCTTCTCCCTCTTTCCAATTCAAACTCTCTTTTGTTCATTCCATGGTTGAGGTGGACCAGAAAAAGGCACAATAGGAAGTGGAGATGATCCGGACCATCATAACTTTAAACGGATGTATCTCGCAAACCGAAATGAGTGAAATTCATCGCAAAGTGAGTGAAGTTCACCGCGACAAAGTGAGTGAACTTGACCACGAAGTGAATAAAATTAACCACGAAGTAAGTGAACTTGACCGTAAAGTAAATGAAATTCACCACGAAGTAAATGAATTTGACCGCCAAGTGTAACGTCTCAAATTTTCAGGGTTAAGCAAAGCTCGACTCCCGAGATTTCAGACATCACTTATGTTCTGCAGAAGCCGATTTTTCGATTACTTCTACCTTTAACCATTTAAACATGCATAGAATTATACTAAACAGTGTATCATACTCTAGATTTAGAGTGATTAAAGCAAATGTGTAAATTAAAACATATTTAATGTAATTTCATCAACAGTATGGGTCCACAACTGGGTTTAACATACGGTTCCAAAAAAATGACAAAAGGTGTAGAAATGCGACGTCATCTAAGCCCGTATGCCAAGCTCTCCCCGTCTATAAGTGCACAGCCTACATCGGCCCGTCCGAGAGCTGAAAGTAAGAGAACTCCTCCTCTTCATCCAAGAATGTCTGCTCCAACGAGTCGGCCTCGACAGTCCCTGCATCTACATTAGCGTTTGGTTGGTATTTTAAAACATTATCCCAGAGTGGGAGTGAGTAATCAACTCAATGGTTCCATAAAGCATGGGTTACACATGTTATCAAGTCTATCAACACAGAAATGATAAAGCAATGTAAAACAAACACTTCCTAATTATTCTTATTAATGCAAATAATGGAGTTTATGAAATGATGCATGCCCTCACCATCCAACACTCCCTCAACACACGACTCCGACCACCTGGTTTACAAATGACAACATTTCCTCAACACGTGACTTCAACACTTGTTTTGCCACATTCTATACTAATGCGATGCAGTGAATGATTATGTTAGGCGAGTGATTAATTATACATATTCATCCAGCAGAAAGTAATGCTCGCGGTTCACTATGGAGAGGCTCATCACCCCAGCGTAGGCCGAGAACACGGACATGATGTCCCATACCACCATGCCCGGCTCACAAGTCTTGAGGATCGCAATACTAGTGGTTAATAATAGACCTTTACAAATGGTAAGCGGGTGTCCTACATTCAAACAGTTGTGATAATACATGGTGAACATATATAGGGTTAGCCGGTTCTTTGGACAATTTCGGTTGATACGGGTGAACATCGGCGTAACCTACATGAAGTACGTAAGCACCCTGCATGGCCCAACCACTGCCGGTCATCGTGTTCAACCCGAATTAATCGAATGTGTCCGGGGTGACCAACCTAATTTGGTCAGCTCATATCTAGGAATTTGCCAACTAACCAGACTACTCTTGTAGTCCTACTTCTTAATCTAATCAAGTCAACGAGTATTAAAGATGATTGGATTCACATTCAATCATCAAAATAATAATCTACTCATTCAGGCATTTCATCGAACACGTAGGTGTCGCTATACTACAAATTGCAATCCATTGAACATAAATTGAAATATATGTAAGTTATCATGCACATACTACATTCGCAATCATAAATTATTAACTGGAGTAGTAGCATTGATAATTCGCAACCTAAGCACTTATGGTATGCACCTATTTCTAGTTTGTCCGACTTAGGGTCGTTCGTAGGACAATGTTTCCAATGAAGGATCGTTGGCCACCTACACGAGTACATGGGTTCGTTAGGATTAGGAAGAACCCATTTGAATACTTACATCTACAAGGAATGTTCAAAATCTTACTCTTAATCATTGTCGAAGTAGTCCCGACAGCGAAAGTGGTAGTAGTTGGGCTTGTGGGCCAAAGGGAAGAGGGGCAACCTCTTCTAACAACCACACCTTAGATCTCTCTCCTCCCTTTCTCTCTTCTCCTTTTTCCTTCTCCCAATCTAAAGTTGCTAAATTCGGATGGGGAGAAATGGGGTGAAATTTGAAAACTATTTATAGCTCCAGATGATGCACAAATGGCCTTAAGGCCACTTTATTTGTCATATATGCCCTAAGGGAGATCATTTCTAACTAACGGGGCCCCAAGAGGGTCTGCAGGTTCATCCACACCATGGGGTAGGTCCCCCACCAAGGAATCTATGCTAAGATGCAACATTGACACGATTTGACATGCAAATCAGCCATGGGGAGCATGTGTCAGATCAATGGTTAGCAACGATCAATCAAGGCTGCGGTTATACGAAAGTGTGCAGGGAATCATCATTACTCTACGTGCTAAGTTTGGCCGTAAACTGACTATCAAAATTCTCAACTTCTCGAAAGAGTGTACAACTTAAATCACTTAAGTTTCAGGTTTTTCCTTAGGATATTCGCACTTCTCATGCACCCGTCCTTCGACTCAAGTTGAGCGATCTTAGATACTATCCGGGTTTGTCTCCCGCAATGGACGTCGAACCCAGTAAGACAGACATTATTTTATAGTTTCGGAACTAGTGGCCCACTAACGAGGGTCCCGAGCTCATTTGGAAAATCAAGTCATTTCTTGAATGAATTGGGTAGCAAGATTTTTTGTGCGTAATGATTGGGGTTTGGATTGATTATGTTCATAGTGTGACCAATTCGCAATTAATGAAAATGGCGATTCAATCATAATCACTCTAAATTGTTGGTTCGTAGGCTTATTGGATAATTGGGTCACTTTGGTTTGTTAATTACGATCCGACCCCTAGTTGTCTTGACTTTGGGTAGATGTTTAATTTTGTTATGGTCATCTTGATTAGTTAGTGATAGGTCGGTTAGATTAGAGTCTTATTTGAACAAATCATGAGGTTATACTCGATGCTTAAGTGATCGGGCGGATTCGTTGACTTTATACGATTGATTAATCAAATTTGTGCAATTTTTTATTGGTACTGCCAACGTATAGGCTCACAATGAGCATTAAGTGTCATGCCCAAACTCAGAAACCGGGCTCATAAAATTCCTGATCGCCAAATTCGGCGCCGACAACCTCTGTAGTATCCCATTCTCGGCTCCCAGCACCCATACACCAGGTTCCGATCCTGGGATCCGACAAGGAGGATTTCAAACATGATTTTGTTTCAGTGTAAACATAACCATAAGCATAACCCACGAACAATAATCATATGAACACCATCACAAAATCCACTATGATAAAAAACTTTGAGTATAGTGCGTATGAAGGGAAATACACGATAAAGATAATAACAAAAACTCCAAAAGCTCGACTGCACACTCCAACTGCGACGAGGTTATGGCTGCGTCCTGACGTCACCTTCACGCATCAATCGTGCATAAGCTTATAGAAAGCTTAGAGGGTGGTGTAAGTGTGTGCACAATATGAGCATGCTCAGAATACAAGGTCAGAGTAATGCGGAATCATGCTGATGAGTACATGAATGCAAGCAGCCGTACCAAGGCTATGCGGTGCAAGATATGAATGCTATCGGCCATATCAAGACCATGCAATGCATGATGCAACTCAAGCATACCAATCCTCATCCAAATCCACATATAGCTCATCAAATATCAATACAGTTCTCATTATGGATAATCACCGGGGTTTAATACACTCCACATGGCACTGCCCCTCTCCCAGCTACACAGTCCAAGTGAGCGTAAGAAACCTCACTATCCGCCTGACCAATAGTTTGTCAATACCTATCCGGCACGTCGATGGCGGACTCATTCACGAGTTGGTCAAACTCAGCCTAGTAATGCCCCCTATCCTCGGGCGAGTAAGGTCACACTCCTTTCCAACCGACCACGACACAGTGGGAGACACGGCCTCCTAGTATTCGGCCCTCGTACACTCATATATCCACTCGGTCTCGACGCTGGAGTCATCCTCTGGTACCATCAGGTTAGGAAGTTTCACTCATGGACATCTATGGCGCCCCAATGATAGAAACAGTATTTTTGGTGTCCAATCCTACCATCCACGATGTGCCTGTAGAGACTACAACCTTGATGTCACTAGGGCGTGCAATAATCATGTCATACAAATGCGAAGTGCATAAATCACACTACTAGTCATGCAGCAATCCTGCGCATACCGCGCGCTCATGTAGGGCAACTCTACCTATCGGGGAGCCCATAAACAATCTGCCCGAAGGCATATACTATGATCAGTCACTCCTCATATCAAGCATACATATGATGTGTATGAGCATGAATCATGGATCTATACTAAACATGTTATATGGTGGTGGACTCCGTTCATAACGAAGATGGGCTTAGATGGCCTACACACTACAAGTATGGGTCTATCAATAGGCCTCAGGGAGAGTGACAATGCGGACATTTAACCAACATCATCCTTACAATGTGGACATCAAACCATCATTGCTCCCAAGGCACGACCGCCAAAACATCATTACATGCATCATGGTGGGATCTCACATCGCAATGGGCCTTATGTACATCCCGTTGGGCCTCGATCCAAGGGTTCCAAATACATCAAATGGGCTACATCACATGGGCCGCATATATACCCAGGTGGGCCTCAACATCGGGCCTAATCAAATGGGCCGAATCAACTGGGCCAAGTCGAATAGGCTGAGTTGAATGGGCCGAGTTGAATGAGCCGAGTCAAATACATCAAATGGGCCGCACCACGTGGGCCTCATATATCAAAGTGGGCCTCAATAATATACCTCATACACATTAAGGTGGGCCTCAACAACAGGCCATAAATATATCAAGATGGGCCTCATAACATACCCAAAAAGAGTCATATCGAAGGATCATTTGGACCATACCCCAAGTAACAATGGAGATAATTTTCACTGTTTAATCAATTCACTGGGGCCTACCATAAGGTTTATTTCCCACCCAATCTAATCATAAGGTCTTAAAGACCTAGATTAAGAGGGAAAAACAAATATCATATTGGTTCAAACCCTATAGTTTAAGGTTTTTAATGGTGGACGTTCAAACCCACTGCTTCTTGAAATGTGGTCCACCTGATCCTAGATCTGTCTTATTTTTAGTCTCAAGTCTTAAAATGAGCCTTCAAAATGGTTGGACGGCTTGGATACAACCCATGCATCATGGTGGGTCCCATAGATGGACGGCGTGGATGAAACAGGTAGGACCCACGTAACTTGGTGACGTCACGTACACCAGCTATGTAGCAGGTGTGTGGCACTCCAGCCAATCTGTTTCATAGGGTGGGTCCACACGTGTGGCCCACTATAACATTTATTTTTCATCCAATGTTGGTAAGGTCACACAGACCCTGGATGAAGAGGAAAAACAAACTTCATAAAGATCCAGAGCTTCTGTGAACCCAAACGGGGTTTCAATGGCAACCGTTCAATCCACTGTCTCTTGTGACGTGGGCCACTTGAGTTTATATATAGCTGATTATTTGGGGGGGGGGGGGGGGCACTGCCTAAATGGGGCCCACCCAAATGCACAGTATTGATTACAACACACATCACGATGGGGTCCACGGTTGGGACTCCTGCCTCCAGCGCCCACGCAGCAGGACGCTGCTGGGCGTCCTTGGTTGTTAGCAGCAGCAGCGTCTGCTGCTGTTGTTTAATTTTTTTAACATGTATTTTTGAGGTTTTTCATAGGTGGGGCGCACATCAGGTGAATCCAGCCTAGCCATTGCACTCTACGGCTCAAGACAGACCCATCAAGCTCAATATTCGATGTGTTTTGGCGTGTAAAAATATCGGAGTGGATTTCAACGGTAGAAAGCACTGTTTTCTATGCTATAGTGTAACGCCTTGAAAATCGGGGGTCGTGCATACACTCGACTCCCGAGTTTCCAAATATCACTTATAATTGATTTTCATTAATATGCGTTTAATCAGGTTTAAATGCGCAGCCTGAAATTTTCTGGAACATGAAGCATAACCACACAAGTCTACTGAAATGAAAGAGATCTAGTATATATACAGGTCCAAAAATATAAATGGGTCGCACAAGGCGTTGCCCAACAAAACTACAAAAAGAATAATATGTCTAAAAAGAGTAGAGCTGAGCCCACTGCTTAGCGATCTAGATCCTGCCTATCAAGCCAATGGAGAGCCGCCCATCAGTTGGAAGTAAGACAGCTCCTCCTCCTCGTCAGGGCTCGCGGCGTCAGGCTCCTCGAACTTATCGCTACTTGCAGCTATTAAAGAGTCTGATTGGTGTTTTAAAACACCATCAGAGTGGGAGAGTGTGATCAACTCAGTGGGTGCTATTAATCTTAAGTTGTAACAGGCATCAATTATATTATGAACTTAATGAAAATCAATCATTCATAAATACCTAGTTAATCTTATTAATGCATATGCATGATGAATGATATGATGCATGTCCTTGCCACAACACTCCCTCGAGTGACTCTATCTAACGATCACTATGACCAATACGCCCTTAGAGCGACCTCGACTGCCGAGTCGCTAACCTAGCTAGTGCGATGCGATGATAATATAAATCAAGTTCTTAGTTAATTCCATTCATCAGCAGGTTGGGGAAACTGATACACCCCATATATTAAATGCCCTGAACTGGTTGCCAGGCCAAGGCCCCCCAATGTGTGAGGCCGAGACCCCTCGATCCTTGATCCCGTCGGGTTCCCTATCTCCGACTTCAAACACATGGGGAGTGCCGAGAAAAAGGGATCGCTCGCGATCACTACAGGGAGGTGCGTCACCCCAACGTAGGCCGACAGCTCGGACACAACGTCCCATTCCACCATGCCCGGCTCACGAGGCGGTGGATCGGTTTCAATTTAGTTATCGACGGGCTACAACGGTTGTAGGGTGTTCCAGGTTCCATACATATGTGAGCAAACAGGGTTAACAAACAAGGTTGTTAGTAAATAGGCTAGACCACATGAGTCAGGCAAGCATGTGATAGATGATATTGGGTACAAGCGACCCATGTAGTCTAACTACTGTTGCCCACACGCACTCGCCCAAACCCATAGGTTTAGCCTCAGGATAGTCCTACCAGTGGAACCACCTTCACTTTCCTCATTTTCCTGACCAACCCTAAGGTTGATGGTAATTCATAACATATCATAAACATAGTTATCCTCTAATATAAGTGAAAACATGCGTCCATAACTTCTGACATAAAATCTCAATTTCTCTACCAAGCAAAGCAAATCATGAAGTGAACTAAAGGTGCCAGTGTATTATGTGGGTTAGTGAGGAGGATAAGCATTTCATACATCGTAGGAATACAAGCACAAGTGTTAATGAGTCATACATGCTATACATTACATCATATATGGATCAACAAGTCATGGGCATGCAACCATTAAATTCCTACCCTATCATACGAGAGGCAACAAGCATGCTATAAGGAATATCACACACGAATCACAAGACATGAGCATACAACGTTAATTTCCTACCCAAACATGAGAAGCAACAAACATGCCACAACTACTCCATGTTAAATTTATAGAATCATGGGTAAGATGCTTCCTAGGTTTCTCTCTAGATCCTCCAAACACATCATCCAAGCATTCAAAATCATTAAACTCATAATGCAATTGGTGCTAGGCCACCTAAGGTTATTAGTCCGCACCTATGGATCGTTGAAGACTTGAAAAATGACCTAAGAGCGTGGATTTGGGGTCGATCAGCCGGAATCCCTAAAGCAAGCACTTGCATGTTAGAACTCCATGCCAATCCCTTCTCAACACAAAGGGTTTTTAAGAAAGGGATGAGGGATTTACCTACCCAGTCGGCGGAGAGGGTTCTTCCCGGTTGTGGATGATGGATTGGTTAGGAAAGAGGTAAGGAGTTGCAAGAATCGGTCTCCTTTGGGCCCCACTAGAGCTATGGCCCACCTTCTCTCTTCTTCACTCTCCCTTCCTCTCTTCTTCCTTTCTTTTTTCTCCTTCTTTCTCCTCATTCTCTCCTCCCTTTTTCTCCTTTCTTCCTAGGGAAAATTCGTGTGAGGAGAGGGGTGCCCCAAAGAAGCCCTTTTTATAATGCCAGATTTTGTGCAAATGGTCCCAAGTGTTGGTTTTTACTATACTAACCCTATGGGAGGGTTTTTCTATCCTCTAGGGCCCACTATGGGGTGTACAAGTTGATATACACCGTAAAATAATTAGCCCTAATGATGATCTACGTATGTATATGATCGGCCCACCATTTGTATGCGCCGATCGATAGATATGATTAGAAGTCTGTTCATCGGGGTCGCGGCTATACAGATATGAGCAGAGAAATATCCTTACTCCACGGGTAAAGTTTGGTCGTAAACCGATGGTCCAAAATCCTCAACTTTGCATAAGAGTAGACGACCCAATTCACTTAAGTTCTAGCTCCTTTCTTTTGGGTATATACACTTCTCATGCACTCATCCTTCGGCTCAAGTTGAGCGGTTCTGGGTAGTACCCAAGTCCGACTCCCGCGATGGACGTCAAGCCCAGTAAGATGGACATTATTCTATAGTTTTGGAACCAGTGGCCCACCAACGAGCAGCCTAGAGCTCGTTCAGAGAATCGGGGCATTTCTAGAATGAATTTGGTAGTGAGATTTCTCGTGGGCAATGATTAGGGTTTGGATTAACTATGTTCATAGTGTGGCCTATTTATAACTAGTGAAAGTGGAGATTAGGTCATGATTACTCTGAATCGTCGGTTTTGGGCTAAAGGAGTAACGGGGTTGATTTGGTTTATTAGTCAAGATCCGGGCGGATTCGTTGGCTTCCTACGGTTGATTAATCGGACTTGTGCGGTTCTTTACTGGTACCACCCCTGTATAAACTAGCATTGAGTGTTAATGGTCATTAAGTGATATTATAAGTTAATTAATAGAAAAAAATTCAAGGATTTTTGAAAATCCAAAACAGTGAAAATCTTGGACATTACATATGGCCCGCTAGAAAATCAGATTAACTTCATTTTTTGGCTCAACGCCTGAAATGAGTTGGGGAACGGGATGGACGGCGTGGATTGGGTTCATTCATCAAGATGGGGCCTGCATGAGCAACCCACCCCAAAAGCCCAAATATTATATATATATATATATATATATATATATATATATATTGTTAGCTGTTAGTACACACCCATGTCAGTACACGCACTCCATGTTAGCCACCAACACGTCCAGCGTCCAGGGACACTGGACGACATGGATAAGCACAGGCATCGTTGTGGGTCCCTCAAGGACATGGCCCACATTTCATCAAGGTGGGTCCCACATGAACGTGGCCCACCTAATTTGAATCAACTTGATACTTGTGTTTTTCCTTCATCTTGGTCGTCCAATGGACCCACTGCAAGGTGGGCCTCACGATGAGACGGTCAAGATCGTCTTGCATCGTGGTGGTCATAAGACATCACACAAAAGAAAGAGAGAGAGAGAGAGAGAGAGAGAGAGAGAGTGAGTGAGTGACGTGAAAGGGGAGGGACCTCACCACTAATGGGCCCTCCCTTAAACAATGCATACATCATGTGGGTCCCACAACAAGTGGCTCTAAAATTTGAGATCAATGGTAGATTACCCACCTCTTGCACTCTTCCTTAATCCCTTAGCCTCCTTAGCTCCTATGCTCAACTTTTAACGGTGGATGATGGAGTTTTGATGGTGGGGATGAGAGATGAGAGGGTGGGCTACACTTGTTGATCTGGGAGAGCTTGGACGTGTAGTATTTGGGTTGCTTCGGAGATTTTTGAGAAATGAGAGAAAGGGAGAAAAATAATAGATAAAAGGATAGATGGAGTGGTGGGTGTAAGGAGATGGGGAAGCATGGGCTTAGTTGAAAATTGTGTAAAAGAGGGATGCTGAGGGGAGAGAGATGGTTGACTTGTGGGAAAAGAAGTAGTGGGTTGGTTGTACTTAGGGTAAGGTGGTGTACTTGACTTGATTTGATGGGACATGTTATAGAGATTCTCTCGAAATTCGCAACGCGCGATGTTTCTTTAAAATGAACGTGGGCCCATATCTTTTAGCCTAGGTATCGGATCGGTGCGTGAGTCACGGCGTGGGAACCGCGGCAACGGCGTGGTCGCTAAGATAAAAGTTTTGGGTTAAGTCGACTCTGTAAGACCCGTGTCCTAATCCGTACCATTCTGTTAGCTTCCGCGGTCCTTCCGGTCAAATTTCGGCAACCTTCGCACCGAATTCGGTGTTTGCGCACGATCCTAAGCCAAGTCCCGCGCACCGACGTCGGCTCGATCTGAAACTTATGTCTTGGTGATCGCGTCGTCGCCGCAGTTCCAACGCCGTGACTTGCGCACCGAACCGATACTCAGGTAAGAAGATGCCGATCTGCGTTTATTCCGAAGAAACACCGCGCGTTGCGGATTTCGAGGGAATCTCTACACAATAAGTCCCATCAATCATCATTAAATGCAACCTTATCTCAAGTACAACAACCCATACCTCTTTCTTCACAAAGTCAATTCTCTCTCTCTTCACCCATCCCTCCTTTACTCACTTTTCAAACAAACCCATGCCCCATTAATTACACCCATCACTCCATCACCTCATATCACTCCCATCCTCTCATTTTCTCTCTCATTTTCTCATATCTCTCCAAGCAACCCCAAGCCCCAAACGTCCAAGCCTCCTCTCCCTCTCAAGTGTGGTCCACCTTCCATCATCCATCTACACCCTCCCATCTCTCATCCTCACCATCAAGAGTCCATCATCCTCCATCAAAGTTGAAGCTGAGGGGCATTGGAGTCTAAGAGACCAAGAAGAAGGAAGATAAGGTGGGTGTTTTGCCATTATTTTAAATTATAGGGCCCACTTGTTGGTGGGACCCATTTGGATGTATGTGATTTAATCAAGAGGGCCCATAGTGGCGGGGTTCCTCTATCTCACCGTATACCTCCCTCTATCTCTCTCCTTCTCTCTTTCTTTGTAATGGTGTGGATCCCACCAATATGTACTACATCTACCCGTCCATCTACAACAGACAGAGTGGCCCACTCCATTGCAGGTGATGATCCACACCATCCATTGTTTGGATGGACCCAATGTACTTATATATATATATCATATATAAATATATGTATATATGTTATATTTTATAATATATATAATATAATATGTATTATATATAATATAATATGTATATACATTTTATGCATATATGTTGGTGGGCCACATCTACGTGGGACCCACCATATTATGTATTTAAGCATGCCGTCCAGCGTCCCTGGACGCTGGACGTTGGCAAAAAAAAGGGATGGGTAAGCTGGCATGGGCCGTACTAACAAGTTAGCATAGAGGAGGGAGTGGTGCGCCACTCATGCAGGCCCCACCTTGATGTATATGCAAAATCCAAGCCGTCCATGTTGTTCCCCATTTCATTTTAGGCGTTGAGCCGAAAAATGAAGTTGATCCCCTTCCTTAGCGGGCCATACCATAGGAAACAAGCTTCCTACCTTTGATTTACTCCCTGATGCTCTGATACATTTGAAACAGCCCAATATTAGACTCTATGGGTTTGTATCGAGCCACAGGGACTGATGGCTGGTGTGGATCTTACTGAAGCGGGCCCCGCCTGGGAAAAACTGCTATTAAAAAAAAAACGAAAGGAAGGAGAAGCAGCAGCGCTGCTGCTGCCGTCAGAAGACGCAGGCAGCGCCTGCGTTGACGGACGGACGGGCTGGGGCTCACGGCCCCAGCTGTGGGCCCCATATTGATGTGTTTTGAAGATCAACACCGTGAATTTGATGGGTCCCCGCGGACCGTCCGTCCATACCAAAAATCAGGCTCATACGAAACTCATGTGGACCACACCATTTAAAAACATGTAAAGACATGCCTAAACATATAAAATCGCTTGGTGGGGCCTACCTGAGTTTTGGATGTCGTTGAAACTTGGTCTGTACGGTCATTTAGATGGGACCCACATAATGGATGGGCTGGATTGTGAATCACATCTCAGTGGGCCCCAAAACAAAAAAAAAAAAATTTAAAGAAAAAAAAAAAAAAAAAATTTTAAAGCTTCAAAATATTTAAACGGCGGCCAAGAGGCAGGGACCCACGGCTCCATCCGTGGGCCCCACCATGATGTATATTTTGTATCCACACCGTCCATTTGGTGGGCCACTATTTGACATGGACCCCCCTCAAAAATCAGGTCAATCCAGCGCTCGGGCGGCCCACATCACAAGAAACAGTGTGAATTGAACTCTACCATTGAAACCCTTTCTGGGTCCACAAAAGTTTCAGATCAAGCTGAAAATTGTTGTTCCCCTCCTCCCTTGCCCGTGTGACCTTATGAATAAGTTGGATTTCAAATGAACATTTCAGTGGGCCTTACCCAAGGTCCAAGTGACCTTATGAATAGGTTGGATTTCAAATAAATATTATGGTGGGCCCTAGGCCCATGTGGTGGAGCCATATTGATGTATTTCTGGCCGTTGGGGAGGCCCACCTTGATATATATATAAGGCCCATGAGGTTAGGCCCATTCAACGTATTGGTGGCCCGATGTCGAGGCCCACTCTGATATATATAAGGGCCATGTTACGAGACCCATTGTGAAGTTTTCAAAGGCTCATGGGTTATGGCCCATTGCAATGTACATAAGGCCCACTAATGCGGCCCACTTGACTTATATAAGGCCCATATAAGATGGCCCATTTGATGTATCTGAGCACTATGGGTCGAGGCCCAATGAGATGTATATTAGTCCATTGCAATGTGTGATTTCCTATAGTTTGTGTAATGGTGCTTTATGGCGGGCTAAGCCTTGGGAACAATGTTGGTTTGACGTCCACATTGTAAGGACAATGTTGGTTAAATGTCCGCATTGTCACACTCCTTAAGGCCACTGATAGGTTCATACTTATACTCTGCAGGCCGTCTAGGCCCATTTCTGTGATACGCAGAGCCCATCCCTATATGCATGTTTAGTATAGATCCATGGTTCATAATCATTCGCATCATATGTATGCCTGACGTGAGGAGTGACCGATCATAGCATATGCCTTTGGGCAGACTGTTTATGGGCTCCCTGATAGGCGGAGTTGCCCCATATAAGTGCCTGGTACATACAGACTGTTGCATGACTGATAATGTGACTCATGCACTTGCATTTGTGTGATTATAGTTACTATATGCCCTAGCGACATCAGGGCCATGGCCTCCACAGATACATCGTGGGTGGTTGGTTTGGATACCGGAAATATTTGATTCTAGCATCGAGGCGTCATAGATGTCCCTGGGTGAAAATTCCTAAACCCGATGGTACTAGAGGATGATTTCAACGTCGAGACCGAGTGGATATATGAGTGCACAAGGGTCGAATAGCAGGAGGCCGCGTCTCCCACCGTCTCTTGGTTGGTTGGAAAAGGGTGTGACCTTACTCGCTCGAGGGTAGGGGACAATACTAGGTTGAGTTTGACTAACTCGTGAATGTGTCCGCTATCGACATGCCAGATAGGTATTGACAGACTATTGGTCAGGCGGATAGTGAGGTTTCTTACGCTCACTTGGACTGTACGGCTAGGACAGCAGCAGTGCCACTTGAAGTGTACTAAACCCCGGTAATTATCCATTGTGAAAACGCACTAATACATGTTAAGAATTGGCATGCTTGAGTTGCATCTCTCATCGCATGGCTGTGTATGGATGATAGCATTCATATCTTGCACCCCATAGCCTTGGTACGGCTGATTGCATTCATGTGCTCATCACCATGTTTCCGCATCACTCTGACCTTGCATTTTGAGCACGTTTATATTGCGCACATACTTACACCACCCTCTAAGCTTTCCATAAGCTTATGCACGATTGATGCGTGCAGGTGATGCCAGGACGCAGTCGCAGCCATAGTCTCGCCGTAGTTGGACCGTGCAGACGAGCTTCTGGAGTTTTGTTTCTTTTATCACATTGTATTTTCCTTTTCTATCGCATTGTACTCAAAAGTTTTTGATCTTAGTGGATTTTGTGGTGGTGTTCTTGTGGTTATTGTTTGTGGGTTATGCTTTTGTTATGCTCATTATGAATCAGACTGATGACTTGAAATCCTCCTTGTAGTATTCCAGGATCGGAACCTGGTGAATGGGTGCCGGGATCCGAAAATGGGGTTCTACGGAGGCTGTCGGCGCCGGATTCGGCGATCGGGAATTTTGTGAGCCCGGTTTCCGAGTTCGGGGCGTGACAGACTCAGGTATGTAAGATAGCTTAGGATCACACGCAAACGTCGGATACGGGTTGAGGTTGCCAGAATTCGACCGGGAGGACCGCGGAAGCCTACAGAACGGTACGGATTATGACACGGGTCTTACATTAAGGGTCGATTAGTGACAACGTGAGCTAATTATAGTGAAATTTTTTTAAGGGTTTTTGGAAATCCAAAACGGTGAAAATCCAGGACATTACAATCTACCCTTAAAAATAATTTCACCCCCGAAATTGCCTAGTGTTAACATGTAAAAATATTCTAATTTTTGTATGCCTAAGTTTATGTTGATTTTACGTTCATATACGTGTTAGGGTATATACTAACTCTAATAGGTTGGTTTATCGTGGCCTACGCCCCTTTAAAGTTTCCACCTACGAGGTTTGAAAATAGATGTCAGAATCATTATTTTCGCACTATGTGCTTGATAATAAAGTTTACCTAAAGGTGGTATATTATGCTTTTCATGATCGTGCTAATACGGAAAAAACGGTTGTGGTAGGCTCAAATCCGATACATCGATTGTTTGCTGACTAGGGCAAACAACTCATTGTATCCCTTCCTAATCCTAATGGATCCTGGTCTTCTACTCGGTCAAGCAGTGAGTCCATTAGTAGTCACTCAGGATTGAGAATTGGGTCAAGTCGTGAATATTTCGCAAGTGTATGGTCTCGTAATTTCGTATTCCGATCAACCTAAATGCTTAAGGAATATTACACATCATTTGAAAGTTCAAATCTCTTATTTATAAGGTTGTCATTCGGGTCTTTGTCAAATAGAGTTCTTGTTTTAATTCATGTCCAAATTAGTGATTAATAAATCTTTCATTATGCTTATGGTCAAACGATTATCTTAGAAAGGTTTCCAAGGTCCTAAGATTGTATTTATATATTACAGTTTTAATCATATGGCTAGCAAGTTATGAGCAAAGCATGCCTTGTTTCATTGATTTCGAGAGGGAATGAAGAATCAGAAATTCTAAGGTATTTCGGAGGTTTGAAGGGTTAATAACGCTAAGAAGGATGTGGAAAAGGAAAGACGAAGAATGTTGTCTTCTCAATGTGGTATGAACCTTAAATCTATAACATAATAGGAAAAATTGAAATATTTTACCATAATCCGCCTCTAATATGAACTTACGGAGCCTTAAACTATGAAACCCAATCCTACTCAATGGTCTTAATTCGATTGCATTAAAAATTACTTAAAATAGAAAAATATATAAAAATTAATTTAATCATAAGATGATTCCTAGTATTATTAGAAATAAACAATCATATCTTTATATGAGTTTATATATATATATATATATATATATATATATATATATATATATATATATAATATAAGACAATAAGTTTAATATCAATAAAATTATTTCACCCTCTACTCTATTATTCTTATGGATGTACTCTTTGTCCATTTCTTATGATTCGTGTATCGAGGTCTCATTGGCTCGATAACTGGGTTGCACCAAATGTTTGTCGTCATCATCACCATATCTAGAGCTGGGCATTTTATACCCAAACTGGTGGATCCGACCCGATCTGACCCAATTCGAAAAGAACTGATGGTCAGGATCGGGTAGCATAATCCAGATCCGAATTATTTTTGGGTCGAATACGGATAGGCCCTGTTCCGAACCGACCCGATCCGGAATCCGATCCGATTCCCAATCCGGACCGTCTGCAATTTCTAAATGCCTGTGTATGATCCATCAAACTCCACCAGAGTAAATTTTCTCATAACCGCAACCCATGCTACATCAATTTTGAACAAAACAATGGGTTGAAAAAGCGGTTTTAAGCTTACCGTTTGAAAATTCAGACGTATTTGGTGTTTTTGCTTGGAAACCGGTCCAAATGGACTGGTTTAAATTTGTGGGTCCCATTGTGATATATATGATGTATCTGTTCTGTCCATCCATTCTAGCAAAACATTATGAGGCATGAGCCAAAAAATGAAGCCGATTTATCACTCAAGTGACCCACACCAAAGGAAAAGGTGGCCCTAAAAAGTTTTTAAAGGTAACTGTTTGATTTCCTAAATCTTGTGGTGTGGCCCAATTGAGCTTTGGATCTTCCTCATCCTTTTAGACGATGCCTTAATTTCAGTGAGATAATGGATGGACGGTGTGGATAAGACACACATATGACCGTGGGCCCCACATGTATTTCACAGCATCATTAGTTTTAGTGCCAGAACAAGCAAGCATCGTAGCAAGCATTTCTACAGCTGTATTTATTATCCATTTCCTGTGAGTTCACCATTGGTTTGGAGATCAAAGTTATATGGCCCTACAGTGATGTATTTATTATATCTACACCGTTGATATATATTTAGAGATCATTTTACAGCATCATCCAAAAAAATGGATCATATCCAAAGATCATCTGGACCACACCACAAATAGCAATAGAGAATGATTTTCAGTGTGGTCTCACTGCTTTTTCTAGTGTAGTCCACTTGATAGTCAAATCTATGTTATTTTCTGTCTCAAGCCTTAACACGAGCTCGCCAAATGGATGGACGGTTTGGATATAACACATATCCCATACATAACGGCTCAAATGATAACATCAAATTCATTTTTGTGGGCAACAAGTTACAACAGCTACGTGCACGGCAGCTACAGCGCCTCGAGCTCCGAGTTGTACAAACGACTCAAATGATATCATCTTATATGGGCCCCCACAATGATGTATTTATTATCTCCATACCGTTTATCCATTTTTCATGATCATTTTAAATCATTTGGAAAAAAAAATCATATCTAAAGCTTAAATGGACCACACCGAAAATAGCAATGAGATAATGATTTTCACCATTTTTAACTATCTGAATCTCACCCAATCTGATCTGACTCAGTTTCCCTGACCGAGTCAGACTCGGTTCGGGTCAGACCAACCGTGTGCCAGGTCGAATCGAGTCCTATGTTCGGGACTCGGTCTTGGATCGGATCGGATTCGGGTCAATTCAGCTAGATTTCGGACCGAATCAGGTTAGCCCCAATCCAATCCGACTTGGTCCGATGCCCACCTCTAACCATATCCATGTCCTGGCTATTTAATTGGCATTACTGATCCTATTTCACGATTCAATTGTATTGAAGTCCCTGTCCTCAATAAGTGAACAAGCCTCATATCCCTTCTTACCACCTTAATCCAGGTTCTTTAGGTTTCCTTAGAGCCTTCCTCCAAATCTCATATTCATCATTTTCCTCATATAATCTCATCATCCAATACCACATCTTGTAGACAACACACACCAAGAGACCTCATCTCCAATTAGTGGTTATTTCATTTGTAACAAGCACAAAAAGGTAAGGACTTAATGTTGATACCTGATGAAGATCCACTATTACTAGGTACAATCTCACAAAGCATGTTCTCACTCTTGTGATGGAACCCCTGTAGATTTCTTTAATGATGTAGATATAGCCTCTTAGGACCCCTTTTCTCCTTATAACCCACCACATAACCTGTCAAGGTATTCTATTCCGTGCTTTCTCTAGTAAATAAAAACCATGTGTCAATTCTTCCTCCCATTTCTCTCCATCTTCATCAATTGTCTGAGTAGAAAAATAACTTCGGTTGTTCATCTTCCTGGCATGAAACTAAAATGATTTTTATGATATCCTTGTTTCTTGTCTCAATCTTTGTTCCACCCTCCCCTAAAGCTTCATAATGTGACTCATGGGCTGGATCCCCTGATTAATGGTGCAACTCCGTCCATCTCTTTTGTTCTTGTAAACATAGCTACTGTGCTGCTTCTCCACGCATCTAACATTTTTTGTTTGTATTTTTATTAAAAGACTAGTTAACCAAACAATCTAATTTCACTCCTTTCACACTTCTATAGGTATATAATCATGTTCCCACAACCTGTAAGATACACATGCTCTCAACCCCTAGTGTCCGAGGTCCCTCCTATCATAGTACTAAACTGTGGGTTGACTAGAAACTCCTCTGAGTAAACTCGATTTGGGGAGATTTCAGGTCAAGTCTTATATGAACTCACTACACAGTATGGTATCTCAAATAATATGTGAATTATCTAAGGAATTTATTCCTTATATTCAAGTTGAAAAGTTCTTTTAAATGTGATGACTTAGTCTTGATGCACTTTACATTGAAAACCAACATAATGACATTCCTGTACTTCATAACCATGGACCACTGGCTACTACTGTGCATACCACATGTTATCTACAACTGATCAGCCAAATTTCATAAAAATGACACATGCACACCAACATAAGATAATATGTACATCATGGCTATCCATTACATTTTCTACAATAGATTGACACATATCTAGAGATATACATGGAACAGAAATAGGGGCTACACTTCCATTTCGATGGGAAATCTAATGGAGAAGAAAAAGTAAAACAATGAGGAATCTGAATAGGCTATTGGGAGTTCGTTGGGGAAGTAGGACTGTTAGAGTTGGAGAGGCAACTTGGGTCCTAGTTTTAGTTTAGAGCTTTTGAAGAGAGTATTAAATTGGTTTTGTAGATAAGTATGGTGAATCATTTTATGTGCTGACATTACCTCTTTGCCTTTACTTATTCAAACTGAAGGAATAAGACTATCTTCTGATTATCGTGTAGGAAGTTTTTACTTGTGGAATTTAAAGGTTGAAATTTTTTAGGAAAATGGCGAAATAGGATTATGTAGCTGAGCATTGAGGGAGATAGGTTTTCCTTTTCAGGTCGATTTGGATAAGGGACGACAGTTGGATTTACCAGAGTGATCAACCATCACACGAGAGAGAGAGAGAGAGAGAGATTTGGGAATGGGTTTTTGGGGTGTAGAGTTAGGGATTTGTGAGAGACGAGTGAAATGGGGAGGGGTTTTGAGCATTAAGGGGTCCCCCACGTACAGCCCAAGTGCACAGCCAACTCAGGCCGGTAGTGGCCGCGCGAGTTGTTGCCCGCGACTGCCTCTAGTAGCGGGGGCGCCGCAGCTGTGGTGCGGTCATGCCATTGATGATGGATTGGGGTGGCAGCGGCGCGCCGTGCTCGCGGTGGTGCCGCAGTTGCCTGCCTCAGGCGGCAGCGGCGGCAGCCATGGCTGCCCTTGTGGTTCGCAAAATGTCCTTTTTGTTTTTTTTGTTTTGTTTTTTTTTCTGGTGGGTTTTTGCTAGTAAAGGGGCATGGTGAGTTTTTTGCTGGCAAAGGGGCCTAGTGATGGGCATAGTGGTGGTTTTGCTTGCCCATTTGTGCAATGGGCGCTAGATTGCTGGAAGTCATGACTTCCTTACTCTATTTCTTGCTCTCTCTCCCATTTCCACCCCTTTTGGTTACTCCATAGTCAAGGTAGATCGAAAATGTTCCATGGAGATGGTGGTAGCCCATTTGAGCAAATGATCATCAGTTCGTGGTGAAATTAGATTTTTCTTAATCTATTATCTATCATCTTCCCATTTCTGACTTCTTTTTATCATTTCAGGGTCAAAATGAATTTTGATGGCCCAATCGAAGCAACGGTGGTCCAGGATGGGTCGTTGTATCAGTTTTTACCGAAGTTAGATTTTTCTTAATCTACGTCTTCCCCTCTTTCTATTTCCAACTTCTTTCGATCATTTTGGGGTCAAGATGAATCTCAACAACCCAGTCGAAGTCGGCAGTGACCCAAAATGGTTCGAAAAGGTCAGATTTGAGTCGGTGGTGGCCAATTTGGGCAAAATTATATCGGTTTGTGTCATAGTTAGATTTTTCTTAATCTATTCTTCTCCCTCTTCCCAAATCCAACTCTGTTTTGCCCGTCCCATGATCGAGGTGAGCCACATAAAGGCCCGACCGGAAGCAAAGATGATATGGGTCGTAAGAACTTAAAACAGACATATTTCATAAACTGAAATGAATTATCGGATGTACGATATATGATTTTGGGGTAGGAAGAGTTACTTTAGTCACCCAACCCGCTATGCCGGGTTGCGTACACCGTATCTATAAATTTCCATCCGACCTAAGGTTGAATTACTTTCAAATTCCAAGATTTTAGCCCTATCATTTTCTCAACTATCATCCCTCAGTTTAATTTTCTCTAAGATCTAATTCCTATATTATAGCCCAATTACTCGAGATGAATAAGGACTTGATCCTAAAGTTTAGCGTCGCTACGTCTTAGTGCCCCCATCTATGTCAGTGAATGCATTGAAGTGAGTCCACAGCCCATGATCTAGTTTAATTCCAAACTCATGCTCTGATGCCAACTTGTAATGCCCTGAATTTTCAGGGTCGAGCAAAGCTCAACTCCCGAGATTCCAGACATCACTTATGTTCTGTGAAAGCCGATTCCTGGTTACTTCTACCTTTAGGCGTTTGAGCATGTATAGAATTATACTAAATAGTGTATCATACTCCAGATTTAAAGTGATTAAAGCAAATGTGTAAGTCAAAACATATTTAGTGTAATTTCATATAGAGTATGGGTCCACAATTGAGTTTAACATACAATTCCAAAAAAAATGACAAAAGTGTAGAAATGCGATGTCATCTAAGCCCGTATGCCCAGCTCTCCCCTCTAGAAGTGTGCGGCCTACATCGGCCAGTCCAAGAGTTGAAAGTAGGAGAACTACTCCTCATTTAAGAATGTCTGCTCTAGCACAACGGCCTCGACAGTCCCTGCATCTACATTAACGTTTGGTTGGTGTTTTAAAACACCGTCCTAGAGTGGGAGTGAGTGATCAACTCAGTGATTCTATAAAGCATGAGTTATATATGTTATCAAGTCTATCAACAAAGGAATAATAAAGTAATGTAAAACAAACACTTCCTAATTATTCTTATTAATACAAATAATGGGGTTTATGAAATGATGCATGCCCTCACCATCCAACACTCCCTCAACACGCGACTTCAACGCCTGTTATGCCACATTCTATACTAATGCAATGCGGTGAATGATTACGTTAGCCGAGTGATTAATTATGTTTATTCATCTAGAAGTTTGGGGAAGCTAGGACACCTCTCCTTTTGTCATCAATCTCAAATGAATCATTAGATGTGGGACAACCACAACAGTCTTACGCTTGTAATCCCTGATCCGTCCTAGTTAGTCACTCCCAGCTGGATACATACGAAAAGTAAGTTGTAAAAATAATGCTCGCAGTCACTACGGGGAGGCTCGTCACCCCAGCGTAGGCCGACAGCACAGACACGATGTCCCATACCACCATGCTCGGCTCACGAGTCTTAAGGATCACGATGCTAATGGTTAGTAGTAGACCTTTACAAATGGTAAGCGGGTGTCCCACATTCAAATAGTTGTGATAATACATGGTGAACATATATAGGGTTAGCCAGTTCTTTGGATAATTTCGATTAATACGGGCGAACATCGGCTTAACCGGCATGGAGTGTGTAAGCACCCTGCGTGGCCTAGCCACTATTGTTCGTCTATGTTCGACCCGGATCAATCGAATGTGTCCAGGGTGACTAACTTAATTTGGTCAGCCCATATCCAGGAATTTGCCGACTAACCAGATTACTCTTGTAGTCCTACTTCTTAATCTAATCAAGTTAACAAGTATAAAAGATGATTGGATTCACATTCAATCATCGAAATCAATAATCTACTCATTCAGGCATTTCATCGAATACGTAAGTGTTGCTATACTACAAATTGCAATCCATTGAACATAAATTGAAATATATGTAAGTTATCATGCACATACTACATTCGTAATCATAAATTATTAATTGGAGTAGTAACATTGATAAATTGCAACCTAAGCACTTATGCTCCGCACCTATTGCTAGTTGTTCGACTCAGGGTCGTTCGTAGGATTACGTTTTCAAGGAAGGATCATTTGTGAGACTCGTATCCTAGCCTGTACCATTCCATAGGCTCCTGCGGTCCTCCAGGTCGAATTCCGGCGACCTGCGATGCGTAGATAGCATTTGCATGCGACCTTGAGTGTCATCCCGTAATTTCAAGTCGGCTTGACCTAAGACCTATGTCATTGCGACCGCATCGTCGCTGTGGTTCCAACGCTGCGTCTCGTATGATAATCCGAGATGTACATCAAAAGATGTAGGCCACGCTTTATTTGAACCTTGATCGCATTTGTGGGACCCACCTATGGCTTGGCACGCCACCCTATGCATGCATGACATCATCATCCTCATAATTTCCTACCTACCTATGGCTAGTCTAGACCCCTAGCCACCTATAGCTAGTCTAGACCCCTAACCCCCTCCCTTACATTCATTATGACATGCATTTATTACTCTCTCTCTCTTATCTCTCTCCCTCCCTCTTTCTTTCTTATTTCTTAGCAAGAGAGAGAGAGCTCCCAACGTCCATTAGAGCTCTCCATTTCCAATCCTTTTGCAAGCTCTCCACCCCTAAATCCAACCCTCTAAAATCAATCTCAACCATTGAATTTTGTTCCTTTGGAGCTCTAGATCACATTGGTGGAAGGAGTCCAAGATCTAAGGTGGGTGCTTCTCTCTCTCTCTTTCTCATTTTTTTTTGTGTGATGTATGGCCCACTTGGATGAACCCCACCTTGAGGTATGTATTACCCTTTATCCAAACCGTCGAAGTCATGTGGACCCTACCTTATGGCGGTGGAAACACACAAGTATCGGTTTGATTTAAATCAGGTGGGCCTCATTCATGTGAGGACCCACATTGATGGAATGTGGCCACATCGGCGTGGGACCCACCACTATGTTATTCCATGCCGTCCAGCGTCCAGGGACGCTGGACGTGGGACGTGAGGGTGGCTAACGTGAAGTGTGCTCTGGCATGGGCGTGTACTATCAATTAAAAATATATATATATGCTTTGCCTTTTAAAGTTTAGGGTGGGTCACTCATATAGGCCCTACCTTGATTCATAGAACTAATCTACACCGTCCATCCCATTCCTTAGCCTATTTTAAGCGTTGAACCGAAATTTGAGACCGATCTGATAATCAAGCGGGCCATACCATAGGAAATAGTGGTATTGCCATTAAAACCCACCGTGATTCTTCTATGCATCAAAAATATGTCCCATATTGGTCTCATTAGGTTGGTTTGAGGCTGTAGAACACAATAGACGGGTTGGATTTTTCAAATCCAGGCCCTATATATGAAAAACCACAGGAAATTAAAAAAAAAAAGAAAGAGAGATTTGGCAGCAGCGCCTGCTGCTGCCGCTGACGCCAGTAGCGTCTCTGCCGAGCGGACGCCAAACGGGCAAGGATCACGGGTCCCAGCCGTGGGTCCCACCGTGATGTGTGTGAACATCAGAACCGTGCATTTTGCGGGTCTCCCTCCCGGCTATGGCTTACCCAAAAATCAGCCGTATACGGAACTTAGGTGGGCCATATCATCTAAAATCATGTGAAGACATGCCTAAAACATACAAAAATATTTGGTGGGGCCTACCTGAAATTTGGATGAGGCTGAAACTTGGTTTGGACCCTCAGCCAGGTGGGACACAGATAATGGGTGGACTGGATTTGTGAACCACACCACAGTGGGCTCCCTATCCATGTGACCCAATCAACAAGTTGGGTGGGAAATAAATATCACGGTGGGCCCAGGCCTAGACCCAGACCCACGTGACCTTATAAACAGGTTGTATGGCAAGTAAATATTGCAGTGGGCCCCTGGCCCATGCGACTTTATCAACAGATTGGATGCAAGTAAACATTTCAGTGGGTCCCATGATCATGTGACCCTATCACAAGGTTGGAAAAAATAAAAATAAAAATAAATAAATAAATACTGTAGTGGGCCCCAGGTCTATATGACCTTATCAACAGGTTGGATGCAAATAAATATTACAGTGGGCCCTAGGCCCATGTGACCCTATGACCAGTTTGGATGGAAAATAAACATCATGTTGGCCCCATTTGGATGGACAGTATGTTGGGCCCTAGGTTGGGTGGAAAGTAAATATTTTGGTGGGTCTTACTTAAGACCCATTTATGTATGTGTTGTGTCCATAATTGTGGACCTCCATCATGGAATATGTGACTTATATATACCTTCCATCCCTATGGGACCCACCATGATGCATGTGTTTCATCCAACCGTCCAACCTTTTTTTTTTGGGAAATGATTTTTTTAAGTTTGGGACGAAAATAACACAGATTTATTTATCAGGTGGACCATAGTGCATGGTGAGGATCGAACGGCTACCTTCGAAATCCTTGAGATCTTATGATTTGATTGGATGGGAAATAAATGTTATGGCGGGCCTTGGAAATTTTAGTAGTGGAAATCATTATCACCACTTATATTTGAGTGTGGCTCATTTGATGTACATGTGGCCCATGTGGTGTGGCCCACTTACCATATTTATGGCCCATTGTTAAGGCTCACCTTGTTATGTATTTGAGACCCGTGTGATGCGGCCCATTAGATGTATTTAGGGCCCATGGGTCGAGGCCCAATATGATGTATATAAGGCCCATTTCAATGTGTGATTTCGCCATGATAGATGTATTGTATATCCACACCATTTAGCTCGCTGGATGGTGGGACTTTCCCCCGATGTATGTATTTTATATCCGCACTGTCTGCCCATCTTGATGGCGCAGGGCCCGCTTGCTACATGTGTTGGGCCCACCTACACTGTATAGGCCCACCATGCTGTGTCCTTCACCCATACCGTCCACTTGTGCGACCCGCCTAGATGTACGTATTTTGTATCCACACCGTCCATAATGTTGAGATAGTGCAGGACAATGTTTGATTGGCGCCGATTTATATGGATATGTTTGGACAGTGCTGATCATCATATGTGGGCCATGAGTGGAGCAATACACATGTTATACCTACAACTATTGAAATGATTTTTGGTGCGGCCCATATAATGAGGCCCACCTTGATAAGTATATACGAGACCCATGTATGAGGCCCATTTGATGTACTGGAGGCCCATGGGTCAAGGCCCAATAGGACGTACATAAGGCCCATTGTAGTGTGATTCCACCATGGTATTTATGTTGATTTTATAGTGGACTATACCTTGGGAGCAATGGTGGTTTGATGTCCACATTGTAAGGATGATGTTGGTTTAATGTCCGCATTGTCATTCTCTCCCTAGGGCCCATTAATAGGCCCGCACCTGTAGCATATAGTCTATCTAGGCCCATATTCGTTTTGATCAGAGCCCACCTCATATGTTCCACCCTAACCGTCCAGGTCATAGAGGACTAGCCTCGATGTATGTTTTATTCACACCGTCCGTGGGATGTGTGACCCACTAGATGTATGAATTCTATGTCCTCACTAACCATCTAGTGGGACCTATTTGCTGCATGTGCAGGTCCTACCTATTGTGCATTGTACGACTCATTGATGCGGCCCACTTATTGTATATGAGCCCATTGGTACGGCCCAATGTACCAACCGCCATGATGTGTAGGCCCATGTGCTTCATGTGTAAGGCTCACCTGTGATGACTAATTAAGGTCACTTATTGGATATTTGGGCCCACCTTATGATTAACTCTATGCGGACCACTGCTTGGGAGCAGTGTTGGTCGAATGTCCACATTTTTGGGTAATGATGGTTAAACGCCCACATGGTGACATTTCCTTAAGCCTAGTTAGACTCATTCTCATTGATACTTATTGTATAGGCCGATTTATTGAGGCCGATTCTGATTGCCAAGGCCGAGTATCGAGGCCGGTTCCGAGCGTCGAATCCGATTATTAAGGCTGATTTCGTTTGTCGAGACCTGTTTGATGTATATGCGACCCGTAGTTGAGGTCCAATGAGATGTGTATTTGGTCTGCGTAATGTATATGCAGCCCGTGTTTAAGGCCTAATATGAATAGGAGTTCTATGTAATAAGGCCAATTGTGATGTGTATTAGGCCCATGATGCATGACCTATTTGATGTATTCGAGACTCATGTGCAGGGCCCATATGTCATGTATTTGAGGCCCATGAGCAGGGCCCACTTATTGCTTATATGTGACCCTTGAGTAATGCTCATTGTGTTGTATATTAGGCCTTTATGTAAGGCTGCGGGCCCATTATATGTTTGGTTTTATGTGGGCCATACCTTGGGGGACAATGTTGGTTAAATGTCCACATTGTTGTGATTGATGGTCGATGCCGGTTATTGATACCGATTATGAGTATGTGACAGCATAGCATCATGATACATGCCCATACGCATCATCTGCATGTTTGTTATGAGATGTGGTTGATCATTGCATATGTCATTGAGCATGTTATGAGACTCCCTGATAGGCGGAGGTTATCTCACATGAGCACGCGGTGTGCGCAGGATTGATGCATGACTGAATTGTATGACTCATGCATCTCGCATTATGATTACTTTACGCCCTAGCGACATCAGGGTCGTAGCCTCCACAGGCATATCGTGGATGGCCAAATGGGACACCGGAAATATTTGGTTCTAGCATACGGGCATCATAGATGTCCCTGGGTGAAAATCCCTAAACCTCCGTGGCCAAGAGATGCCCCAACGTCGAGACCAAGTGGATGCATGAGCGCCCGGGTGCCGAATACCAGGAGGCCGCGTCTCCCACTGTGTCGTGGTCGGTTGGGAGGGGGTGTGGCCTTACCCGCCTGAGGGTAGGGGGCAATACTAGGCTGAGTTTGACCAGCTCGTGAATGGGTTCACTATCGACGTGCCGGATAGGTATTGACAGACTATTGGCCAGGCGGATAGTGAGGTTTCTTACGCTCACTTGGACTGTGCGGCTAGGAGAGCGGCAGTGCCATTTGGAGTGTACTAAACCCCGGTGATGATCCCAGAGATGAACTATACTGATATGTGGATTTAGTGAGCAGGAGTTGCATATTCATTCATGCATTCATTCATTCACTATCTACTCGGGTTGGTGGTACGCAACTAGTTGTTACGTGTGCCTTCACAATGGCCAGGATTTCGGTTGGGGCGCGCGACTAACCTGAGATCAGGAGTTTACCACATTGAGTCTGACTATCCAAATTTAGGTATGGGACTGGTTTGGATAGAAGTCCCTTGTGATGGACCCCATAGCCCGCGATACTACGTACTACCATCCCGACTTCACACTCCAGCATGTTCGTTCCATTCGCACCGCATATTGCATTACATCCACGGTATACGACATCTTGGGTTACTGTGCTTCTGCATTTATATGGTATAGATATGGCTGACGTATCTGTGAACACATAAGGAATTATATACCCCATTGCATAGCTGTTATATACTGCGCATTCTGATATTGATTGGCTCATGGACTTGTTCGTATCTCCGCTTATTCTGTTATCGTATGATCTATGATTTTGTGAGTATTTCTGTTTACTCTGATAATTCCTGCTCTTGTTAGTATTTCTGCTTATTCCGATAATTCATGATCTTGCTAGTATCTTTGCTTATCCCGATATTGTACGATTTATGGATTACCAGTATTTCCAGTTTGTATGATAATGGCATTGTATTGAATACTTGGCACTTACCTTGTGCACACACTTACACCACCCTCTAAGCTTTCTATAAGCTTATGCACGATGGATGCGTGCAGATGATGATAGTTGCAGCAGTGTTGAGCTTGGAGCCTGTAGCAGTCCTCTGGAGCTTAATTTTTTTTATTTATGTATTTTCCTTTCAGCATTGTATTCAAATGTTTATATTAGTGGATATGTGATGATGATGTTGTCTTTGTAATTTGGGTATACTTGTGATTATGCTTATTATGAGTTAAATGTACATTGAAAAAAAAAAATCTTTCTTGTAGGATCCCAGGATCGGAATCTGGCATATGAACGCTAGGAGCCGAGAATGAGGTACTACGGAGGCTGTCGGCACCAGATTCGGCGATCGAAAATTTTGTGAGCCCGGTTTCCGAGTTCGGGGCGTGACATCGTTAGCCACCTACACAAGTACATGAGTTCGTTAGGGTTGGGGAAAACCCATTTGAAGACTTACATTTACAAGGAATGTTCGAAATCTTACCCTTAATCATCGCTGGAGTAGTCTCGACAGTGAAAGTGGTAGTAGTTGGGCTTGGAGGGGCAAACTCTTCTAACAACCACACCTTAGATCTCTCTCCTCCCTTTCTCTCTTCTCCCTTTTCCTTCTCCCAATCTAGGGTTGCTAAATTTGGTGGGGAGAAAGGGGTGAAATTTGAGAGCTATTTATAGCTCCAGATGGTGCACAAATGACCTTAAGGCCACTTTATCTGTCATATATGCTATAAGGGAGGTCATTTCTAACTAACGGGGCCCAAGAAGGTCTGTAGGTTCATCCACACCATGGGGTAGGTCCACTACCAAGGGATCTATGCTAAGATAAAACATTGACACGATTTGACACGCAAATCGGCCGTGGGGGACATGTGTCAGATCAATGGTTAACAACAATCAATCGGGGCTACGGTTATACGAAAGTGTGCAGGGAATCATCATAACTTTACGTGTTAAGTTTAACCGTAAACCGACTGTCCGAAATTCTCAACTTCGCGAAAGAGTATACAACTTAAATCACTTAAGTTTCAGGTTTTTCCCTAGGATATTTGCACTTCTCATGCATTTGACCTTCG
Organism: Magnolia sinica; assembly: GCF_029962835.1. NCBI lineage: Eukaryota > Viridiplantae > Streptophyta > Magnoliopsida > Magnoliales > Magnoliaceae > Magnolia > Magnolia sinica. The sequence continues at coordinate 76,513,442 of NC_080583.1, forward strand.
GCTCAAGTTGAGCGATCCTATACACTACCCGGGTTTGGCTCCCGCGATGGACTTTGAGCCCAGTAAGACAGATATTATTTTATAGTTTTGGAACTAATGACCCACTAACGAGCGGTCCAGAGCTTATTTGGAAAATCAAGGTATTTTAGGAATGAATTAGGTAGCAAGATTTCTTGTGCGTGATGATTATAGTTTGGATTAACTATGTTCATAGTATGGCTTATTCACAATTAGTGAAAATGGCGATCCAGTTATTATCACTTTAATCCGTTGGTTCATACACTAATCAAATAATTGGGTCACTTTGGTTTGTTAATTACGATCCGACCCCTACTTGTCTCGGCTTTGGGTAGATATTTAATTTAGTTGTGGTCGTCTTGATTAATCAGTGATAGGTCGGCTAGATTTGAGTTTCTATGTGAATAAATCACGAGGTTATACTTGATGCTTAAGTGATCGGGCAGATTCGTTGGCTTTCTACGGTTGATTAATCAAATTTGTGTGGTTCTTTATTGGTATCGCCTGGGTATAGGCTCACTACGAGCATTAAGGGTCAATTAGTGACAACGTGAGTTGATTATATCGAAAAATATTCAAGGGTTTTTGGAAATCCAAAACGGTGAATCCATAACAGAGTCCGACCATAACGACCAAATTTATTATCTTCATGCATAAGGATAATAGATTACCTAGTAGAAAAGATTTCAAAATCATCACAAACCTCCCTTTTTTCTATTGCAATTTCTCGATTATTATATGATGATTTCTTAACTTTCCATATATAGAAACAAATATACTAGAAATGACATCTCTTATGTCAATGATACCATCTTCTTCGATTGAATGACATCTCTTATGTCAATGACACGAAAGGGATATTAAATGAATGGAATTGGGATATGTATGGAATATAATGAAATAGAGCCACTTTGAGGTTCCCTATGAAATGAGGCATGGAACGGAGCCACTACGAAGAAGTTCCAGGAGTTACGAAGGAAGCTTCGGGCTCATATTGGTCATGGGTTGAGAACGGGAGTTGAACTCTATGAGATCTAATCTCCCGTTGTTCCTCAGTAGCTCAATGGTAGAGCGGTTGGCTGTTAACTAACTGGTCGTAGGTTCGAATCCTACTTGGGGGATACTAAGGATTATTGAAGTTCAAATATTCATTTGAACAAGTCTTTATTCATCGATTCTAACGTTTCCTAAAATATATTGCATTGAATCTTTCAATCTCAACGATTGAACATCATATGGCCTATTATTATTTCGATTAAGCTGCCATGGTGAAATCGGTAGACACGCTGCTCTTAGGAAGCAGTGCTAGAGCATCTCGGTTGGCTGGGATAAAACACTTACATCACACGTGACTCACACATACATCACGTGGGTCCTACCTGACATCTCAAAATGGCTGGATGGTATGAATACAGTACATGCATCAGGTGGGTGCCACGTCCAGACCCTGGACGGTCTGGATATAACACAAACATCAAAGTGGGGCCACATCCAGATGCTGGACGGTTTGGTGGGTCCCACTGTCCCACGAGCAGCACCGTCCTAGCCAGATGCTGCAGAATAAGCACATACTTCAAGGCAGGTCCCTATCCAGCGTGGACAGCATGGATGTACATACAGCAGGGCCCACGTCTAGCACCATCAAACTGATGGACGGTGTGGATGCAACACACTCATCAGGTGGGCCATCACACAAGGAGGGAGAGAGAGAGAGAGAGAGAGAGAGAGAGAGAGAGAGAGAGAGACGGATGGAGAAGGGGAGGGACCCCGCCACTATGGGTCCTCCCTATACGTTGCATACATCAAGATGGGTCTCACCAAATGTGGGCCCTTAAATCACAAAAAGTTAAAATAAAGATCACCCACCTTTGATCTTCTTATCCTTCTTTCGCCAAAGCATGCTAGAGCTCCAAAGGGACAATTTCAACGGTTGAGATGAAACTTGGATGGTGGAGATGGGAGATAGAAAGTGGGCCACACAAAGCTTCTCCCATGGAGAGCCATGTACGTGGGTTGCTTGGGAGGAAATGAGAGAGAGAGGTGTGATGTAAGGGAGTGATGGGAGAGAGGGATGGTGAGGTGATGAGAAAGTTGACTTTTTGGGGTTAGTTTTTGTACTTGGGAATGGGAAGAGTAATGGGTTGAGTGATGGGTGTACTTTTGACAAGTGAGGTGATTGATGTGAGAGATTCTCTTGGGATTTATAATGCGTGGCATTTTCCTATAACTGAACGCGGGCCCACATCTCCTGATTTGGGTATCGCCTCGGCGCGTGAGACGCGGCATCGGAACCGTGATGATAGCGCTGTCGTAAGGGTACAAGTCTCGGGTCGCGCCGACTCTGATATACGGGACACGACTCAGGATCACGCACAAATACCGATAACAGATTGCGAGTCGCCGGAATTCGACCGGGAGGACCGCGGAAGCCTATGGAACGGTACGGTCTAGGATAGGGGCCTTACAATACTTTTTAATAATTTAATATTGATAGGCATGAACATCATCATCCTACGCAGATACTCATTTTCGGTTTTCGATGGTCTAATAACTGTGAAGTGAATGAAATTCACTGCGATGTGAATGAAATTCACTGCAAAGTGAGTGAACTTCACCGCGAAGTGAGTGAACTTAAACACGAAGTGAATAAACTTGACCGCGAAGTGAATGAAATTCACTGCGAAGTGAGTAAACTTCATTGTGAAGTGAGCGAACTTGACCGCGGAGTGAAATTCACCATGAAGTGAGCAAAATTCACCACGAAATGAGTGAACTTGAGCGCGAAGTGAATGAACTTAACCGCGAAGTGAATAAAATTCACCGCAAAGTGACCGAACTTCACCGCGAAGTGAGTGAACTTGACCATGGAATGAGTGAAATTCACCATGAAGTGAGTGAACTTGACTGCGAAGTGAATGAAATTCACCACGAACTGAGTGAGATTGATCGCGAGCTGACTGGAATTGATCGCGAACATCGTGAAATTGTTCAACGACGAAGTGAAATTGACCGATAACTACTTGAAATTGACGTCTTCAACTGAGTTAAATTGACTGCGAATTGAGTTAAATTGACCATGAACTAAGCTAAATTGACCGCGAACATCATGAATTTGACCACGAACTTAGTGAAAACCCCCAATTTTCTGATTTCACTCAGTTCACGGTTGATTTTAGTCAGTTCGTAGTCAATTTTAGTTAGTCCTCGGTCTATTTCACTCGGTCTTCATTCAAAGAGGAGAGGAGAGAAGAAATAAAAAAATGAGGATTTTTCTGCTAGGGTAGACAATCATAAAGAGAGAGAAGAAATCAGAAATTTGGAGTTTTTCTACTAAGGTGGACAATCACAAAGAGGATAGAAGAAATCAGAAAATATGAGTTTTTCTACTAGGGTGGACAATTAAATAGAGGATAAAAGGAATCAGAAAATGGTGGTTTTACTAATATGGTGAAACAGTGTAAGGGGAACAGTAACTTTCGAAATTACGTTTATGATAAAACAGGGGCATCTTAGTATGGTAAAAGTACGCCCGTACAGCAGAGACATAGTTTGGGAAGGTAAGTTTAGAGGTGCCCGTGAAGGTGGGTGGCTTAAAAGTAAGGCATTATATCGAAAAATCTCTTCTTTTGGATGTGGATTGCATAAAAGCTGCTATGTGGGCCCTACAATGATGTATGTGTTTTAGCAACATCATCCATCCACTTTTTTTTTTGCTCATTTTATGTCATGATCTTAAAAATTAGGTGGAACTCAATCTCAGGTGGACCAGACCACAGAAAAAGTGATGAATGAATGCACCGTTAAATAAACCTCGGACGACAAAAGTTTTGGATCGAGCTGATTTTTGTGTTTTCCGTCATCCAGGTCTGTTTTACCTAATCAACACGTTGGATGGGAAATAAAAATTACAGTGGGCCATAAGAAGTTTTCAATGGTAGGTGGTCAATTACTGTTGTTTTCCTGCTGTGTAGTACCCTTGAGATTTGGATATGCCTCATTCGTGGGATCGCGCTCTAAAATTAGCTGTAAAAATGAACGGACAACGTTACACTTCGCACGAGTCACACGTGTGTAAGATGGGAGCCATTCATCTGGCGATCGTGCGAAGACGAGAACGGACGCTCCTCGAGCTCCGAGTTGTACGAACGGTTCAAAGGAGATCAAAGTTACATAGACCCCACATAATGTATTTACTATATCTACACTGTTCATCTATTTTTAGAGAACATTTTAGAGCATTATCCATAAAAATCAATCATATCCAAAGTTCATCTGGATCACCCCACAAATTGCAGCGGAGATAATAATTTTCACTGGTAAAAAATTTGTAAGGCTACCATGATGTTTGTTTTCCATCCAATCAGTTTATAAGGTTAAAAAGACTTAAACGAAGAGGAAAAAAAATTTCACACTAATTCAAAATTTCTGTGACCCCAAAAAGGTTTCAATGGTAGAGGTTCAATCTCACACTGCTTTTTACAATGTGGTCCAATTAATAGTTATATTTGTCTTAATTTTCGTACAAAGCATTAAGACGAGCTAGCCAAATGGATAGACAGTTAGGATATAAGACATACCTCGTGATCAGGTCCACATAACTGACTGACGTCAATTCAGCAGCTATGTGGCTGATGTGAGGTACACCAGCCAATCCGCTTCCCTCATGGATATGCTCTAAAATGAATTCTGATAGGGACGGCTTGAAAAAGCCACCTACCCCACCACAGCTGCTGGCGTGTGGACATACTTGAATGCGTGTGCAGGAAAGAAGTACACCCGCCTTGCACTTTAGCACCTGAGCTGTGTTGAAATGAGATAGCGGTCTCTATCATGGGACGCGGATTGCGTACTGAAAACTCAGTACGCTGTCGTGCTGAGTAAACTCTGTGAGGTCCACTGTAACTTATGAATCATATTTCCACGCCGTCCATCCGTTTTTTCGGATCACCTTTGGGCATAAATCCAAAATTAAAGAATATCCAAATATCAAGTGGACAGCACCACTGGACAAGTGGGGATAGTGACGTCCACCATTTAAACCTTCTTGGGGCCCACAGTAATATTTATTTATCATCCAACCTGCTCATAAAGTTAGGTAGACATGGATGAATGGTTACAAATAAACATAACGTTGATCCAAAACTTCTACGGTCCCAAGAAGTATTCAATGGTAGGTGTTCAATTCCCACTTTTTCATGCAGTGAGGTCCACTTGAGCTTTATATATGATTCAATTTTAAATTAATGGCTTAAATTGGTGGAAAAAGAGGATGAACGGCGTGGATAAGACACATAAATCAAAGTGGCCCCACATCAGGCACGTGCATCCATCATTATACGACAGAGTCGCTTTCCACGGACGAATATTTCCTCCATCGCCTGTGGGGTCCACCGTAATGTCTGTGTCATGTCCACCCGTTCATCCTCTGGCCCACATCTTATTAGTACCTGAGCTAAAAAAATAGAGTAGATCCAAGACTCAGGTGTGACATTCCGCAGTAAACTTTGGAGATTGATCGTCCACCGTTGAGGCCTTCTTAGGCCCACAGAAATTTTGTTCACATGGCCCACTTGAGTTTTGGATCTGCCCCATTTCTTCGCTCATGCCCTAAAACTGATGGACGGATTGGATGTTGCACGGACATCGTTGGTTCATAGAGATTTTGTGACACCGGTCGATCACAATCTTAGCCATTCCTTATCTTAAGCCCACTGACTGTCAACCGTTGATCATTTTTACCTTCTACATCCATATTAAGGCCATCAATCGGACGCTCCGATGATGAAACCAACAAGATATGGAAGCGGAATGGCTGGTGTACCACACACCAGCTCGAGCTCCAAGTTGTACCAACGGTTCAAAGTAGATCAAAGTTAAATGGGCCCAAAATGATGTATTTATCACATCCAAACCGTTCATAAATTTTTCGAGATCATTTTAGATCATGAGCCAAAAAATGAATGATATATAAATTTCAAATGCACCACACCATAAATAGCAGCGGATAATGATTTTCACCGTTAAAAAATTTGTAGGGCCCACTGTAACGTTTAGTTTCCATCCAATCTGTTCATAAGGGGAAAAAACAAATATCATATCAATCCAAAACTTCTGTGACCCCCAAAAGGGTTTCAATGGTAGACGTTCAATCCTGCACTGCTTTTTGAAGTGTGGTCCACTTGATATTTAGATCTGTCTTATTTTTAGGCTCAGGCCTTAAGACAAGCTCATCAAATGAATGGACGGTTTGGATATAAGACATACCTCATGATGGGACCCACAGAACTCGCTGGGGTGTGGTACACCAGCCAATCCGCTTCTACAAGATGTACGGTTCAGATATAATTTTGCCCTGCCACGTGTAAGTTGGATATGATGCTCCATTATTCGACGATGGAGACGGTTCTGTCGTATTATCTCCCCCACCGAATGCATCTTTCGCAGACACTTATGTTAGTTTTGTACCGTTTTAAAAGTGGTGGTGATTCATACTCGTCGCATGTGGCACTGATATACAAATATCCAGACCATCCAAATTGTGGGTCCCACGGTGGATGGACCATATTTCTAAAATTACACTGATCAAGAAATTCTAGTCATTTGGTTAATGGCTATTAATAGCACATTAGAGAAAAAAATCAGATTATTGGTATTTCTTCTTGGAGAAAATTTTGGTTTTATGTTTCAGATTGATCAGAGATTTAGACGGTCTGGATTGTGAGAAAACTATGCCATGTGTACGGTTGAAGAGTCACCACTAATTTTCAAGTGGTGAAAAACCAACATGGGAGCTTTCTCATAAATCATCCAATGTGGGCCATTAAGATGGCACCAGAATCGTACACGTGTCATCACCTGAACGAAACAGGTGGTCGATGCCTTTATTCAGGTGGTGGGTCCCATTTTTTATTTTTTTATTTTTTTAAAAGGAGTGATGAGTGATGATACGGCAGAGCTCGGTAGAACAGAAGTATGATAAATCTATCTCTTCACAGAACACGTTGAAGTCTTATAGATAAATCAGAACCGTCCATCTAATGTTTCCCAACATGGATCTCTTTGCTTTCAAAATTCAGACCTATTAAACAATCGCATCCATCGCTTTCCTCAACTTTCCTTCACTTCATTTGGTTTTCTACCGTTCTTTAATCTGTAGTGGGAACAAGCAAATCAACGGCTTTGATTGAGAATTCATCTTCTACGTGTAGTGGGAAGCTGCCTGGAACCCCGCCTGTGGGGCCACCTGATGTATATGTTTTATATCCACGCCGTCCATCCGTTTTGTCAGCTCATTTGAATGAAGCAGATCCAGATCTCTGGTGGACCACACCACAGGAAGCGGTGGTGATTGAATGCCCACCACTAAAAACTTCTTGGGGCCCACCGTAATGTTTACTTTCCATCCAACCTGTTGACGGGACCACCCAAATATCATCTTGATCCAACCATCCATAAGTTTCTAACGGTAGGCGTTCAATCACGACTGTTTCCTGTGGTGTGGCCCACCTGAGATTTGGGTCTGTTTAATTTTTGGAATAATCCTCTAAAGCAAGCTGGAAAAACGGATGGACGGCGTGGATATAATACACATACATCAAGGTGGGCCCCACAATCAGGAATCCACAAAGTTGCGTCCCATGTACTGCGGCCAGATGGCTCTACCATACTCCCGTTCTCTCTCGAGAGAGAGAGGGGGAGAGGATCTCGAGTGAACTGAAATTTAGCAGAGGAGATTGAAGAAACGGATTTTAGCTTTTATCCATTTAGAGAGAGAGAGAAAGAGAGAGAGAGAGAGAGAGACATGTATAGGCAGGTGTAAAGGTTTAAAGAGAGAAGAAAAAAAACTTATGTGATGTAGTGGAATATTAATTTTTAATGTTTGGATTATATTAGAATAACACTATTTCAATGATACCAATCTCGTATTTTCTTCAGATTCGGTTCTTCTCTTTCTCGTTTCTGCCATCCATCTCTTCTCTTTCCTTTCCTCATTGTAAGTCTCTGTTTTTGGTTTCCTTTCCTATTCTTCTTCCTGCTGTCTGTTTTCCATTGTTTTGGTGCCAGAGGTTTTGATTATGAGTGATTTTAGTTGTGTTCTTTTCAGTTTCTTTAGAATGTGAATCTGTTTTGGGTTGTCGGTCTTTGATCTTTTGCTGTGAAACCCTTGCTTCTGCTCAGTGTCGATTGATTTGATTTTTCCCCCACCCCTGTTTTGTGTTTATTTTGGAAGCGAATCTGTTTTGGGATTTGGGTTTTTTTTTTTTTTTTTTGGGAAAATTTGGTATAAAGCTTATGTTTCTGCTCAGTTTGTGTTGATTTGAGTTGTTTTTTTTTTCCTTTTGGAATGTGAATCTGTTTTGGGATGTGGATCTTTGATCTTTTGGTTTAAAACCCTTGTTTGTGGTCATTTTGTGATTGATTAGAAATTGGTTTTTTCTTTTTAAAAAATATCAGAGATTTGTATTTTTCATTTGTAGGATTGTTGATAGTTTGGATTGTGGTGGTGTTTAAAGATGCGTGTTTGTTTTAGTGTTGGGATTGATTTTATTTATTATTATTATTTTTAAATTGTACCATTTTCCTTTTCTTTGTAATGGAATGTGAATCTGTTTGCAATCTGAGTCTTTGATAAGATTTGGATTTTGGTTAGGATCGTTTTTTGTTTGTATTAGTGTCATTGACTGGTTGGTATTTATTTTTGTTTCCAGATTGTCAGATAGTAAGTGATTGACTCTGATTTTCTTCTGTTCTTTTTTTTTTTTTGTTTTGTTTCTTTCTTCTTTAATGGAATGTGAATCTATCTTTTGATATGGACCTTTATTTATTCTTGGGTGTAAAACCAGGCTTGCTGCTGAATTTGTGACTGGTTTGAGTGGGATTTGATTTGATTTTTTTTTTTTTTTTTCAGTTCTCTTCTGTGAATGTAAGATTTTGATTATGCTTTAGTAGAATCATTACCCTATTGAATCGTACTGCTGTAAAAGATGGTTGCTTTATTATTATTATTATTATTATTATTATTTTTTATGCCAGAATCTTAGATTGCGAGTGATTGATTTTTTATTTTTATTTTTTTTCTCTCTCATTTTCTTTAATGTCTTTTTTTTTTTTTCCTGGAATATGAGTCTGTTTTGCTATATGGGTTTTTAATCTGTGTTGCTGCCCAATTTGTGATGGATTAAACATGGGTTTTGATTTTTTTATAGTTCTCTTTTTCTACCTGAAAGATTTGGGTTGTTTCCATGGAATTGATGCTCGCATTGCATTGTCACTAAAAGATGGGTGCTTGTTTTGTTGCAGGAATCTTATCTTCTCTGTAAATGAGTTGGGTTACAATCCTTCTTTTTAAATGAATGTGAAATTAAGAAGGTTTAAGATCTGGTTGTTTTGTGTTTTGGGGTAATAGACATGTTGACACCCATTTTGCTATTTTCATCTGGCGTGGCTTCTGATTTGGCTTTTGAACCGAAAGATTGGGTTGATTGAGGGGGTTTCTTTCTTTCTTCTTTTCTTTTCTTCTTATTCTTCTTCTTCTTCTTCTTCTTTTTTTTCGGGTGCTGTTTTCTTTCTTTCTTTTAAGAATGTAATCTGAACAGATTTCTGCCCAATTGCAGTCTCTTTCGAGATTGGTTTTTATTTTTGATCTCTAACGTATTGGCTTTCCATTCCATTCGTTGGATTGTGAGGGAACGAGTCCAGTGGAATGTGGATGTTGGAGGATTCAGATCTGAGTTTTCATCAATATTATTCTTATTATTATTATTTTTTTGTAATATGCATATTTCTAATCAAATTTATATTGATTTGATATGGGTTTTGATTTCTAAGGGTGTTCTTTAACTTGAACGACTTGGATTCTTTTGTTTTTTGTGGGATTTTTGTTTGTTGTAGTTGCAGCCATATGGCTGTTTCTGCTCTGCTTTCTCGAATTTTCCTATTAATCTCTTTTCAGGAATCTTAAATTGTGTGAGATTCAGATGGTGGGTTTCTCTAGTTTGGTTCTTTTGCTTCATCCTTCTCTCTAAATTTAGTGCTATCATTTTATATTTTGTTGCCAAAATCTTACACTTTGAGAGTGAGTTCAGTTTCTTGTTTTGCTATTTTCCTTTTCTCATGCAATATAAATTCTCTCAGTTTTTTCTTCTTCTTTTTTCCATTTCTTTCTTCCTTTCTTTCGTACCTAGTTGGCGCAGCCACATATTTCTCAATCCCTAACTGATTTGAGTTGAAACACGCTTTGAGTTTTAACTTCTTTTACGTTTATTTTGTTTCAACTCATAGGATGGCTCTTTGTTTAGAATATGGATTTTATTTTATTTTCTTGCCAGGGTTTTCTTTTGATTTCATTATGGGAATCTTAGATTGTCGAAGATTGGGGTGAGTATTTTCTTTCTTTTGGTATAAAATCTCCAGATTGTTTTATGACATGGGTTTCAAATTTTCGGTATTATACTCATGTCCATGAGCAATTTGCAGCTGTTTTTTTCTAGTATAACTTTTTTTGGCTTGCTTTTGTGGTTCATCAATCCAAATCATGATATACAGATTGTTTCCTTTTTATGGATAAGAAATCCCCATATGGTTTGAGATTCGAGTTTTTAAATCTTTAGCAAGATATCCATGTTTTCTACATTCAATTTTCAAAATTTTACTTTCTGTGCTATGGGGTTCCATTTTAAATCATTTCCCCTTAACTAAATGCACAATTTCAAAGTTGACTTATTAGGTTTTCCCCCTTAACAATTTCTTAGTTGATTTATTGGGTCATTTTTGTTTTTGTTATTTAATCGAACTTTTCTTGCGTTGGTCTTTCATATAGGAATTGTGGCTTGTAGAAACATGGCTGATTCTGATGGTCCCAAGAATAGAGGGGAATTGAGAATTCATGACAGCTTGGATGAGCTTGCCACTGATTTAGCTGATTTCATCGCAGAATTATCAGAGATGTCAGTGAAGGAGAGGGGATTTTTTGCCATTGCCTTATCTGGTGGATCTCTCATTAGCTTGATGGGGTATGTATTTTTTCTTTCCCATGTTTTGACTATCTCTAAATGTGGATTTTGGATTGAGTATCTTGATTGAATCAGGAAACTCTGTGAAGTTCCTTATAATAAGACTGTTGACTGGGCAAAATGGTATATATTTTGGGCTGCTGAACGTGTTGTGGCAAAGAAACACATAGATAGCAATTATAAGCTAGCTAAGGATGGCCTTCTTTCAAAGGTATGTAACCTCAATTCATACATTTTCCATTGATTTTTGTTTATAGGGTAAACTACCATGCATATTTTTCCCATTTCTTAAGCGGTGACACATTCACCTTACAGGTGGCACCAATGCCCCTATGTTTTCTGTTCCAAATCGCACAATCCGGATTATGTGAAATTTGCGATCTGGATTGCTATTTTTCCAGTCCTGAAATTATAGTTCCATACTCTTAAGTGTTGATTAAGTTGTAATTTAAATTTATTGATTATAGAGATTTATACTTGGATTCATGCAAACAGCATGCATGTAATATAATAATATGTGTGCGAGTTCTATAATAATTGCATCCATCATCTCATATATAAATTGCAGTACTAAAAAATGTAGATAAAACTATATTGCATATACTTAAGTGCATGTACTAGAGTGACCCGCATGATCGTAGCCTAGAGTATCACGTATTGGAGGAAGAGGCATGCAACAAGCCCATTCCCATGCCACATACCAGAGTGACTCACAATCCATGTAACCTTGATCCTGTTAAGGCATGCAACAAGCCCATTCCCATACCACATACCAGAGTGACTCACAATCCATGTAACCTTGATCCTGTTATTCCTATTTGAGAGAAACTCATCTCTTGCAACATTTGGCAGGAAATGAACTTGATGTCACTATTGGGCTATATAAATTGATATTTAGTATTGATCATACACACAAATGCATAGGCATGCCCACATGCACTCCTAGCACATGCACACACATGCACACAAATGCACACACGGAACGGTCAATTACGAGACGCATGCATGTGCATGCACCACACATGCCCACCTATACTAGTTGGCAGGTTGATTGGTTATTGTTTAGGCTCTTTGACATAGTTTTTATGAAGGTGTGTTTGTACTCACCTAGCCTGGCATTGCGCCTTTGTAGCTACTCACTCCCGTGTGAGAAGGCATGTTCACTTAATGTGGAAGCCTCACAACTAGGCACTTTCCACCAAGGTGCATTGAGGTTGCTTGCACCGGGGGTTGCTTGCACTAAGGTTTATGGAGGTTGCTTGCGTTGAGGTTTTTTGTGTTGAGGTCTGTGAGGTCTCATGCACCGAGGTCTCATTGGCATTATTTATGTTGAGGTTGCTTGTGATGAGATCTTATTGAGGATGCTTGTGTTGAGATGGATGCTAAGGTTGCTCTCCACCCAACCTGTCCTCTTCAGACGGTGTCTACCATGCTACATTCCAAGCTCATGTTGTTCATGTGCCTAGCCCCAGACCTTGTTGGTTGCAGTCACTAACCTCTTGTTCTTGTGACTCCCGCAAGGTACCTTCTAGGCATTTATACCTTCTTTATGGCCCAGATGATTACAATGAAGGTTCTTACTAAGAAACATGTAGCTCTATGACCCTTTCAAGTACATGAGCTTTCATTGGATGCCTTGATCATCATCCTCACTATCATTTTGGCTCGTTGGTCCATTGCCATATCTTTTTTTTGAGTGAGCTCTTGTGACTTGTGCTTGCCTTGAAATCATTGCTCCCAGACTCTTGTATTGAGGATGCTACAGTTCTAGTGCTATGACCTACCGCATCTCTACCGTTTTGGCGTGACACCATAATCGTTTACTAGCACCTGTAGCAAGGTTGGTACAACTTGGAGGTTCATTGCATGGGTGCATGCATGGACCTGGTGCATGAGACCCATCTCATGAAGCTTGGGGCCACCCAGATGGGCACCTCGTAGGGACATGTATGCTTCCTCATTTGCTGGACCCTTGGCATTCACACCTCATTAGGTCACTTCACCTTGTTGTGACATGTCACTCATGGCTCCACATATTGCCTTCTCATAGGTTCCAAAATTCCACATGTCGAACAGGTATTGGCCATGAGCTAACTATCCTTCCTTACCCATTTAATATATATATATATATATATATATATATATATATCCTTACTTGCCACCTTATAAATAGTGTTCTTCGTGATGAAGGATAAGAAGCAAAGTATCTAATGTGCTTGTTTTATTGAGCCTATACTCCATCCTACATGGTGAACTAATGTGCTTCAAACTTCTAGTGAAGAAGAAGGATAGCTAGATCTGTGAATGTGTTGAGTTTTCTTTGCAACTTAAACAAGGCTTGTCTGAAGGATGACTTTCCTCTGTTGAACATGGACGTGTTAATTGATAACACACTAGGGTTTAAGATCTTGTTCATGGAATGAGCTATAGTGTTTACAATAAGATCTTTATGGATCTAGTCGGCGCTACGTATCAGTGTGCGATGACAACCGTACGTCATGATAGATTTGAAGGCATCATGGAAGACGTGGATGATGCAATGGTGAAGTCTAAGAACTGGGTCATGTTGAGGTTTCGCACTGAGCATTTGAAATATGGAATTGGTGTGGGTTGAAGATGAATCCACTCAAGTGTGCCTTTGGTGTCCTTGTGAGTAGATTCTTGGTTTTATGGTGCACAATCAGGGTATTATGGTAGATCCTTCTAAAGCTATGGTGATCATTGAGATGCCTAGCCCAAAGACGCTAAAGCAGCTTGAGCTTCTTTGCTAGCTCTCTATGTGGATGTTGAGGGTTGATGACTAATAAAGGATGATCTTGCCTTAGAGGAGGTGGAATTGAAGATATCGTTTAAATGTGTAATTGTTATGCTTGAGGATACCATTACTTAGCTTAGTTGTTTTTGTGTTATTGCATTCATGTGTGGAGGTATCTTTGGTCTTGGTTGTATGGTCAAGGGGTTAAGGATAAGATGTTGCAATTGTGTTGCATTAAGGGACTAGTGCATTGCTAGAACCTTGGTGAATGTGTTTGAGACCGAGGTACTAATGTCCGGCACTTGGGGTGAGGAGTTGAAAAAGAGACAAGGTACTAGGAAAGGTAAATTTGCTAAGGGCATGTTTGTTTCATCAATTTTTACAATAATGTAATGGCCTGTTTGTTTCGCCAATTCCCCGGTAATGTAAAGGAAATGTGTCATTATTAAGATTTTACTATTGCCAAATCAAATAAGGGAATCATTGATTAAACGCATATGTATTTACGAGACAAGTAAAGGAATTTGTAATCATTTCACTTTTTCATGGTATCACCATGAAAATCTTTAATCTAAACAATGACATCAATTTATTTTGGTGATGATTTGACATTGAAGTAATGTAAAAATGTCATCATTATGATTTTACGGCGTATAGGCCAAACAAGGGAATTGACGATCAAATGCAGTTGTTAGGAGATGGGTAAAGTAGTATATAATCACCGCCCATTTCCTTTACATTACTGTGGTAATTGGTGAAACAAACATGCCCTAAAGGAAATGTTCAATGATTACAAATTAGTTGTCTCCTAATAACATTTGCATTTGACTGATGATTCTTGCGTTTGGTATGTTAGTGGTAAAATCATAATTATGACATTTTTACATTACTTTAATGCCAAATCATCACTAAAATACACCGATTTCGTTGTTTGGATTTAGGATTTTCATGATAATTACATGAAAAAGTGCAATGATTACAAATTCCTTTACTTGTCTCTTGAATACATTTGCATTTGACCAACGATTCTCATGTTTGGTTTGGCAATGGTAAAATCATAATGATGACACATTTCCTTTATATTATTGGGGAAATCGGTGAAACAAACATGCCTTAGGTGAAGAAGGGTGTGGAACCGAGTAGAGCACTTGGGCGAAGAGGTGTGAAGGCACATCAATAAACTTGGGCATTAAGTTCATTACCTGGTGTCAGATGCATGGTGTACTTGTATTGTTTGTTAGTTCGAGGCATTAGTGCATGCTGGAGGGATTTGTGACCTAGAGGTTGAGAGCGCCTTGGGATCACAACATCATATATTTCATGGGGAAGGACTCAAGTGGTGTCTCATGACCATTTTGAATCTGAGAGGCTTTGAAATGGGGTTCATTCACAGAGTGAAGGACAACGTTAGGCCAAGATTTCAGGGCGAATATTCCAAGGGGTGCTTGCAGGAGTGGAGATGTGGTTTAAAGTTTAGATTGGTAGCTTTTTTGAAGTTCATTCCAAGGTTGGGATCTGAAGGAGGAGATTTAGAGGATTTTCTTGAAATTCATGTTGGGTTGGTCCATTTTGTCATCTATTTGAAAATAATCAGAAGCATTCGAAGGATTTGTACTTGCTTTTGGTGGACTAAAGTGTTGGAATTGGGTGTTGGGATAGTTGGTACTATGTTCATTCAAGTAACTAGCATGTTGCAATAGTTTGCATGGTTAGAGCCATGTGCATGGTAGAAAATTGTGGACTTTAGCTTAGGGGGATGACATGTGGGATATTATTGAGTTACTAGGGTCAAACATCAAGGTCTGGTGGCTCTAGTGCAGGGCATGAAAGTGTTTCTTGGTTGAGCATGTGAGTTAAATGTGTTGGTATAAGAGAACATGGAAGTGCTTGTGTAATACTAGGAGGACTATGGCAAATGGTGAAAGTGTAGTCGAAGGACCATTGTGTGAGGAGGTGGAAGCAGATGGTGAAGATGAAGCATAATAATGGTAGGTCAATTGCACTTTGGAGTTGGGTCATATGGAGGATTGCTTGGTATCAACGAGGATGTCAAAACTATCAATTGGGGGAGTTTTTCAAGGCCATATGGGTTGTAATAACGAAACATGTTTGGCCTGGTTGGCATGTTTATTGGCCATCATTTATGCCCATTGACATGGTTAAGGGCAAAGCGATCTTTTTACATTTAGTTGAAAGTACAACCAATATGATTTTTTTGGCACATTTGGACACTCCTTGTGGTTGAGGTATGGTGAAGGGTTTTGTCTTGTAATCGGGGATTATTACTTTGGTGCAAGAAGAACCCAATTGCATTGGGGTAGAGCCCCATGTGGGGCCAATCGGTATGGAGGAGCCCTGTCGGACTTGCTTGCTACGAAGTGGTATGGTTTGGGATGGTGACATGCTTTTTGTTGAGGCATTAACCAAAGGTTGGTTTTGTATCGTTAGGGACCTTATGGGTTACAATGGATGAGAGAGTTGGCATTCTTGTTGTCTTTCAGTTCGGTTTGTCATGCAGGTCCTCATAGGAGGAGAGTGCATTGTGTTAAGATTATTATGCTGGTGTAGTACTTTAGTAAGATATATGGCTTGATGAAGATAGCGTTTGGGGTAGGGACTCAGTTGAGTTACTTGTCCACACGAATGGGGCAAGTGTTGCATTTGGCTTCTTTGGGTTCTCTAGGAGAGCGAGGGTCTCATGTAGATATTGACAATGGCTAATGTTCCATGCAAGGTTAGGAGTTAGCATGGCAAGCTGGCTTTAGGAGGCACAGAAGCCCAATGTGTAGGTTGGGGCCTCTAGCTTTATGCTTGAATGGTATTGCTACTAGGTTAGTTGAGGAAATCGTGGTGAGACAATGGCAGCGAGACAACGGTGGTGAGACAACGACGACGGTGAGATAACGACAGCGATGTGAAGGGCGAAACGAGCTATGTGGATGTGGAGGTGGTGATGAAAACGAAATGAGGAAGAAAAGCAAGGCAAACGATGAGAAGGTAGAGAGGAATAAAGGGAAAGAACCAGAATTATCGGTGAGACAACGACAGCGGTGAACTGTGAGCAGTGTTCAAATTGTCGGCGATATTATCGAAATATCGCCGATAATTTCGGTGTCACTGCACTGGTGACACCGAAACCCCAATATTTCGTTTCCTTTCCAGATTTTGCCAAAATCTCGCTGATATTATCGGTATTTTCAAGATCAAGACGATATATCGTTGTTCCCACCAACCACGGGTGGGAACTGTAGCCAACAACCCACTTTTATCGATAAAAGGGGGGGTTGTCAGCGAAAAAATCACAAAAAACATAAGAGATACCCATTTTTTCACCCGAATTTGGAGGAAGACGCGAGTTCAACTGCTGTTGAGTGCAGATCGGCATTTTCGATAAGATTCAACCCTAAAAATATCTTCTTCTTTTTTACCGTTGAAAAATCCTCTCCAAGTTGTGGAAACCGCTTGCGGGCCGAGATCTTGTTTGAAAATAGAGATTTTATTTGATTTGGGATGAGGGAGAGAGACTTTCGGGTTGAAAATCTTGGAGAAACCGCTGGGAAGGAATGAAATTTTGAAAATTTCAGAAGGGGTGAGGGAATTTGGGGTTTTTATCGCAAATTGGGGATCGGGAGGGCCGCGGGCGTGAATGGGAATGCGTACTTGGTTACTCGGTACGCTCTTTTCGTACTGAGTACACGCTTTTGGGCCCACCGAGAATGCATCTGGTCTATCCACGCGGTCCATCCGTTTTTCCATATTATTTTAGTGGTTGATATTTACTAAATGAATGTAATACCAAAACTTCTTATGTTTTCAAGTTTTCCTTTTATTTATTGTGCTAGTGCATTGCATACTTCGTGACTCGCATACATTTCAATTCAATATATAGATTTAGGGACTTTTGTATCCTATTATGTAATTTATATACCTAACAATTTGATATCATTTTCCTCAATAGATCTTTAAAAAAAATTTAAATTAAATTGGGGTAAATAGTATTGTCAATTCGGAGCTGATTAGGGAATCATTTGATGCCCTAAACTAGCCTCAAATTAATGCAATCTATTGGCACTTATCCCACTAATGGATTGGTGGACATTTATTGGACAATGAAAAATGAAAAATATCAAATGGTCCTATTTCAAAAAACAAGTGTCTACAAACTAATAGTGAAAATTGTTCAAACAATTTAATTTTGGAATTGTGACTTAGCAACAATGGTCCCAAAATTTAATTGGTTAATTTTGAGTTGATATATACCTCATGTATAAATTTTTAGGGCCATGTACATGGGGTTCACTCGATTATGTAATATATATACATGTCATCCATCCGTTTTGTCAACTCATTTAAGGGTATTGGAAAAAAAAAGAGGTAAATCTAGATCTTAGGTGGACCACTAGTGGGCCAGGCGGGCCACCTCGATATATTTGTATATCCATGCTGTCAATCCATTTTGCCAACTCATTTTAAGTCATGGTCCAAAAATCCAGGTAGATTTAAATCTTCAGTGGACCAGTAGTGAGCATGCCTTTAAAAGCGGGGCCCACCTCAATGCATTTATTGTATATCCATTTGGTCCATCCTTTTTGCCTACTTATTTCAGGGCATGGACTAAAAAATGAGGCTGATCCAAATCTTAGGTGGATCACAAAATGGGCCTTAAGAAGATTTTAACGGTGGGCATTCAATCCCAACTGCGTGGTCCAATTGAGATTTTGATCCCTTAATTTCAAGGATCATGCTTTAAAATGAACTTGAAAAATTATGGATGGCATGGATTTACCATTCATAAATCAAGGTGGGCCCCACCCCATGTAATAAAATAGTGAGCGTGCACTGCAGATTATAAAAAAAAAAAGGAAAAAAGAAAACTACGTGGCTGCTGTGAAACAGCCACGCCATTCCATTCATTTTTTCTGGAAAAAGAAAAGAAGAGAGAGAAAAGAAAAGAGGGAAAGAAGAGAGGGGACCGAACCGAGAGAGAGAGAGAGGGCAGCAACTGCTGCCGCTGCAGGCAGCAGCAGCAGCAGCGCTGCAACCCCATGATAAGAAGAAGAAGAAGAATAAAATGTTTTTTTTTTTTTTTTTAATTTTTCTTGGGTTATGGACCGTAACGTTTGTTACGGTCCCGTAACGGCCATTACAAACCCAAAAAACAAAGGTGCCCCGTTTCGGGGCCGAATCGCGTAATGGTGGATGCCGTTTCTTTTACGTATCGGCTGTTACGGCTGATACGTAACCGATTTGGGATACCCTGATTACAGGGGCTTTACATTAGTGAAGATGAGCTCAGAAGAAGAGCTAGCCAGAGCGATAGAAATGTTACATGGAGAGAAATTTGCAGGGGTGCCCTTGTTAGTTCAGAGAGCGAGATTTGGCCCAGATATCCCCCACGCCAAAAGCAAAAGCTATCAGACTAGTCAGAAGGCTCATATTGCTCAACAGGCCAACCCCCAACTGAAGGCTCAACAAAAGTATGGAGGTGTCTCTTTCAGAGACGCCCTTTTGAATCCCAACCACACAGAAATCAAAATCAGTCGACGTTGACCCCCGCTCTCCTAAGAAGGCCTCAACCAAGTTGACAGATTCAATCTGCGTCGAATCTGCTGGTAACTCAAGCAATAACGTAATTATCATCGACCCAGAGAGATTGAATCGTCAAAGAGCGGAGTTGCGTGACACGGTGGTGATGATAGTTAAGGAAGGGGCTTCGATCGAGCAGGTCCGGGATTGGATCGACGAGTGTTGTGGAATCAAACTAGGAAAATACAATATAAAACCGATCGGTTTCAATGAGTTATGGGTCAAGGTTAGTCCGAGAATTAATCAGGAACTATTGATTGTGGCTGGATCCATCCATGCCAAAGGTCCTGTATCAAAGGTTCTTAGCTGGGACGAGTTCTCCATGTTTGGGATGAAGTGTGGATTCTATTCTGCGGAATCCCTACGGAGCCATGGTACAAGGAGTTCTTCATCGCCACTGCGAAACTCCTGGGATCTCTCATCGAGCTGGATCTGAAGACAAAAGTAGGGGAGGAAATGGCAGTCATTAGAGTCTGCGTAAGAAGAAAGAAAGGGGATCCTCTTCCCAACCCCTCCTGCCCAATCCATATCCAAGCTGACAATAGACCCATCCTCCTCCTGGTGCAAAGAGAGGTGAAAGACAGTTGCATCCCCAGGTGGGGTGGCATCTGGAGAACCAGAGACCCTCCTTCTGTGGGATCCAGGGAGCATGAAGGAGCACAATTTCGGTGCTCCAGTGAAACTCCACAATTTCGTGCGCAGGTCACAATTGTTCCCTCTCTAGAATAGTCGTCCCAGTGTACACACGTTGACCGCACAGAATCGCAGCTGCGTTGTCTCAATTTCTGCACCCCTCGAGACGCACAAAGACATTAGAGAGGGCCTTCGAGAGTGACACGTACTCTGATCGCAGCTCCCATCCATATGGACGGCTATAAGGAGAGTGTAGGGTGTCTCGCAAGAAGACACGTGGCCCCATCTCGCTTACCCAAACAACACGATGGGTCTAAAGACCTCAGCATGGACCCGAACCCGGATCCGAATACCCCTCCCGATCAAAATCTCAATGCTCCCAAACCTCAAAACCTCACGCTCCTAAACAGTAAAACCAACACCCCCCAAAAAAAAAAAAAATAAAATAAAATAATAATAATAAAATTAAAAAAAAAAAAAACATTACCTCCCCACAACCTTAAAAAACACCCCCAAATTCTCGAAGACGGTTCGTCGGATCCCTCCATCCTTCAACGATAAGCTACAGGGAACACCCTCTCCTAGCTACATGGTGATGAGAAGTGACCTCGACCTAAATTTAGCAGAGGGAAACTCAGATTATGAAGAATCGGAGGACACATCCCCTTCGATGAAGCAGACTTCCCTCCCCGACTCCCCTCTTTCTTCCCATGCCACTTCCCCTCGAGACTGGACCCAACTAGGCCCTATTACGCTGTTTCAAGAAGGCATTGATGAAGAAATCATAGAGGCAGAACCGCTGCAGATGAGAGTCAACCCCCCCACCCAGGACCAAGAGGAAGTCACGGACAAGAATCGAGTTGAAGACGCCTCCAGATCCATCCTCATTCAAACCATCCAAAGGAAAAAATGGATCAGGGACGCTGTCGGCCATGTAGGGAGATCATTAGGGCTGTCTTTCGGAGATTGTTTGGAAGATTATATAGCCCTCTTCCAATGTATTGAGAATAGAGGCAGACTCCTTCCAATGCACAGATCTCCATCCAAGCGGTTATCCAGATCTATTAGCAGCCGGGAGCTCACTCGGTTGGGGTCTCCTCTCATCTCCATGTATGACAACTTCGACAAATTAGGCAGGCAAGTGACTCGGGGAAGCTCGGTTCCTCAATGAAGATCATCTCCTGGAACATCAGAGGGGCGGGGTCCAAGCAGAAAAGAAGGCTAATCAAAGATTCCGTTAGTAGAAAGAGTCCAGATATTGTTTGCTTCCAGGAATCTAAGATCCCCCACTTTATCGACAGACTGATGTCCTCTTTATGGAAGGCCCTAGATGCCAAATGGGTTGCTCTCGAGGCGCAGGGGAGTGCAGGAGGCGTCTTGGTGGCCTGGAGATCCTCTCTATGGACTGCTCAATTCATGGGTAGGACAATTCTCTGTATCTGTTGTCTTGCAGGATACATCGAATGGTAGTGAATTCCTCTTTATCGCTGTGTATGGGCCTAACCTTGAAGCATGTAGAGCTCAATTTTGGGAGGAATTGTCCTCTTTAAGACGGATATTTTCAGGCCCCTGTTGCATAGCGGGAGATTTTAACACTTGCAGAACAGCTGAGGAGCACTCCAGACCCAGAAAGGCTCTCCCAGCGATGAAAGCTTTTTCAGACTGGATCGAAGTCAAGAGCTCGTGGACCTGCCAATCTCTGGGGCCAACTTTACGTGGACTAATGGGAGAGCCTCTCCTATTATGTTAAGGCTGGACAGATTCTTAATCTCTCCGGATTGGTTGGAAATCTTTCCGTTGATTCATCAAGCCGTTCTGCCGAGAACAACTTCAGACCACTGTCCGATCTTTCTATCATCAGAGGAGGACAATTGGGGCCCAAAACCCTTTTGGTTTGACTCTTCTTGGTTTAACATTGACGACTTTTCAAAGATGATTTCTGTTTGGTGGTCTGAATTGTAGGTGGAAGGGAATGCAGGATTCAGACTTCTATCAAAACTCAGCCTCCTTAAAGGGAAACTAAAGCAGTGGAAGAAGACAGAGCTCTGCATTAGAGAGGCTGAATTGGAAGGCATGCTCTCAGACCTGCAAAATATCGACGACTCCTCAGAGCAAGAGCCAATGACCTATGCTGTGTAGATCAAAAGAATTGAACTCATCCAATCCATCTTAGCTAGAGTCCTAGAGAAAGAAATCTCCTGGAAGTAGAAGTCCAAAGACAAATGGATTAGGGAGGGAGACAAGAATACGGCCTACTTCCACAACATCGCGAGTATGCGGGCTAGATACAACAAGATCACCAACATTGCCATAGATGGAGAGCAGATTGAAGATAAAAATGTCATTGCAGAGAAGGCCGTTTAGTTCTTTAGCTCTCTCCTATCAGCTGAAGCTTGGAAGAGACCGCGCTTGGACCTCCTTCACATGGACAACATCTCAGAGGCAGACTCCAGATTACTCGAATCCCCTTTTCAGGTGGAAGAAGTGAGGAAAGCAGTAGTGGAGTTGAGTGGCGACAAGTCTCCAGGCCTAGATGGTTTCCCCCTATCATTCTTCCTCAGGTTTTGGGACGTGATCCATCCTGATATTATGGAATTTTTTCACGACTTCTTCGAAAGGGGCAAACTGTCAACAGGCATGGGAGCTTCCTTCATAGCCCTTATTCCCAAAGTGGTGGGCGTGACCACCTTCAAAGATTTCAAACCCATCAGTCTAATTGGAGCCCCATACAAAATTCTTGCCAAAGTTCTAGCATCCCGTATTAAGTCAGTGATGGGGAAAATCATCTCAGCCAACCAAAACGCTTTCATCCTAGGGAGACAGATAATTGATGGTGCAATCATTGCTAACGAGTGCCTCGACTCCTGCCATCGATCGGGTTAAAGGTTTCTTTAAAAGTTCTAAAGGTCTACGGCAAGGTGACCCTCTATCCCCTTTTCTCTTTCTCATGGTGGGTGAAGCTCTATCAATAATGCTTCACAAAGGCCAAGCCGAAGGCATCCTCACTGGTATAAGCATCAACGATTTATCTTGTCCGATTTCCCACATTGAGTTCGTTGACGATACCCTCATCTTTTCAGAAGCTTTGCAGGTAAAGATCAATAATCTTCGCACCACGATTAGATGTTTTGAGGCGGTGTTGAGGTTGAGGGTTTATCTTGAAAAATCCAAGATTTTCGGGGTGAATTTGGAAGTGGGCGAGATTGATGCATTTGCGGGAACTCTGCACCATGTCCCTGCCTCTCTTCCGTCTTCTTTTGTTGGCCTCCCCCTTTGTGTTGGAAAGCCCCCAAAGTCTCTATGGGATAAGATTATTGCCAGGTTTGAGCTTTACCTCTCAAGGTGGAAATGCCGCTTCCTCTCCATGGGAGGCAGGCTTATGCTAATCAAAGCGGCCCTCTCTAATCTGCCCCTCTACTTCATGTCTCTATTTAGATGTCCGGCTTCTGTCCGGGACTCGATAGATAAACTCAGACGCAACTTCCTATGGTGCGGTAAGGAAGGCTCAAAGAAATTCCATCTATTGGATTGGAAGGAAGTTTGCAAACCTCTCAGGGAGGGCGGAGCGGGGGTGAAAGATCTCAAGAAGATGAATCAAGCTCTTCTAGGGAAATGGATTTGGAGGCTGGCGACAAAGGGCGATAATCTCTGGAACATTATCATCAAAAGTAAATATGGAATCACAGGAGGGGGCTGGTGGACTAAAGAATCGTCTCTTTACAGGGCGTCTCATATCTGGAGGGGCATCCTAAGCTCGAAGAAAGCTGTCCTTAAAGGGATCAGATTTGAAGTAGGTCATGGTGCTAATATCAAATTCTGGGAGGACCTGTGGGAGGGTGACGCTCCTCTCAACGAGCGATTCCCGAACATTTTTAGACTGGCGTGCAACAAATCGGCCTCTGTTGCTGATTGATTCTCTTATTCCTCGGGAAAATATGTCTGGAACGTGGTCTGTAGAAGGAATCTCCAAGATTGGGAAGTGTCTGAATTCACCGATCTGTTAGCAAGTATCAACTGAACCACGCTCAATCCAAGTAACGAAGACTCATTGGTGTGGAGATGGGAAAAAACGAGATCTTTCTCTGTAAAATCCCTCTACCGTCATTCCCTTAACCCTCAACCCCCCAGCTATAAATCAGACTTCCAATTTCATCTGGAAGTATCAGGCGCCCCCCAAGATTGTTTGCTTTGGCTGGTTGGTTGATAGGAAGAGAATCCTTACCATGGACAATCTGAAAAAAAGCGGTATGCAGATTGTTAATGTTTGCCTTTGCTGCATGAAGGAGGAAGAAACGATAGATCATCTGCTTACCCACTGCCAGTTCATATCTAAAATCTGGTCAGAATTCTTCAAGCGGTTCAGAATCTCTTGGTGTATTGTGGGCTCGACAGACAGTCTGCTTTCAGCATGGCATGGGGTCAGTTTGGAGAAAAGAAGGAAATGTATATGGAGAATGTCCATCCTTGCAATCTGGTGGTCAGTTTGGGTTGAAAGAAATGCTAGATGCTTTGATAATTATTCTAGATCTGCGGAGGCGATTTCAGCTAAGGCTAAGGACCTTTTAATAGAATGGGCGATTAGCATCCGCTCTCTTAAGGGTTTTGATTTTTCTTTTTTTGGTGCTTAGTGCTGCCTGCCACCTCAGCAGGAGCTCTCTGTTTCCTTTGTCTTTGTTTTCCCCCTCTTTTCAATATTAATCCAGTTATCTTTCAAAAAAAAAAAAAGTTGAGGAACTCATGGTCATGTGGGCCATTAAGGTGGCATTGCATAGGGAGGGAGATGTGTATTCAATCGGGCAAAGAGCTGCATGCAGGTCAAAGGATTGGTCAAGATGGTTTGCGTCCTACTATGAGTTAATGCACAAGGGTCCTCACGGGAGCAACTCATTGTTGCATGTTAGTGTTATAGAGTACCTATGAGGGATGGTGGTTTTTTTTTTTCCTTCTTCTTGAAAGGTAATGCGTGTTTTTTTTTTTTTTTTTGGAAAGATAAAGGTAACAAAAATTTCTTAAAGAGAAATTCTAAAAAAAAATAAAAAAATCTAAGGTGAAAACAACAGCAACTACAACCTAAAGAAAAAACAAACCGCATCTACAACCCAAACAAGACAAAATACAATTATCCAAGGCCTTTCCCAATACATACAACTTTACCCTTTTGAACACCTCCAACACTATCCCACATTTATTCTGAAAGCACCTGCTTTTCCTTTCCCCCAAAGGGCTCATAAGACTACTTAGACATGATGCTACACCACCCTTCCTCATTTCCCAACTCCGCATCCATACGAGGCATCGTGACTCGCGAGTCAAAGCTTTGTTGGTCAATTTGTGGGGCACATAGGTGTCTTATGTGGGATAGGATCTATTTATAGGAGTTTGGGGTTTTAGGGAGTACTATATGATGGCCCTGACCTTTACAAACTTTGATCTACCCTACATCATCCAAATTCTTTGGTCTTGCCTTATCCGTGTACGCATTGACCTAAATCCTTCCACTATCTATGGCGTCCATCCTTGGCCAAATTCTCATGCAAGCACAGGAGGTGGACAACTAGAAGATCTAATTGTCGGTTATCCATCAAGCTTAATTGAAACGCTTTAATTGGTGAAAAAGATCTAATGGTTAAAAACGATTGAGAAACCTTTTGAAAACATTTGAAGGCTCTAACAACTATAAAACACTTGATGGACAATCTGATCAACATGATCTATACACAACCAAATCCTAGGAAGACTACGCTTTAATTGGTGAAAAAGATCTAATGGTTAAAAACGGTCGAGAAACCTTTTGAAAACATTTGAGAGCTCTAGCAACTATAAAACACTTGATGGACAATCTGATCAACAAGATCTATACACAACCAAATCCTAGGAAGACTAGCGGGCTCCATGTTGGTGCATGTAAGGCTTCAACCGCATCCTAATGTGTGCACCCAACAACCTCTATGTCGGCCTCTAATGTAATCTCAAAAAATGTGTTTAGACACACCACACTAGGACCATGAAGTCCTTCCATAACCTTAGGTCTAAGGATTAGTCAAAGCTAGCCTAGGTATTGAAAAACGATCATGTAACGGCCGTAACGGCAATTATAAATGGTAATGGTGGTAATTGTTATGTGTTATGGATAAATTGGCCCGTAACAACCCCTTAATGGTCTTGTAATGGATGTAACAATTCGTTACAGGCCAAAATAGTTTTAAAAGAAAAAAGAAAAATTCGTAACAGCCGTTACGGCCCGTGTTGTAATGGTAATGGCAGTGGCTAATACGGCCACTGTTACCGTTATGGAATACCTTGAAGCTAGCACATGATCAAGTCAATCCATTTCAAGTATGATGGATCTTTAGGACAGTCGATGTGATCCTTCAATGCAAATGTCCAATCCAGCCTTCCACAAGAACCCGTAAATAAGTGACCATTCATGGTTCCATGTGGTGAAGGGAATATGCAACAAGATGACCGATGATGGAGATTAATCCATCTCAACTCGTCATTGGTTTCTCATCACATAGGATAACCAATTGATCTGGTGTTACCCTAATGTGATGAAGTAATTAAGAACTATGGTGCCACAACTCTCCCTTAGCCATGACGGCTGTTGTGTCCACTTCAATTCTTTCCCTATGGACCCACAAGAGGGATTCCATGAAGGAGCCCCCATAACCCACTAAACATATCATTCATAAGTTCCACACACACTTAATAATGAAAAACAAAGCATATTCCATTTATAAGGGAAAAGTACCATGGTACCTATTTATAAGAATGAAGAAGGCATATAGAGTTGCACTTACTATTGTGGGATCAAACTTAAGAGCCACACTATAAAACTTTGGGAGAGAGTGATTAAGCAAAGACTAAGAGGAAGGATCTCCACATGGTCTTTGCTGACTTAGAGAAAACATATTTTAGGGTCCCTAGAGAGTAAATCTGGTGGCCATTGGGAAAGAAAGGAGTTTCAAGAGGATATAATGATTAAGGATATGTATGAGAGAGCGGTAGTAAGTGTGGGGACCACTAGTGGAGAGACAAGTGAGTTCCTAGTTACCATAGGATTGCACCATGGGTTGGCATTGAGCCCATACCTTTTTTGCATTAGTTATGGTCAAGCCAATGAGGCATTTGCAGGAAGAAATCCCATGGTATGTGTTGTTTGTAGATGGTATAGTCACAAAGGTTGATTTATGGAGGGATGCTTTAGAATCTAAAGGATGTTAAATTAGTTGGATGAATAGAGAATATATGGAGTGCAATTTTAGAAACAATGGGAGTGAATAAGGGGCTGTTTGATTTTTCAATTCTGAGGAGAATGTAGAGGAATTAAGCATTTATTATTTACAACAAGTAAATGGCAGGAATGTCAGAACTCATCATTCCACTTTCCTATTGTTTGATTTTTTGACAGGATGGTGAAATAGGTGATAATTGCTATTTCCAACTGTTTGAATTTCCAAGTGCAGCACATCACATAGGAACTTCAACAGTCTATTGTGTATTCACTACCGATTATTAATGGTGGATAATGATTAACCACTAAATCATGTGGGTGTGGTCCACCTAGGATTTGGATCTTATTCAAGTTTTTTTCCACGAGCCCAAATATTAGCAATCAGAACAGATGGTCATTGTGGATTTATAGCAGCAATATTACAATGTGCCCCACGATCAGTGATCCACTGAGCAGTCTCCTAGTTCGCAGTGTTGATTGTGGGGTCCAGCGTGATGTGTGTGTACTACAGCAATATTACAATGTGCCCCACGATCAGTGATCCACTGAGCAGTCTCTTAGTTTGCAGTATTGATTGTGGGGTCCAGCGTAATGTGTACTACATTCATGCCATAAATATTTTTTTTTTTCAAAATTCATTTTAGGGCAGGATCCCTGACTGGGGATCATGTCTTGATGTGTGTGTATTATATCCACACCATCCATCTGTTTTGCCAGACCATTTTAGGATATTAGTAAAAAATTGCAGTAAATTTAAATCTGAAGTGGGCCACAACAGGGGATTAAGTGATCATTGGCCATTATAAATGACTGTGGGCCATGTAATCTTGCTGATCACGGTGATCCAGCGTCGATACTCCTGCAACCACCTACTAGTTGTACACATCACATCCATCACAAGGTGTATTTACACAGAATGGAGTATGAAATCTTGCGGAACCTGGAAGCTTCCTAAAGAAGCAACTCGAAATCCCTCTGAATTTTCAGACGGAAGTGACGTGGTAAACCGCCACTTTTTCAAACAGTGGGAAATCATCATCATTACCTATTTCGGGTTATTTCCCTTGGATTTGAAAATTCAAACAGGCCCTAAGAGGATTTAGTTAAGATTGTTGATTAAGAAGTTTCCCGAATGACTACTTTTGATACATTGGGTCAATCGTTCATGAGAGTGGAGAGATTGAGAAGGTTGTTGCCCATAGAATTCAAGCTAGGTGGAAGAAATGGAGATGTGCCTCTATTTTATGCAATCATTGTCTACCACTCAAACTGAAAGGGAAATTGTATAGGATGGCTATAAGACCAGCAACGCATTACGGGACAGAATGTTGGGGATGAGTGTAGCTGAAATGAAGATGTTGAGATGGATGAGTGGCAAGACTAGGAAGGATAAAACTAGAAATGAATGCATTCTAGGGAACTTAGGAGCAACACCATAGGTAATGAGATGAGAAGTAAAGTTAGATGGTTTGGTCATGTGCAACGGAGACCAAGAATCACACTGGTTAGGACTTAAGGAGTAGTGAGTTGGTACAAGTTGAAGGCTTTAAAAGGACAAGTGGAAGGCCCAAAAGGACTTGGATGGAGGTAGTAAGAAAAGACTCGATGACCTAGGGTCTAATTGAAGGAATGACCCTTGATGGAGTGAAATGGAGGAACAAGATTCATGTGGCCGACCCCAATTTTAGGATAAGGCTTTGATGAGGATGAAAGCATATTCCTATCATCTTGAGCAATCATTTATAAACAAGGTCCATTGAAAGAAGTATCATTGGCTTTTTAAGGCACACACATCTAACAACTATAAGTGATAGAATGAGGAAGGGTAGATTGTGATGGTTGTGTCATATGCAATGAAGACTAGAGGGCTTCGTGAAGGAGGGTTAAAAAAGAGGATGCTAGGTAGAGTTAAAAAAGGACTTCAAATCAAGCTAATTAGAAGGGATATGGAGGTTTGCTGACCTTCCAATGATTGGGTCTCTCACAGGAATTATTGGCAAAATTCCATAATGCCAATCCAAATAACTAGGACAAGGTATGGGGATGACGACAACAATGATCTTCCAATATTAGGAATTGCATGGACTTCTGTGAAGGCTTGAAGACCTTGGCTAAGGTGGTGGTGGCTGACTCAGAATTAATTAGTGTTAAATAAATGCAGAGGTAGAGAAGGAAAAGGGGTCCCTAGGTTAGGTGGACCCCATTGTGGTGTTTATGTGCAATCCACCTTGACCACCATGTGCGTCACTCCTTTTTAAGCACAAGATCCAAAAATCAGCCTCATTTGTGATTGAGGTACATCACACAATTAGAAACAATGTATAGGTCAAAGGTCACCTTGCAAACTATTTTCATGCAGGCCACATAAATCACTAATGGGCATGATTTTTTTGCCCCCAAGACTGTGTTTTAGTGTGGCATCCAATGGTTGGAATGGATTCAATATAATAATCTTGATGAACCCTATAAAAATCAAGGGTGGACGTCTTTCTCTCAACTGTTTTTATTATTGTGGCTCACTTGAATCATAAGTCAGCCTGATTTTTTTGGTATGGGCCTAAACTGGGATTACACATCTAATGGTCGGTATGAATCTCACATACAAATCATGGTGGACCCCGTAAAAAATCAAGGTTTGGGCGTTTGTATCCTGCAGGCTGGAAAAGCTATCTATTCCCCCCCAAAAAGTAGTTTTTAGTCCAACTTGTTGGACCATAAGCTATAGTACACCCATATGATGACTTCTAAAGTATTAAGCGCATGTGGCATCTAACCCTTCCAGCAAGTGGGCCCCACTATGAGGATTGCCGAGTGCAATGTTCAGTCCTATCTACACATAACCAGGCCACACATATATAAACCAATGTCCAAACAATGGTAAATGGCTAAACACAAGTATGATCCACTCTATGAGTGGCTGTTACTAAGTTTTTCAAAAGGTGATATGATCATGATGTGGTCAACCTATTACATGGGTTGGATGTTGCATATACAAGAAGGTTGGAAGTTATCTCAAGTTGGACCTTAGACCTCATTTTTTCTCCCTTCATTTTTGAAAGGGTCCACATTGATGTGCATGTGAGATCCACATCGACCATTAGTATGTAATCCCATTTTTGGCCCAGATCCAAAAAATAAAAATAAAAATTCATGCTAACCTATGATTTAAGTGGGCCACAACAATGGAAATGACTGGGAGAGAGATGTCCACCCATGATTTTTATAGGGCCCATTGTGATTATTATATCGAATCCCACTCCAACTGCTAGATGCTACCCTAAAACTTAGTGTCTGGGGTCTAAACATAGGCTCATTAGTGATTAGGTGGGATGTGCCAAGGGGAATAGTTTGGAGGGTGAGGTTTGACCTGTACCCTATTTCTAATTGTGTGGTCCACCTCAATCACGGATGAGGATGATTTTTGGGTCCCACGCTTAACATGGAATGATACACATGGTGGTCGGGGTAGATTGCACAAACACCACGGTGTAGTCCACTCAAGTTAGGGACCGCTTTTCCTTCTTCCGCTGCATTTATTAACATTAATTAATCGTGAATTTCCATCCTGGTTGGACATGAGATATAGTCCAACCGGTTGAACTTTGTGTGGGCGTCGGCGTGCCTGTGTGCTTGTCCAAGGCTCCCTCGCCTGTGTGCTTGTCCAAGGCTCTCTCCCTTTGGGATAGGATTTTAAGAAAGCATTTTAGGGATGAATCGGTTGAGGTACACCATCTCTACAGGCTTTTACATGCCCTAATACATCAAAGTCTGTGACCCTGCCCATCCACGTAGCGAAATTGACTAAATCCCTCCACTAACTGTGGTCATCCACCCTTGGTCTTATATCCATGCAAATCAATGGATGGACCACAAGATCTCAACCATTAGATATCGATCTAGCACGATGAAAGCCTTTTAAATATTAAAACAAGAGGTCAACTGTTGAAAATGTTTATTAAATATTCAAATCCATTTAAATGTGGGGCCCAGCTAAAAACAACCCGATGGATGGTTTGATCCCTAAGATCTTAAGCCA
This sequence comes from Magnolia sinica, assembly GCF_029962835.1. NCBI lineage: Eukaryota > Viridiplantae > Streptophyta > Magnoliopsida > Magnoliales > Magnoliaceae > Magnolia > Magnolia sinica. Next base: position 76,544,716 of record NC_080583.1, read on the forward strand.
CAATAGTGTTTTAGCCAACCAATGGATCTCTTGTTGGATCATATGGACGTCAATTCAATCGTAATGCATGTACTCAACCACATCCACATGTGGAGCTACCAAAGTGACCTCGTGAGGATGGACATAGCACATTACACTAAGGGTGTGTTTGGATTAGTGATTTCGACAGTAATGTGTGGTAAGCCTACGGTAGTCCAAAGGAAAGCAAAATGGTGATGGTATGCAATACTAGCATGGTATCTCCGCTTTCCACATGTAAAGTAATTTTGCTAGCTAGAAACACTTGGATGTGATTCCATTAATGCGTAATATCCACATTGTCCATCCATTTAGCAAAATCATCTTAGGGCATCCCGAAAAAATGAGCTTGATCCAACATCTCCATGACCCCGAGAAGTTTTCAATGGCAAGCATTTAATCCCCATGCTAGCTATTGTGTGGTCCATGTCTTCTTTGGACCTGCCTCATTTTTTGTCCCATTTCATTAAATGTGTTATGTGTTATATCTGCGTTGTCCATCCATTTTGCAAAATCATTTTAGGGGGTGTCCCCAAAAATGAGCTTGATCCAACATCTCCATGACCTCAGAAGTTTTCATTTTTCAATGGCAGGCATTTAATTCCCATGCTAGCTATTGTGTGGTCCATGTCTTCTTTGGACCTGCCTCATTTTTTGTCCCATTTCATTAAATGTGTTGTATATGTTATATCCAAATTGTGCATCCATTTTGCAAAATCATTTTAGGGCGTCCCCAAAAATGAGCTTGATCCAACATCTCCATGACCCCAACAAGTTTTCAATGGGAGGCATTTAATCCCCGTGCTAGCTATTGTGTGGTCCATGTCTTCTTTGGACCTGCCTCATTTTTTGCCCCATTTCATTAAATGATCATGCAAGAGGGATGGATGGTGTGGATATAGCACATAAATTATGATTGGGCCCACGAAAGCATGCCATGTCAACACACTTCGGGATTCCTTCCAAAGGATTACCATGATTTGACAGCAAGCGATATCCAATCAAAGCAAAAGAGTAATGTTGTGAGTTTACACTACATTACTCCGGTAATCCATTATCCAAACAGACGAAACCCTCTTTTAACCCATGAATACATAAATGGTTAAGGTAAATCTACATATTAATTATGGCATTAATAACATATCCACTTAGAACCCATGGTCATCATAGTCAACGGTCCGGATCAACATTGGATTTTCAAGGTACATACGCTAACACTAAGATCATCTAAGATCATCCAGCTATGGTCCACCCACTGTAGTGTCCAATGGAAAAACAATCTGCACCTTATACATGTGGTGTGCCATCTGCCTTCATGAAATTATCAAACATAATCCTTTCCAGTACCTTCAACTAGGATGATATGATAAAGTACAGAGTAGAAACTCAAAGAACACCTTAACTGCTTCAGCCTTCTATTTCAGTACTGTTGACTTGATCTATGTGAATGCTAAACATTTTTGGGTCTCTATGGTCCCCAGCCATTGATTAGGTGGGCCACAGTTAAAGAAGAGATAGCCCGCCTGCTGTGGGACCCGCCTCGTGGATGGCTTGGATCTCGCAGCCATTCATGCCATGCATAGAAGGAATTAGCAATCTTTCCCTCTAATGTATTCATAATGTGTTTTTCTTGGTGTATTATAGATAATGAATATATAGAATTTCAGGTCCCGGTGGTCCCAGGCCATGTGTATTCGATCAAAGATTCTCTGTCAGCAGAGGAGGCCGCAAGCGAGTACGAGTTCGTCCTTCGCCAGCTAGTGAAGACCCGGACGGTCAGCGTCTCTGAGACCAGCGACTGCCCCAAGTTCGACCTTATCCTGCTTGGCATGGGCCCCGATGGGCACGTCGCGTCGCTCTTCCCACACCATGCGGCCCTTGATGAGAAGGACGAGTGGGTCACATTCATCACCGACTCCCCGAAGCCCCCGCCTGAGCGGATCACGTTCACCCTGCCCGTCATCAACTCGGCATCCCATGTGGCCATAGTGGCAACGGGCAGTAGCAAGGCGGAGGCCATCCATTCGGCAGTCAGCGATGTGGGGTCTGACTGCACATTGCCGGCCCGGATGGTGCGGCCCACTAATGGGAAGTTGGTGTGGTTTTTGGATAGGTCAGCTGCATCAAAGGTGGATGCATCTCAGACTCTTTGAGTGGGCCCACTCAAGCCTTTTGTGCATGTCTTGTGTATGTTGTAGTTGGAAGGGTATTTGATAACAGAAAAGCATTCCCTTTTTTTCCCTAGTTAGGGTGGGAGAGTTTTGATTTTGTGTTTTCAAGGGGAAAAATTGAATAAGGGTGGGCCCCACCTGCAAGAAGGGCTTAAAAGGTCCCCATGGTGGTTTTTGTGGGCCCCTTTTAGAGCTGTAGATGTGAAGAAAAGAAAGTGTTTGTGTTATTGGGAAATCAAGGTGGGGAGAAATGGGTTTTCATTGTTCATATGAAAAATGGGATTTTGGTGTGGCTTTGTTGAGAAATGATCCACAGCACCACAAGGTGTAGGGCTTCTAGTTGCATCGGTACGCTTGGATAGTCCATCTAGATCGATCTAGCTGTCCATTAGATCCACAATGCATTTCATGAAAAACCATGCAAATTTCACAATGATCAGATGGCTTTAACTATCCCATCTATATAACCTATTAGATGGATGGTTGGGATCATCTATATGAGAAGAGGTCCAGTTGACAGTTTAGGACATGTATTTGTTGGATCCCATCCATGGGTCTAAAAGTATCTGATTGTGTCAGACAATCCTAACCATCCCATCCGTAGCCTGGACAGTGGGTGGTTGTAAAAAGAACAAAAAATTCAAGTCAATTTGTATACGATTCTGATTATATGATCAGTGTGATTTTCCCAGGCCGACGTTGAAATGATTGATTTAGCAAATGGACGGTCCGGATTGATTGGATTCCCCCAGCGGGATGGGCTAAGGAACCTTGCATGTCATTTGGATTGTACATTATTTTCATACATGTGCCGAACGTGCCGTTGACACGCCTAGTTTTGAAGTCCGTATGTGAAAAGAAAGGAAATAAAAAAAATAAAAATTGCACAATTTATTAAACGTTTACAACTCATTATATTTCAGAAGATGGGTGAAAAAAGCACAACACATTTTTTTTTTAATTAAAAAAATTAATTTTACGAAAATAAATAAATAAATAAGAGAATGATCTTAAAAATGGAAGGATTTGAGAGAGGGTAAAGAACACCATTTGGTTATTGCTCACCCACCTTTTTAGGTGAGAACTTGTGCATAACTTTGCACACATGTCATGGGCACAAAATCCAAACGGTCCACATGATGCAACAACCAATGAAACCCCAGGGCCCAACTTTTAGCCTGATCCAAAACTTTGGTGGGCCCTATCAAAGGGAAACAGGCACATGCCATGGGCACAAAATCCGAATGGTCACGTATGAGGCGGCACCCAATGAAACCCCCAAGGCCCAACTTTTAGCCCAATCCAAAACTCTGGTGGGCAATAGCAAAGGGAAACAGATTCCCCCCTTGATTTGCCTCCCTTTACTATGGCCTACTAGAGTTTTGGGTCGGGCTAAAATTTGAGCATTCCTCTCTTAATTATATATGATATCTGCACACATGTACAAATATGGCCATTTTTTCAAACCATATTAGACCTAAACTTTCTATTATCCAAAATTTGGCATTTCCCTCTCTCTCTCTCTCTCTCTCTCTCTCTCTCTCTTGTCTTTTCAACTATCAAAACTGAATCAAACACAAACATTTCCCATTTCCCATGCCCTCATTATGGCATCCAACTAATGTGGGGTCATTTTCACGCTGGGGTTCAAGTGGGGTGGCTCGTGGGATGCAGGGGCACACTTGGGGTGGATGGCTTGCATAACCCATGGATTTGAGGCTCGTGTGAGATGGGTGGCTCGTGTAGGGCGGAACCCATGGATTTGAGGCCCATGAGGAGGATTCGGCCAAAGACCTAACCCATGGATTTGTAACCTGGGCTATGAGATAAATGGATTAATTCACCATGCTATATTAGTTCAAGCTTTTAGAGCAAGTGGTTAATTGTCCTACATCAAATTGATATCAAAGCAGAATTGGTATCAAATCGGGAGGTCTTGTGTTCGAGACTCCTCACCGGGGGTGATTAATGCGGGAACATTTTCACACCAGGTTTTGGGAGAGGGGGGGGGGGGGGGCACGAGGAGGGTTCGGCCGAGGTCCTAACCCATGGATTTTACATTAATCAATGCATTTTTTTGGGGAGGTAAAATCAGAGACTTTATATCATGTTTGGAAGTATATGTTTGAATTGGCTTGGAGAACCTAAGGTCCTATTTGGTAGATGCCTGTCGCGCATGATATATGTAAAAAATGAGGGCCACGGTAGTACAATGACAACCCTGCTGGAAACAAATGAACCCCATTGAATGTCATAAGGGCCCGTTTGGACGCACCCTCTGAAGGGGCTTTTGGCACTGAAATGCCGTTTTGATTCAACCATGATTGATTCTGTTATGCATTTGGATGCACTTTGCAAACCCCATCTCCTCTACCGCTCAATAAAATAGGCACTAAAACATGGATTCAGTCTGATTGGTTTTAGCAAAGCCAAATGAAAAAAGAGAGCTTGAAACCCCTTTTTTCTTGAAAATCCCATATTGAGGAAGTGTGTCCAAATGGGCCCTAAACATGACGGCTGATTTAACACACAGCCTTTCTTCTGAGTAAATGTGCTTGAGGGCCTGTTTGGACGCAACTTCCACCAAAAAGGCTTTTTTCCCTGCAAAAGTGACATTTTTGTTGACTCACTGAAAACTAATCCAATTGGTTTTCTCTGAGTCAGTTTTTTAGCACCCGTTTTGTCCAGTAGGTTTCCAAACAACTGCAAAACCCTTGTTTCAATCTTCCTCTACAAACAGAGGTTTTGAAGGTGTCCAAATGGGCCCTAATAGTATTACACAAAGCATACTACTCGCAGGTCACCGATCCAATGAGGAACATTGTCCTACCGTGGAGTTTTTCCGGATATGGTCCAATCTACATTGGGGCACCACCAATGTGGGTCCCACTTGTACAAACTAAGTATTGGAGGATACTGTCCTACCTTACGGCTGAGAAACATATAACAAGAGACACATGAGTTGCGGTGTTTTAAAACACACATCATGATTAGTTCTTGTTACAGTTCCGTCTAGACAGTCAGATTCAGACCTGCTTGGCCTATTTTTACCTGGTTATCTTCTTCAATTAAAAAAACCAAAAAAAGAATAGAAAAAGAAAAATAGAGAATTAACAGCTAATCTGCTTTTAGTGTAGTGGTTTGAATGCTTGGTCTTCAAGTAGCTATCAGTTCAAGCACTGATAGATGACGCATTTACCCCTTAACCGACCAGTTTTAAGGTAGCCTGGCCCATTTTGGTGACCTGTTCCAGTCCAAACCATAGTTCTAAAACTCGGTGACTCGATTCAACTCAGCATGACTCGAATCGGGTCCCTCAAGTTTAAGCAGCGGGATTTTAGTAAAAATAAAATATGATGGGAGTGAGATTCTGTTCCCGCAACCCCAATAATGTTGTTGCTTCAAGTGAACGGTTTATGTTCACTTATACAAGATCTAACTGTATCCAAAAATCAATTTGGTATCATGCCCAGGGGATCTATCACTTAAGTTATTTTCCTACTTAGACAATTGATGGAGAAATATTGGGAGAGGAAGGATCTCTGTTTGGTCTTCATCAATTTAAAGAAAGCATACGATAGGATCTGTAGAGATTTTTTTTTTGAAAGATGGATCCGTAAAGAATTAATCTGGTTGGTGTTGAGAAAAAAATGAATCTCAAGAGGATATATTGACATAATTAAGGATTTGCATGAGGGAGCAACAACAGATGTGAGGATCACTAGGGAGCCCGTACCTTTTCTCATTGGTTATGAACGAGTTAACGGGGCATTTACGGGAAGAGATCCCGTTGTATATGTTGTTTACAAATGATATAGTTTTGATTCACAAGACGAGGGAGGGTGTAAACAGAAAGCTAGATTTACTAAGGGATGTTTTAGAATCTAAAGGACTTAAAATTAGCCATACTAAAACAGTATATGAAGTGCAATTTTATAAACGATAGGAGAGAAAACAAAGAATTATTTAAGATTGCTGACAAGTTCCCCAAAATGACCCCTTTCAATATGTTGCGCCAGTAATTCATGAGAGTGGGGAGCTAGAGAAGGATGTTGCCCATAGAATTCAGGCTGGGTGGAAGAAATGGAGATGTATCGAGTTTTATGTGATCATTGTCTACCACTCAAAGTAAAATGGAAATTTTATAGGATAGCTATAAGACCAGTTATGTAGGAGCATTTTCACACCGGACTCGAGTGGGGTGGCCTGTGAGATGCAGGGGCTAACTCAAGGTAGGCGGCCCGTAAGAGGCAAGTGACTCTTGTGAGGTAGGTCCCACCCGTGTGAAGCGGAACCCATGTGATGTGGGGCCCATGAGGGGGGTTCGGCTGATGACCTAACCCATGGGATGTGGGCTATGAGATAAAGGGATTGATTCACCACACACTATCAGTTCGAGCTTTTAGAAAGAATGGTTAGCTGTCTTGTGTCAAAGTGGTATTAGAGTAGAATGGTGGAACAAGATTCGTGTAGCCAACCCCAATTGATTGGGATAAATCTTAGATGATGATGATCACAAGGGATCTCACTATTTAAATATCTATCGCTACCCCTAATATTTTCCATTTATAATAATTTAATATCAAGTCGAGTCTTTGAGTCAATCCAACCCTGCGGAACATTGAGTTGAGTTGAGTTTTCAGGTTTCTGAACCATGGTCCAAACTGGTCAGACCTTCTGGTCCGGTCTTGGATTCTAAAACGATGTAACACAAAACATTTCTGTAAAGGATTGAGAAAAAAAAGCTCATTTTCTTTTCCTTGAAGAGGGAGAAATTCTAGCCTGAGAAATGCATACAAAAAAGCGGTAAACTACAGGAATGGAGCAAAACATCGAGATTAACTTACAGCTGACAATGTGCGAAATTCCTTCTCTGTAATTGATCTTACACCATTTGCCTCTGTAGCCATGCCTTCCGTTTCTCCTTTGGGAGGAAAACCAAGGGTGCGGCCCACTAGCCATTGGTCTGTAACTCCGCAGCTGATGGCATACTTGATCATGTGTTTTAGGTACCCTTCATCAGTGGCCAGATGCGGCTGGACTGTTAACATCCTCATGATAGCTGAAACAGATCAAAGCAGAAGTCAGTATCAGAAAATTTATTTATTTATTTTGTATGCATGCACAGCTGTCATAAGATTGTCTCAAAAGGAGAACTGATAACATACGACGTAGTATGTGTCACTTCGGTGGAACATCTGAGCCATTAAAAGGGTGGACGATTCCATGTACCATCACCTATAGAGAGAACTGGAACAATCCACTCATCATGTGGGCCACAGACATACCTTCTTCCAGACCATCGGCAGTACATTGCTTTCAACAGTTTAGCCCACCTGATGAATGGACCATCCTGGTCTTCGTCCCAGGTAATCTTTATGATTTGACGCACCTTACGCACGGTTTGGATGCTATGCACAAGTGACATGCCAGTGGAAATGAAAATGTTGGATGCTAAAATAAAATGTTATACAAACAGTGCACATAAAATGTGATTAGTTCTCCTAAAAAACATGGAAAAAAGCTGGAAAAGCCAATACATCAGCCCATTACAAACATTCAGACAGCTAAGAACATTCTCTGTTCTAGACAGGTTGTTATTTATAGTGGAGTAACAACTTTTCTTTTAATGAAATCAACCACCATATAAACCTTTGACATAGGGATGGATATTATGAGGTCGATCACCGTCTGTTAGAAAATAATCTGTTGGATACACCGAAAATTAAAAAATAAAATAAAACATGAATTTCGTTTCACTAGGCTGAATCACGTAAAACGATAAGCTGTCCTTAAAGCGTGATTCGCGCCCTTATCAATTGCTGATGGGTTACAAGCGAATTGCTTCCAGGATAAGACAAGCCTGTCTGGATCTGGCGTGCAACAATCACGATGGGTCTACTTTGGAATAGTTTAATGCAGTAGATCTGTTCTAGCAAAATCAGACAGTAGAAATGTTCACAGTATTCTAAAAAGGAGATCTGGAGTATCTGATGGGAGAGATGGTGTTGAGATGATTGATTTTGGACCGGAATGGTCCAGTTTATATAGGCACCGGGTAGTGGACCGTTGCTAGTGGCTATCAATGGTTTAAAACGTTTGAAAAACGTTTCTGACTGTTGACCATTAATTCCAATCGTTTCTAGTCGTCGAATCACAAGATCTGACCGTTGGATCATCATGGCCCTGTTTGTTTTCGGACCATTGTGGCTTTCAAGGAAGCTAACCGTTTTCAGAAACTGCTGAATGTTTCGGATTTATGATCCGACTGTTCTCAGTCGCCTATAAAGCCTTGACTCATTTCAGACCCATCGCACCTAGGCTCTTTACCAGACCCACCGCACCGCGATCACACCGAAGTGCAAAGTGCGCCAACTAGCACCACTACAGCCACACTGCCCACGCCCTCACATACGCCCGAGCGCGCACGCACGTGTTCCAGTACGCATTAGAACATGCAACCTGAGCATCTCCATCTCCAAAACATCCAAGTAAGAATAATACTCACACATCCACATATAAACCTTAAAAACTTTTCTACCATTTCCGATGTGGGACTAAAAGCACACACTGCACTTTTTAATTTGAAATTCCCAAAAACCGTTTTGGCGGTAAAATCCCGAAATTTTGAAATTTTGAATATTTTCAAAAAACCACAAATTTCAACAATCCCCCACTTTTTTTTAAAAAAACAAATAGAAAAATCTCTGTCAGAGATAGAATAATAGTTATTATGTATAAAGAAAGATATCTTGCGATTTGAATCTTTCCTTAGTTTAAGTATTTTAAAGTTATTTCGAAATTTCTGGTTGCCGCAGCATTGAACCAGTTATTCCTATATGACATAAATGAAAATACCACACACATAACAGCTTATGCGTTATGTGTTCCTCCATATTACTCGCTTAGCAATTTTAATGGTCATGTGTTTATCCTGTTTCATGAACGATCCCGAGATAACTCTAACTCTCATGAGAAGCGGCACCACTTCTACGCTCACATAGGTGAAATCCTTCCAGTGTTTCCATTACTTAAAACACTTGTCCTATTGGACTAGATTTCATTAAGAGTTTTAATACTCAACCCTTTTTATAACGGCTAACACTTTCATCCTGGATGAGGCTATTTAGATTTAGTGCTGAAACTTTTCACTTATCAGTGATTTGTTGTTACCCATTGAACCCAATCTTTAGAGATTTTCTAATTTTGGGTTGGATTTCTTTCACTGGTGGAACTTTGATTAAAGAGTTTCAACCTCATCCCTCTAGATGTTGTCCTTAGTACCTCTCTCGTCAGAGGTTTAATAAAATGATCAGCTAAGTTATTACTTGACTTCACAAATGAGATCGCAATGATTCCATCTTAAATCAATTGCCTTATATAATCATGTCTCAAACTTATGTGTCTGGACTTCCCATTATATGTACCGCTATAGGCTCTTGCTATAGTGGCTTCACTATCACAATGAAGTGAAACATCCGATATAGGCTTCGCATAGAATGAGATTTCTAATAGAAGATACCTTAACCACTCAGCCTCTTTGCCTGTAGCAGCTAAAGCTATGAACTCAGATTTCATTGTTGAGTGCGTTGTGCAAGTTTGTTTCTTGGATCTCGAAAATACAGCTGCACCTCCTAAGGTGAATATTCACCCTGTAGTGGACTTGTTGTCCCCCGCACTCGATATCCAACTTGCATCGGTATATCCTTCCAACACTGCTGGAAATTCTAAGTAAAATAGCCCTAGTTCTTTGATTTCTTTTAAATAACCTAGAACTCTACTTATAGCTTTCCGGTGTTCAACACTTAAATTACTCATAAACCTGCTTAGTTTACTTACAGCGTATGCTATATCCAGTCTTGTGCATTGCATTGCATACATAAGACTGCCTATAACACTAGCATACTCTAGTTGTGCACTTGCTCTTCCACTGTTTTCTTTTAACTTAATACTTAGATCAAATGGGGTTTTTGCCTCTTTGATTTTCAAGTGATTTAACTTATTTAGTATTTTCTCAATATAATGAGACTGACACAATGCAAAACCCCCACTATGTTTTTTTTTAACTTTGATACCTAATATAGTATCTACTTATCCAAGATCCTTCATTTTAAAAACTAAAGAGAGAAACTTCTTTGTTACAGTTACATCTTCCATTTTGTTACTGATTATTAACATATCATCTACATACAAGCATATGATTACAATATAATCATTACACACTTTTGAGTATATGCATTTATCAACAATATTATGTGCAAAATCATAAGACAGAGCTTTAGAATCAAATTTATCATGCCAATGTTTTGGTGCTTGCTTTAATCCATACAAAGACTTAACAAGTCTACACACTTTTTTTATATTGCCAGGTAGAACAAACCCTTCTAGTTGCTCCATGTATACCTCCTCATCGAGGTCACCATTCAAGAATGTTGTCTTCACGTCCATTTGATGGATATGAAGATGATGTATAGATGCTAGAGCGAATAAGATCCTAATCGATGTTATTCTAGCCACTGGTGAATGTGTGTCAAAATAATCGATTCCTTTTTTCTGTCGGAAACTCTTAACAACTAATCTTACCTTAAAGGTTTGAATTGTACCATCAGTGTGATATTTTTTCTTAAATACCCACTTATAACCTATTGGTTTAGAACTTGCAGGTAGATCTACCAGTTCCCATGTTTGGTTAGATATAATTGAATCCATTTCATCATTAATGGCCTCTTTCCAAAAAGCGGAGTCTCTTGAAGTCATAGCTTCACTAAAGGTTTTAGGTTCATCTTCTATAGTTAAAATCATAAGTATTTTCTTAATGACCTTCTCTCTATTACCCTCAATTAGATGAAAAGAGAGTCGCTGAGAGTCTATTTGATCAGGATCAAAACTCTTCTCTACTCTTACTCTTTGACTCCTACGAGGTTCACTTGGTGTTTCTACTTCTAGTTGTGTTTCTTTTATGGTTTCATTAGGAGATTGAATCCCAGTATTCTTTTTCTCCGTGAATACAGACTTCTCAAAGCACTCTACATCTCTAGACTCCATGATTACATTAGAGTTTAAGTCTAGAAGTCTATAGGCCTTACTATGTTGTGCATATCCTACAAGGACGCACCTGATAGCTCTTGGTTCTAACTTAGTTCTTTTAGGTTCTGGAGTTCTGCAGTATGCAAGACACCCCTACACTCTAAGATAACCTATGTTTGGTTTTCTTCTTTTCCATATTTCGTATGGAGAAGTCTTGGTTTTCTTAAATGAAATTCTATTTAAAACATGACATGCGGCTAACAGTGCTTCTCCCCATAGGTTTAATGGCAACTGTGCTTGTATTAGCATTGAGTTGACCATTTCAACTAATGTCCTATTTTTTCTCTGCTACATCATTTTGTTGTGGTGTATAGGGTGTTGTACACTGATGTATTATGCCGTGTTCTTCACAATAGGTAGAAAATTCATTAGAGAAATATTCTCCTCCTCGGTCACTACAAAGGATTTTAATCTTTTTAGCTAATTGATTTTCTATTTCGGATTTATAGATTTTGAATGCATTAAATGCTTCATCTTTTGATTTTAACAGATATACATCTACATATCTTGAACAATCATCTATAAATGTTATGAAGTATCTCTTCCCTCCACGGGTAAGAACGCCATTTAGTTCACATATGTCAGTATGCACTAGGTCTAATATTTGAGATAATCTCTCAACACTAGGAAATGATTTCTTAGTTATTTTAGACCGTATGCATGATTCACATTATCTTTATCACTATCATTGTATGATATTAGGCCGTTCTTAGCCATGAGTTTTATAGTATTGTGGCCAATATGGGCTAGTCTACCATGCCATGGCATAACAAACTCAATCATGTAAGCAGAAGAATTCTTCTCATTCAAAGAAAATTTAATCATCCCATTACAAGCATAACCTTTACCCACAAAGTTCTCATTCTTAAACAAGATCAGCTTGCCCGATTCAAACACAACTTAATCCTAGGTTTGCTTAAGAGATTCCCTGAGACTAAATTCCTCCTTATGTCTGGGACATGCAATACGTTGGACAGGATTACATTCTTTCCATAGGTAAAGAGTAATTCCACAATTCCTTTGCCTGTAACTTTCGATCGACCTTCATTTCCCATTTGAACCTCTTGACCATTGGTCACGTCTTTATGGGTTTTGAAGGCAGATCGATCGTTGCATATATGGACTATGGCACCTGTATCATACCACCAACTAAATTTTCTCTTGAACTAAGTTCACTTCTATGACCATTGCTATGATATCATCGTCTACAGCATTAGCCTCTTTTTTAGGCTTTTTGGGGTCCCTACAGACTCGGGCAAAATGTTCGGTCTTGCTACAGACATAGCAAGATCCATTGGGTTTGCCGTTTTTCTTCTTTTGGGTTTTCTTGAATTTCCCTTGATCTTTGTTAAGTTTAAGGGAATTAGATTTCTCATGGTTATTATTTTGGGATGGTCTTTCTACTGCATTCACCTTGAATGAGGATGCACCATTAGCGTCATCCTTCTTGTATCGATTACGGGATTCTTCTTCAATACGAAGATGCTTTTATATTTGTTCCACGGTGAATTCTTCAGATTTATGCAGTAGCTTCTTCCTGTAGTCTTTCCAGCTCGGAGGCAATTTTGCGATAATAGCTCCGACTTGAAAGGATTCAAGTAAGTCTATTTTTAAAGCCTTTATTTTGTTTACAATTAATTGTAATTCATCGATTTGGCCCAGCAGCGGCATATTGTCTATCATCGTGAAGTCAAAATACCAGGCAATGAGGAATTTCTGTGTACCTTCCTCTTTAGCCTTGTATTTGTATTCCAGCGCGCTTCAGATTTCTTTAGCTGATGTGGTCCCTGTGTACAAATCGTATAACCGATTAGATAGAGCGTTAAGAATATGGCCACGACACAACAGTTCATCTTCTTGTCGCTTGATCCTAGTAGCGACCTGTTCTGGAGTGTCGGTGTCCTTCGCTTCAGGCAGAGGCTGGAGAGTCGGGTCCAGGATGTAGAAGATCTTCAGAGTAGTTAACAGGAATTTCAGCTTGTCCTGCCACCAAGTGAAATTTGAACCATCGAATCGGTCCAATCGGATCAGATCCTGGTTCATCAGTTTGACTGATGCAACGCTTTCGGTGTCCATAATCACACTTTAAGATTGTTAATTGTTGGAATTTGTGGTTTTTTGAAAATATTCAAAATTTCAAAATTTCGGGATTTTGCCGCCAAAATGGTTTTCGGGAATTTCAAATTAAAAAGTGCGGTGTGTGCTTTTAGTCGTACATTGGAAATGGTAGAAAAGTTTTTGGGGTTTATATGTGGATGTGTGGGTAGTATTCTTACTTGGATGTTTTGGAGATGGAGATGCTCGGGTTGCGTGTTCCAGTGCGTAGCATTAGAACACACGCACGCGCGTGTGCACTCGGGCGTGGGCAGTGTGGCTGAGTGGCGCTAATTGGCGCACTTTGCACTTCGGTGCGATGGGTCTGGTAAAGAGCGTAGGTGAGATAGGTCTGAAATGAGCCAGGGCTTTATAGGCGACTGAGAACGGTCGGATCATAAATCTGAAACATTCAGCAGTTTCTGAAAACAGCTAGCTGCCTTAAAAGCCACAACGGTCCAAAAACGGACAGGCCATGATGATCCAACGGTCAGATCTTGTGATCCGACGACCAGAAACGGCTGGAATTAATGGTCAACGGTCAGAAACGTTTTTTAAACGTTCTGAACCATTGATAGCCACCTAGCAACAGTCCACTACCTGGTGCCTATATAAACTAGACCATTCTGGTCCAAAATCAATCATCTCAACACCATCTCTCCCATCAGATACTCCAGATCTCCTTTTTAGAATACCGTGAACATTTCCATTGTCTGATTCTGCCAGAACAGATCTATTGCGTTAAACTATTCCAAAGTGGACCCATCATGATTGTTGCACGCCGGTTTCAGACAGGCTTGTCTTATCCTGGAAGCAATTCGCCTGTAACCCATCAGCAATTGATAAGGGGGCGAATCACGCTTCAAGGACAACATATCGTTTTATGTGATTCAGCCTAGTGAAACGAAATTCATATTTTATTTTATTTTTTATTTTCGGTGTATCCAACAGATTATTTTCTAACACCGTCTTCCTCAGGGATAACTACTCTGAATCCACGGAGCTTCTCTGGACTCCTCACAGAGATTCCTCGAATCCACGAGGAAAAAAAAGAAAATAGAAATAAATTCTAATAAATTCGGAAATAAATTGATTGATGATAAAAACGAATTTACAATCCTTTAAATAGTGATATCAAACTTAGGAAGAAGTTTCAGAATCAAACTCCAACTCAAACTCCCTAGAAAACGTGACTTTAAATAGTAAACTTACTATTTATAGACGGTCATGATTTCTACTAGACTTCATGGTTTTCGGCCAAAAATAGTAAGTGTCCAATTTGGCCTAACCACGTTATTCTCCTAAATTTTCTAAGCCCTTTTCATGTTGGGCACGACTCCTAAAGCTCAAAGGATCAAGAGTTATGATCGAACTAAAGCTTATTATAAATAGTAAAAATGAAATTAAAATGGACTTTCGACCGTCGATCTGTTGAAATCTTGCAAATTCGGCATGGGTAACCCGGCATAGCATGGTTGGTTGGCTAAAGTAGCTTCTCCTACCCCAAAATCATATATTGCACGTCGAATAACTCATTTCGATTTGCGTGATATGCCTACTATAGGGTTCTGACGGTCTTGATCACTTCCGCCTTCGATCGGGCCTTCTCTGGACCATCTTGGCCATGAAAGTGTCTACGACCCGCTCTACATCAACCTTGTAATAGTGTTACATGATGTAATCCTTGGGGCCCATTACCACTATTAAGGGCAATATAACAAAGGCCAGGACAATGTCTTTATGAAACCATAAGTAAAACCCATTAAAAATAATGTGGGCTGGGGCCACAAATAAAACCCATCAAATTCCATGGCCCACAAATAAATCCATCTTCTTTTGTGATGCCCGTGGCTACGAAAACTTCGTTAATAGTTGCTCACTTAATCATAAATGCATAGTTAATGGATATTCTTTTAAATGAAGTACCTACCCACCATACATGTGGTAACATAGTTGATCACGACCATTCATCTGGTCGGTCACCACTGTATGGCCTCTATGCCAGAAATCATAGTGATTAGACAACTCTGACCACTCCTTTGAGTTATGTTTTTCTAGTTTAGTATGAACCATTGCCCTTTTTGAGCTAATCAAGCTCTTCTCAGGCCACTTATCCGATCGCTAACCGGATTAGATCGCCTTGCTTTATGTCATGCATCCCATCAATGTGGTGGTGAACCACCAAATCATCCTGATCACTGTACACAGGCAGCACCTATAGAAAAGTGAAGTTTTGTAACACACTTCATGAAACGCATGCAAGGGAGAAATAAGAGGGCGTAGATTTGGAGGAAGCACTTGCAAAGAGAGGTGTTGTTGGCTTTTTGCAGGCTACCGGGAAGATGTAGTGTTGGCGGGAAGGTTTTTTCAGTAAAATCCAAACTATTTGAAGGCTTTTTGTGGGTGAAATCTGAACCTTACATCAGACATCAGCCACAATTTTCAATTCCAAAAAAATACCCCTGACTTGATTTAGAATGTCTTGCCACATCCTTTACTATTCAAAGTTATTCACCCTAGGAAAACTAATTGCAGGGGCAAAAATGTCCAAAAGCTGCCACGTTGTATGAGTATAAATATTCCCATTTGTTGGCAATCAAAAAAGAAGAAGAAGAAGGAAAAGAATAAGAAAATGACAAAGTACCAGAATATCTACCTGCAACAATAGCATCTCCTGATGCTGACATGTCACACGTGAAAGGAGTAATGGGTGCATCCTCCAT
Organism: Magnolia sinica; assembly: GCF_029962835.1. Lineage (NCBI taxonomy): Eukaryota > Viridiplantae > Streptophyta > Magnoliopsida > Magnoliales > Magnoliaceae > Magnolia > Magnolia sinica. The sequence goes on from NC_080583.1 coordinate 76,560,809, forward strand.
TCCAAGTACCGCGCCATTGACCTTGTCCGTGTAGTAGTGTAGTTTAGAAGTCCCGTTGGTCACAAACAAGACCTTGAGATTTTCATGCCACAACGGTTTGATCACATCCGGTTTGTAATGGACGAACTTTGACCTGTCGTTGTCTTTGGTATCGAACGTTTCGGAGGGTTTGATGCCACATAGGAACTCCAGTTCTTGCTTTGTAACCTCAATAATATCGGCAGAATTCCATGCGTGGTCGATAAATGCCTTAGTTTCTTCATTAGAATGCCACAGCGGGAATGGAAGGTTTAAGTCGAAGAATATCACCCCACCAAATTTCTTGGAAATCTCGATGGCCTGCATCGTCGTGGATCTCATGTTTTCATCGAGCAGCGATGACGAATTGAAGTAGAACATCTTCGCCTGCACGTAGAATCGCAGGTGGATTAGGACCACAAGTGGTTTCTTTTAGGGGCACGGCCAGGAATCTTTTGAAAGTAGGAGGTTTGCCAACCCCTCATGCACCTTTATACATCGCACACATGACAAACTGACATGTGGCCATCTTAGCCATGTATAAGGTGGGTCCTGAAGATGACTATGTGCAAACATCAGGCCAGACTGCTGATCAGGTGGGCCGTGCCTACATGAAAATAATGGACAATTTAAAGGGATTTGTTAAATGTCCACATTCATCATATATGTGTGCCCACCTCATCGGTGGCCAGTTTTTTGTGTCATGTCATCAGCTTGGAGCTTCCCATCATGTGGACAGCTCAAACGCCTCATGGGTGCCAGGCAGGCATGGGTGCCGCATGTACCACTGCATGTGGAATTAACAAAGCAATGACTAATTACTTGAAGAAATGCGATTACGACGGATGGTTCACACAAGTTCTACCAAGGGGCCGTCCTCAATTGACAATGTCAAGCTTAAATTTCAATCGGTTTCAGTTTGTACAAGTGGAGATAGTGGTTTGAAAATCTGGACCATTGGTGCATTGGACCCCACTGTAACGATGGACCATGCATTGAAAATCTGCCAGAGTGGAGAACCTAGCCACTAATACTAGGCCTCTTCAATGGAATGTGTGACGTTGTGCATTTCTCTTCTTAACCATCTATTTTCAGGCTACAAATTAAATGGTTATGGTTGTCCTGTAGAAGAGACTTTCATGCCATGCTTCATCCACAGTATGGCCTGCCACACCAATCGTCTGGATCACTGAACCATGGAGCCAATACAAAATGAAAACCCAAAGTATACAACTCATGTCCTTGGGTCCAGAATCCTTTTATTTCCAACAATTGTGCAGAAACCGAAAATTTCCACAGAAATATCATTACCTCCTTCAACACATCGATGTTGATCTCAGAACTCAACAAACAATCCTCTGCACTAGGTTTGACACAAGTTAATTTGAAGCCACCCCTTCTCGTAATTTTCATGTAAGATAGTGCTGTAAATCTCGAGCCATCGACTTTGACTGATCGAGTCTGGACATTATTCACATTCAAATGATAGAGTAATGCTTGGCCGTACTCATCATCCCCTAGTTTCCCCATCAACGTGACCCGACCACCCAAACTCGCAAGAGCGAGAGCAACGCTTGAGGATGACCCCCCAGGTGCCCTCACAAACTTAGGCGGGGACCACAACATATCTTTCTTTGTTTCATGGATGTCGTGGTTGATCAGCCTGTTGGCAGGCCGTCCGGAAGGTATGAAAGAATGTTGGGCTGCTCCAAAGCAGCACACTAGAGGTGGCCAACCATAGGTGAAGCTAATATCATCCTCTCCACCTTGTTCGAATTGTAGATCTTTCTTTTCATCTTCGATGTTCTTAATGATATTTGGCTCTTCGTGACCACTGAGTTCCTCACTACCGCTTTGGTCCCCAAAACCGTCGACCATCTTTCTGGTCCTCCTCCTCCGAGTGACCTTCTTGGGAGTGCCCTCTCCATCCACGTCAAGCGAAGAAGTAGCTGTGAATCGGGAAAATAATATAACATGATATGGTAGAGAGGTATCAAATTGTGTGTGTGTGTGTGTGTGTGTGTGTGTGTGAGAGAGAGAGAGAGAGAGAGAGAGAGAGAGAGAGAGAGAGAGAGAAATGCTCACATGCAACTAGTTGTACGTCCAACTAGTTGAAATGCGTGGGCCACTATGGTGTTTGTATGACATCTCGTCTATACGGCAAGGTTGCCCCACCACAAAAATAGGATGCGCCGAAAATCAGGACAATCCAACCATGAAAATGTGATGCTCCATGTGAATGAAGAGTTCTTAGGTGTAGTTTCATGGTTTTCTAATGTGTACCCCACCTAATAGTTGGATCGACCTGATTTTTGGGGCATCTTATTTTCATGATGAGATAATCTTAATGGACGGGCAAGATGTCATACAAACATCATGGTGGGCCCCACACACCAACTAGTTGGATGTACAACCAGTTGTGTGTGAGCATTGCTCCAAATTTTATTAAAAAGCAAAAGAAAGAAGAGCAGCAACAACAAGGGGGTGCCAAGAAAGCGACCGCACACTAAAGGAAACTCAATTTACAATCCTTTAAAGAGGAGACACAAGAAGCCCATTCAATAACCAACAATCTAGCCCTTTGGGATATGTGATCCACCAGTTTACCATCATTGTTAAAGCACCAGTTTACTATCATTTTTCTCTTCCCAAACAGCCCACCAAATAGCTAGGAGTGCCATTCTCTAGAGCACCATTCTAGCTTTTCCTAAGCCCACCCTATTCCAAGAGGATAAGAGGCTGCCCACTGAGTTTGGGACGACCCACCTCAATTGAAAGTGACCCAACATATCAGCCCTATTTGGGGTTAGGAAAGAGCAATGCACAAACAAATGGTCCACGATTTCCTCGTCATGCATACATAAAATGCATATGTTTGGGAGCACAATAGATCTCTTTCGAAGGTAATCAATTGTTAGAACTTTCTTCCTTCCCACCAACCAACCAAAAGCCACAATCTTAGGGGGAACGTTGAGGTGCCAAACACATCTTGTGCTTTCTGACTCCTTGTGATGCTCACCTCCCCTCACAAGGGAGTAAAAGGATTTCATTGCGAAGGAGCCTGATTTATCAATCTTCCACCATTTTATCCAGCTCGGAGGAAATCAAAGCGAAGAGGTGAATGCGCTCAAGAAGGGAGGCATATTTAATCACTTCCTCATCTTGCAAGAAGTGCCCGCAAGGTGGCTCCCAAACTATTGCCACTCCAATACAGGAAAAGCAATGCGCCACCATGTCATCGGGATGAGTGCCAACCAGAAGATGATAGGAAAATTATCTTTTAAGAGGGGAAGATTGTACCCAACTATCTTCCCAAAACCTTATTTTTTCACCATTGCCTATCAAGAATCCCACACCTTCCAAGAAAGCTGCTTTCATATAGTGAACTCCTTTCCAAAGAGCCAAAGCCCTATACATATATGAATCTCTAGTCGACCACTCCCCATACAAAGAAACATATTTACATTTGATTACCCTTCTCCAAAGGGCCCACTCTTCATCCCCAAACCTCCAGAACCATTTTCCAACCAATGTTAAGTTCATGGACTTGAGGCCTTTGAGCAGGTATTAAATTATATGATTCTTGACTTAATTAAAAAAGAAAAAGAAAAGAAAGTTTTCTTCTTCAATTCGCAGTGGTACTAGTGGGATCCACCTTTCCCTGACCTGATATATCAATCTAGTTAGTCCCATCATGGGATTGGGCACCTACATCAGATGATCCTAACCATCACCAAAAATTGACAATCAGACGATGAACCGTATTTAACAGGGGCCCCGTTGACTGTAAAGATCATCAGAAGGGAGTGGGGTATGTCCAACCTCATGGATTACCAAAAGGTGGGCCCACATACATAGTTTATTGGGCCAAAAGAAATGCTTGATTAAACATTGTGAGAACTGAATAATTGCAACCCAACCACTAATGGATGAAAGAATACAAAATACTGATGCTACCAATAAAAAGACATTGGCAGTGTAGATGTGTAGTACCTTTCTTTTGGCTTCTTCTTGGAACCTTCTTAGAATCTTCACCCGATGCCACTACTATTCCACTTTCCTCTTGTGTGACCCCATTAACCACCTCCGGTACATCATTCTCCACCGGAGTTCCTGAAACCACCTTCTTACTACGCTTAGTAGCTCGTTTTGCACTCTTGGGTGCTTTCTCCACAGCAGCACCGTTGTCATTTGATGAATCTTCCACTCCGGATTGAGCAGCACTTTTCTTGGAGACTGCTCTTATACCCCACTTCTTTGGCAATCTTAAATCCCGAAATTGCATAAGGTCTGATGAGACAAAAATCGAGCAATTTGACTGCCGCCTGGGTCATAGAAGTAACCATTACAAAAGAATAAGCCGCAAGGTATTTCTAGTCTAATTTTCATGGGTTTGAGTTCCAATATGTTATGTTGCAGCAGGAATTTACAGTTATATTTAGAAGGGCTTTTACCACCTGTTCCTCTAGAATCCTGATTTTACCAAAAAATGCCTTTCAACTTTTTTTGAACTACCAAAATGTGCTTTTTCAGGATGTGCAATGACCAAATTGCCCTAGTCTACTTTTTTTCTTCAAAAGGGGGTCAAGTTGAGGATTGTGGGGCCCAAGTGGTGCTTGTGTGCGTTCAAAACTCCCAACAAGCACACTGCACCATGATGATCAGATGAACAACAAATCAGGCCAATCCTCCAAAAAAAAATCATGCTGATCCAATCATCAGGTGGGCCACACCATAAAAAATCAAAAGTTCACCACCCAAAAACCTTCAAATTCACATTTGACTGACCTGACATTGGATCGGCTTGATTTTTTATCATCTGGTCATCATGATCATGCATGCCTGTTGGGGACAGCTTGGACGTCACACACACACCATTTAGGCCCATAATGCTCAATTCCGTCACTTTTTTATGGAAAAAGAAGAAGAAGAAGAAGAAGAAGAAGAAGAAGACAAGGGCAATTTGGTCATTTCATCCCCTGAAAAGCATATTATGGGAGTTTAAGAAAAACTCAAGGCACTGTCTGGTCAAATCAGAAAAATCAGAAATCTTCCTAAGGTGAAAACCTGTATTTAGAAACTTTAGTTGGAAAACGAAAAGGAAAAGAAAGTGTTCGATGCATAACAAGCTCCATTTCTAATGCAGTATACCAATACAGACTCAGTTAAACAGTAATAGGAAACAGAGAAATTAGATGTGTAATCTCCTTTTGTCTCATGCTCTCTTTAGCTAGTTAGATACGCATGTATATCCCAGCCCCTCTAAGCACTGTCAGAGATGCCAAGCTAGCTTGTAGAGCTGTCCGTCACATGGGTGCATGGGCCCAAAAATCAGGCCAGCCCACTCATCAGGTGGAGCGCAGCATGCGACACAAATGGGCTGACAAAAGGAACTTGGCCAAATCATTTTAGCCATCCAATGCATGTGTGGTTGACCTAATGAGTGCCCCCAGCCAGATTTTGGACCAGAGCATCTAGTCATCTACACAGTGGATCTCCTACAGCTTGGATCCAAACATTTGTGCCAAGTCCATACATGTGGCGGGATGTAGATATACAGGCATGCAGGTTTAGTAAACCCCCATCCAAAACGGTTGGGCTGGTAAGATAGTTTATGTCAGCAGCTCTATGAGAGTAGACCTTGTCGAACATGCATGGCCAGATGATTTTTTTTTTAATCCATCTCCTTATGGCCAATCACACAAATCTCCACCAGAAGCATGTTGGATCACATAAATTTTACTCTGTTACCTTCTTAAATGGTCTTGTGCAATTTTAAGACATGGCATGAGGAATCAGAGCAAAAATGTAACATTGCGTCTGTCAAACTGTCATGAGAGTAGAAGACAACTAAAGAATCGAGCAAATAGACATTGGGCTTTGAGGTCATTGATTTTTGATCTTTCTGAGTACTCATAATTTGATATTAGCTGTTTAGGGACGTTGTGAACTTGCAGGTTTCTTTTCTTTTCTTTGATCATTCGGGCTTGGGATTTTAAGAAGGCATCCTTCAAGTTGGAGTGGGAAGGCCGAGAAGGATGTGGGTGGAGGCAGAAAGAAAACACTTGAGAAACATGGTTTAACCGAGGATATGGTCTGTGATAGAGTGGAATGGTGGAACAGGATTCATGTAACTGACACCAGTTAGTTGGATAAGGCATAGATGATGGTGGTGGTGACAATGATGGTGAGGCATTTGGGGTGAATTCTCATTGCTGGTACTTCGCCTGCCTTAATGTTAGTTACATTAGCAACAAATGAGAGAAAAGATAACACGACCACCAGTAACACTCATGCTCAGGAAGAAATCCTACAAGCAAAGACTCTCTAGGACACAACTGGTCTTGCTATCCAAGACTTAACCTTACATTTGGGACTCAATTTTAATTTATATGCGAGACTTCATTTACATTCCATTACAATTTTTCTTCATTTCTGGTGCATTCTGTGGACTTGAAGCAAGTTGAAATCCGGAAGCTTGTCTTGATTTGTGGACTTGAAGTAGGTTGAAATTCAGAAGCTTACCTTGATTTGTTGTAGTTGTCCTTAGTGCAATGTGGAACTTATTACTACAGTGATGCTTTTGCTTTATGTGATGTGGCTTGTTGGCTTGTTGGAGCCTGATAACATCTTAACGGCTTGTGGGTGCTTGATGGTGGCTTTTTGACTTGATAACTTATCAGAACATTTCAGGTTCTGAGAGGATATCATCACATTTGTCGGCAAGTTCTTGATCACTAAGAGAGGCGCTCTTCAAGGATCCAGCAAGGCTTTGCTCTTCAAGGAGGGAGATTGCCTTTTTGAGTTCAGTAATTTGCTTGATTAATTCTGGGATTTGAGTAGAAAGTTCAGTGAGGGCAGCTTCTTTAAAGGATTTTGGTGGAGGAGGCTTTATGCTGGCTGAAGCTGAAAGTTTTTATTTATACCACCATTTGGTGTAGGTAATTCTGAATGAGGCGGGAGAAAGCATAGTAGGACTTGACTTAATTTAGTATTTCCATTGAAGAATCCAGGGAATTTGGTGCTTAATAAAGAACTTGATTATAAGCTGATTAGAGTGAGGGCTATTTGGAGACTGCATTGGGGGGAATTGAAGCTGGTCAAGAATAGGTTTCGGAATGATTTTAAATGGGGCTTTAAAGAGAGTCCACCACTTAGAACTTGATTAACGTGGGAATTAAAACTCAGAAACCACAAATGTGTTTTACTGGAGTTTTGAAGGAGGACGTTTTCCCAGGTGTCCATATAATAATAATAATATTCATAGGAGAATTCTTTCCCTGATGGATGAAGGATAAATTTGTGTTGGAAGAGGGGTATTCCCTATTCTGTTGGGAGAATTACCTTAGCAATTTTGAGTTTTGAATAGGCTAAATCATCTGAATTATTTGCTTGATGGGTATGGTCAATGAAAACACTTTGATATTGAAGGAGGATAGCTTCATAGAATTTTTTAGATAGGTTTGAGGCTTTTGGGGCAAAGTGCATTTTTGGTGGGAATAATTTCTGGATTAATTGATCAGGATTCAGGAGATAATTTTGAAAGTTCTGAATCTAGGCTGAATAACAAATGCTCTCCACGTGGGACATATTGAGAGGTTGTTTCTTGATTTGGCGCTTGATTCAGAAGATGTGAAAATTGATTTGATGTGGGGAGGCTGCTGCTCAACAAATGTCATTCATGATTCGCTGGAATTCAGAAGGAGCATTTTTCAGACCAAAGGGCATCATATTCCATTTATAATGTCCGAAAGGAACCATGAATGCAGTCTTATATCGATCCTCTGGTGGGATTTGGATTTGTCAGAATCCTGATTTAAGATCGAACTTGCTGAAAATATTCTATCACAAACATTGTATTCGTAAGAAGAACAATCACGCATGTAAAAAGAAATAATGCAAAGAGATGGAAAGGCCTCTTTGAATCTGTGAATTAGAGATGAATGCATAAAACCCATGATTATAATTGCTTCAAACAATCACTTAAAAATGGGGGAAAAAAAAAAAAGAAAAGAAGAAGCTTTCCTCCAAAGCTACAAGAAAAACATCTTGTGGATTTATGACTTTGGAAATAAATGGATAAAACCCATGATTCTAATAACCTCCAGCAGTCTCTTAAAAATTTTAAAAAAAATAAAAATAAAAAATAAAAAAAATTAGCCTTTTTTTTTTTCCAGGAGTGATAGAAACATCTCTTGAATTTATGGCATTTGGGACAAATGCATAATTGCAATTCTAAACATGCCCCAAAGTCACTAAAATGTGAAGAGAGTACTTTCATCCATGAGATGGAAATAATCTCTAGAATTTACTAAGATGGGAGTGAATGTTTGAAAAAGAAAAGAAAAAAAAAAAACTCATTCCACAATTGCATAAATGTGAAAAGATTTCTCTTCACAGTTAGATGGAAAAATCCCTTCACTTATGTCTTTGGAAATGAATGGATGAAAACAGCAATTCTGATCATATCCAGCAGTCCCTCAAATTAGAAAAGAAAAGGAAAAAAAAAAAGGATCTTTTTTCCATAAAAACTCAAAAAAAGAGATGGAAAGTCTTTTAATATATAAGAGAATGAATACAACTCATGATTCTAATCACTAACAAGTCAGAATACTCACATAACACGAAAATATAACATTTATTCCACAAAGAGCTAGAGAAGTCTCTTCAATTTATGACACTGGAGATGAATTGACCAAAGCACTGATCCTAATCACTTGCCACAGACACTAAAAGCATAAAAGGATAATTTTTTCTATAAAGAGGGAAAAAACTCTTGAATGTTAGACTTGGGGATGGATGGATAAAATCCATAATTCTAATGACTCACAACAGTGACTCGGATTAGTGTGCTTCTCCACGAGGAGAAGGAAACATCTCTTGGATTTAGGACTTTGGAAATGAATGGATGAAACCCATGATTCTAATCACTCCCATGTCCTAACATTCTTTTTTTTTTAAAGGATAATGAAAACTTTTTTGAGAAAAAACAAGCTACAAGCAACTAGGGATGCAAAGAGGCCGACCCAAAAGCCACCCAAGAAAATCAAAATTACAATCCCTCAGCTAGGGAGCAAAAGAGGCCCATTCAATGATCAACGATCTCACCCTATAGGACGTGGGTTTATGACTTTTTAGATGAACAGATGACAATCATGGGTTTATTGGATCATCCATTGGATTTATGACTTTGGAGATGAACGAATGAAACCACCGATTCTAATCACTCCCTAGTCTGAACATCCATTGGATTAGTGCCTTTGTAGATGAAAAGATGAAGCCCATGATTCTAATCACTCCCAAGTCTCAACAGTCACTGGAACATGAAAAAGATAGTATCTTTTCCATAAAGAAGGAAACATCTCTTGGATTTTTAAATTGGAGATGATTCAATAAACCCATGATTTTCTTGAATTCCAACAGTCTCTTAAACATGAAAAGATGGCATTTCCCACAAAGACAGAAAAAAAATTCTCTTGCACTCATGAATTTGGAGATGCACTGGCAAAACCATGATTTTAATCGCTTCGGACAATTGCTTAAACATGAAAAGACAGCATTTTCCACAAAGAGATCCAACAATCTATTGGATTTATGAATTTGGAGATGAATGGACAAAACCGGACAATTGCTTAAACATGAAAAGATAGTATTTTCCACAAAGAGATCCAAAAATCTATTGGATTTATGAATTTGGAGATGAATGGACAAAACCAGCAAGTTCGATTACTTCCATCAGTCTCCTAAACATGAAAAGAAAGCATTTCTTTTACAACAAAATTATAGTAAAACATATATAACCCATGATTTTTAATCAATTCCAACAGTCGCTTAAACATAAAAGAGAGTATTTTTCCATAAAGAGTATATATATATATATATATATATATATATATATATATTGGATTACAAATTTATAGTTGATTTGATTATCGCTTCGAACAGTCTTTTAAACATGAAAAGATTGCACTTTTCCCATCAAAAGAATGAAAACCTCTTGCATTTACAAGTTTGGAGATGAGTGGACAAAACCATGATTTTAATCACTTCCAACAGTCGTTAAACATGAAAAGCGTTCGAGTACCTATAGGTGGTGAAATTCCACCAGCGTGAGTGTGTGGGGTGTGTGTGCGTGTGTAAAAAAAAAAAAAAACATGAAAAGCCAGCATTTTTCCACAACACAGATAAAATAATAATAATAATAAATAAATAAAATCTCTTGCATTTATGAGCTTTGAAATGAAAAGCTCCACAAACAGATTGAAAAACCTTCCGGCTTTACGAATTTTGAGACAAATGAACAAAAACCGCGATTTCAGTCACTTCCAACAGTAAACATGAAAAGATAGCATATTTGCCGTGAAGAGGTAGAACCATAAAAACCCATGATTTTAATAACTTCAAACTGTCTCTTAAACATAAAAAGATGCCATTATATTCTCTCACAAAGATGTAATAAAAGAAAAAACTCTTGGATTTACGACTTGGGAGACGAATGAATAAAACCCAAGATTTCAATCTCTTCCAGAAGTCTCTCAGACATGAAAAAGATAGCATTTTTCTCTAAAAAAGGATGTAAAAAAACAGCAGCAGAAGAAGAAAAGCAGAGCTAGAACAGGCAAGAGAGAGACAGAGAGGGAGAGGGAGAAGGAGAGAATTAAGACCTGGGTATTTGAAGAGGGTGTATAAAAGAGAGGGATGCCATTGAAGGAGCTTCAATAGAGCTCTCTGCAGCTCCGCGGATTGAGATTTCTTCTCTCTTCCATTCAAAGCCTTGCAGGAGTTGCAGAAAGGAAAAGATGAGACGGAGGGGTTTTAGGACAGCGGATAGAGTACTGACTCACCCCGCTATAGCGCGCCGAGTAAATCTGTGGGACCCACCGTATGTATGTGTCATTATCCACGCCGTCCGTCCGTTTTTCCACCTCATTTTAGGAGTGAGCCAAAAATTGAAATATATCCAAATCTCAAGTGGACCACACCACAGAAAAAAAAGTGTGGATAATGACGTCCACCGTTGAAACCTTCCTAAGGCCCACAGTGATGGTTATTTGTCATCCAAGCTGTTCATAAGGTCACAAGGTCATAGATGAAGGGAAAAAACAAATATCAGATTAATCCAAAACTTCTGTAGCCCCAATAAGAATTTCAACGGTGAGCATTCAATTCCCACTGTTTCCTTTGGTGTGGTCCACTTGAGCTCCTCAAGATATGCTTCAAGCGTAGGCTAATGTCTAAAATGAGCTGGAAAAACAGATTGACGGCATGGATAGAACGCATATATCATGGTGGGCCCCACACAGTTTACTATGTAGTGTTAAGTTACTGCACAATGGCTCTTGGGTTTTAGAGGCTATGGTCCCATTTTTGCAAATGTACGACATTATAATACCACTGAATGACTAAAATATCACTAGCATAACCTTACAATTACATCAATACCACCCTGCTGCATTCATGACAAGGTGGACTATTTTCCCAGTGGTCCACCGGATCCAAGAGATGGTGTGGATCCACCTGAGTCATAAGTCGGCCCACTTGGGATTCTTCTTCATCACCAGCTCAAGAAATGAACTTAGCTCCAACTTGTAGAAGCACTTCAACTGATGGGTGGGTGATTGTGTGAAGACAATGTGAAAGATTAGAGAATGAGAAGGTGAAAATGGGTAGAGAATAGGACACAAGAAATATATATATATATATATATATATATATATATATATATATATATATATATATATATATATATATATATAAATAAATAAATAAATAATCCGTCTAGTTGAAAATACATTTATAGGGAAGTAATGGTAAATTATTTAATTAGTAAATAAAAAGTATACAAGATATAAGAAAAGCATTGCTCACATTAGTGAACAGAAAATAAACGCCTCTCATCTCTTCTCATACAGTAAGAAAATTCATAGGAATACCATTCCACCTCCTCTCCGAGCTGCTACCTAACATTTAGGAAAACCATCATACCTCTTTTCTACACTTTGCCAATTATGAGAAAAAAAAAAACCTTGGAGAAAACTTTCCCTTAAAGAGAAAGAGAAATCCTCTCTTCCCTTTTTTCTGACTCTTATAAGAACATGGGAGAAGACTTCAAAGCTCCAAAGATAAAATGATATATCTTATCACAGTGTGAATTTATATGTGAGCCAACCTATAATTACATCAAGCCATTGGATAGGAACTGTTCACCATGGATTGAAAAGGTCTGATGCAATGAGCCCCATATAATAATTCAGTTAAGGCACATTTGGATACCACCAAATAAGTTACTTTTTCTACTTATAGCAATAGATAATTTATTTTAGATAAGTAAGTTTGGTTTATAATTAATTATAAGTAGTTTTTTTTTTTTTAAAATAAAGTTACTGAATTATTTCAATTTAGTAAGTAGAAATCAAGATAAGCTAGGTATGTCTTTAAGTAGCTTATTTTAAGTAACTTACGATTCAAACACCCCCTTAATATCTCGTATGAGAATCATGTCCCATGTTTATACTTTTTTAGCTTGTTGTAAGTTGTAATGTTGGAGTAATGGTCTAATGCATGTATATACCTTTGGAAGATATTTTACACATTTTATTCATAAATTATTTTTATAGAGGACCGGTTATATGGAGATAAAAGGGGGGAACCGAATATTGTGAGAGTTTTCTTGCATGAGGAAAGGGAGTAGAGAGTGCAAAGAAAGGAAAAAAAAAGAAGCTTCTTTTGGCCCAGATTTATCAAGCTAAAGATTTCTCTAAAAGGGTTTCTCTTCCATTCATTTAAACTATAGTGTCAAGTGTGCATCTGTCGATGGTAAATCAGGTGTTTTCCAACTGCAATGACAATGGTATGAAATGAAATTGTACGGTTGTTTATGATGACAGTGGTGGTTGAAGGAGAGGCGATTCTATGCATATTCGTCAGATTGGTGAGTGTGTATTTTCTCTATATCAAATTCTAATTTTTCTTCAAGGATAGTAAATTCATTTGCTTGTCGCTTTGCCCATGGGTGTAGCTTTGTTGTGGTGAACTACATAAATCTTATCCCTTGTGTTTTGTAGTTTTGAGTTGGTGCATTTTTTCTCTAATTTATTTTCTTTATTTTGTTACACAATAGGTTTGATGGAATTGGGAATTATCAATTACACACACAAAATGTTTGTAGATCTGCTTGAATGGATGACTGGATGTGGGAGGCGGTGTTCGACTGCAATAAATTCACACTGTAACAAGGTAAAAGAAGTCCAAACAACTTCATTTTATTTATGGGATAATAGTAAACACCTCCCCAACCATTCAAATAAGCAGGATGCACCTTGGAAGATAATCCCACAACCATATTGATTTATAGACTACAACCTTAGATTAGTGGACATGTGTTGATGAATCCTAACTATGTAGGTTTTTCAGTCTAAGTGCATTACATGTCATTGAGTCAGACAGTTCAATTTGAGCTAAAGGGCCGTTTGGTTATCCAAAAAGTTATGATTGGAAAATCTTATCTGATAGTGGCACCATGGGATAATTTACCTGCTCCAATTAAAACAAAGAGGGGGTTGTAGTTAAATAACTTTTACTTTACATAAGACAATTTGAATATAAATTTGGTTGTAACATTTTTTTTAAAAACTAAAAAATAAAAAATACAAAAATATAATTATATTTTGTGTGTATGATATATGTGTCACTTTGCCGCACGAGTCACATGTGCCAATGCATTGCAAGTGAAATTGTACATATTCAAGCACCTCCACATATCTAGCATATGTAGCATTCAACCCCCAAGTATCTCATATATGCCAATACCGATATGTACATGCATCACTTTCCATTATGAATTTTCAAGTGGTCCAAATGTGCTGCCATGTATCTTCAAGTGACCCACATGTGCCAAACATACCCAATGTTTCCATGTATCAGTGTTCTAAATGTATACAAGACCTCATATATGCTTATTGAGATAGTGTTTGACAACAACAATCAGTATAACAGAATGGTCCATCCATAAATGCCTACTCAAATAGACCAAATCCTTTGATTTTGTTTACAAAATCTAATTGTTTAAGATTTCAATTGTAATTCCTTCAATCTTCGCAATGTAAATCTTCTTGTGTTTTATTTACATGGTTTACCAAAGCGGGCCATAAAGTAGTCTAAGCATTAGGTTCAAAGGTCACATAACCAAACAGGCACATGTACATTTTCATGTGCATGAACTATGACACTAGGCCTGATTATAAATTATCCTCCCTTCAAAACCTTACTACCATAAAAATGTTAATATACTGTATTTGTACATTTATTGTAATCATGTCTCTGGGTATTTCTATAATTTGTATTCTATGATTCTATAAATATATATAGATCTACCTATATTGAGACATCTGATTTCTCATTTTTGCATGTCATTGGGCATTCTGCTTTCTCCATCTTCTCTTATTTTTCTTCCATGGTTTCTCCCTTTTATTACTCTGCGCATATATACATGGATATACCCATATTGGGGCATTCAATTCTCATTTCTACAAAATTTACACACACACTGTAACAAGGTAAAAGAAGTCCAAACAACTTCATTTTATTTATGGGATAATAGTAAACACCTCCCCAACCATTCAAATAAGCAGGATGCACCTTGGAAGATAATCCCACAACCATATTGATTTATAGACTACAACCTTAGATTAGTGGACATGTGTTGATGAATCCTAACTATGTAGGTTTTTCAGTCTAAGTGCATTACATGTCATTGAGTCAGACAGTTCAATTTGAGCTAAAGGGCCGTTTGGTTATCCAAAAAGTTATGATTGGAAAATCTTATCTGATAGTGGCACCATGGGATAATTTACCTGCTCCAATTAAAACAAAGAGGGGGTTGTAGTTAAATAACTTTTACTTTACATAAGACAATTTGAATATAAATTTGGTTGTAACATTTTTTTTAAAAACTAAAAAATAAAAAATACAAAAATATAATTATATTTTGTGTGTATGATATATGTGTCACTTTGCCGCACGAGTCACATGTGCCAATGCATTGCAAGTGAAATTGTACATATTCAAGCACCTCCACATATCTAGCATATGTAGCATTCAACCCCCAAGTATCTCATATATGCCAATACCGATATGTACATGCATCACTTTCCATTATGAATTTTCAAGTGGTCCAAATGTGCTGCCATGTATCTTCAAGTGACCCACATGTGCCAAACATACCCAATGTTTCCATGTATCAGTGTTCTAAATGTATACAAGACCTCATATATGCTTATTGAGATAGTGTTTGACAACAACAATCAGTATAACAGAATGGTCCATCCATAAATGCCTACTCAAATAGACCAAATCCTTTGATTTTGTTTACAAAATCTAATTGTTTAAGATTTCAATTGTAATTCCTTCAATCTTCGCAATGTAAATCTTCTTGTGTTTTATTTACATGGTTTACCAAAGCGGGCCATAAAGTAGTCTAAGCATTAGGTTCAAAGGTCACATAACCAAACAGGCACATGTACATTTTCATGTGCATGAACTATGACACTAGGCCTGATTATAAATTATCCTCCCTTCAAAACCTTACTACCATAAAAATGTTAATATACTGTATTTGTACATTTATTGTAATCATGTCTCTGGGTATTTCTATAATTTGTATTCTATGATTCTATAAATATATATAGATCTACCTATATTGAGACATCTGATTTCTCATTTTTGCATGTCATTGGGCATTCTGCTTTCTCCATCTTCTCTTATTTTTCTTCCATGGTTTCTCCCTTTTATTACTCTGCGCATATATACATGGATATACCCATATTGGGGCATTCAATTCTCATTTCTACAAAATTTACACAGAACACTTGTGGCAACCCGTGGCCATTGAAGCCGTCCCCTAGGGTTGTCAATGGATCAAGTTGCAAACCTGTCTAGATTGGGCTTAGGCCACTTCATGCTAGGCTTGGGCTGGTATATCAAGCCCGGGGGTTGAGAGTAGACCTAAAATTAAAGCCAATCTATTATTTGAGCCAAGCTCAGGTTGGTATAAAAGCCCATCATGTTTTAACAATGGAAACTCTTAGTTTGTTTCTTACCATTATAGAGAAGCACAAAAGGGCCAAGCTTAAGTTTGCTGGGATCGGGCTTGGACTGAAGGCATATGTATTGCCCCTGTTACCATGTCAAATAACAACTTGCTCTAAAAGCTCTGGTTGTTAGATGATGGAAGGACATTAACACAAACAAATAAAAGCCTTAGTTCAGGACACGTGTGGTGGAACGCAGCCCCATGTAGGCAAGCTTGGACTTTATGCCTCAGCTTCTCTACTCTTGAAATTTTTCGTTGTGTTACAAAAAGGGGGGTATTGACTCATATAGAACAATGTATATTTTTGGAGTCACCACTAGCCAATAAAAGTTCAAAAACCATCAGCAGCTAGAAATCATAGAATCACTTAGGGCCCGTTTGGCGGGTCGGATTGGAAGGGATTGGATGGTATTGGAAGGGATTGGAAGTTAAATCTCGGGATTGGCTGGGTGTGCCAAACAGAGTCGGTGATCTGATCCAATCCCAGGAATCTTAAAACAATCCACTGACAACACCATCATTACCTTTAAATCCCATCCAATCCACCCTAATCCGTTCAAATTTGCCTGGGACGTGTTTGGTTTGAGGGATTGAAAGGGATGGAAAGATTTAATCCTAGGATTGGCCGGGTGTGCCAAACAGACTGGATATAGCAATCCAGGGATGAGCAATCCAAGACAGTTTACTGACAACACCATCATTACCTAGAAATCCATGCCATCCACCCTAGTACCATTCAACCCCTTCCAATCCACCCTGCCAAACGGGCCCTTACAAAATTAAAGATACAAAGATCTCTCAATTCGAGTGACTCATGCGGTTGGTTTTCAACTGAAGATTTTAGGTCAAGGCCTCCGTGATGGAAAAGGAAGGGATTAGGCACAATTTTCTATCCGCACAAAGTATGATCTCTACTTCATGAGATTTTGAGTTTTTTAGGGATTCGAGAGAGTTTTTGAAGCTACTACATCCTGGGTCTAACCAAACAAACACTGGAAAAAAGAAAAGAAAGAAAATAGAAGGAAATGAAGACGTAGTGCTTATGTGTTGTGTGTAGGATGCTGGCGTGAACCATGGAGATGTGAGAATAGAAAGAGAGAAAACAAACTAAGAGAGATAGCCAGGTGTCCCTAATTCTATCTCTGCTCCATTGATCGTTGAACCCGTTGGAAATTGGTAGCATGTCAGCGAGGAAAAGACTGTTAGAGGAAAAGAAGTACAAACTTGCAGAACGCCCCGGAGCCTCTTGAAATATCTCATCAACCCTGCTTTCGGCAAGGTAAGAGCTCTCCTCTCAATTCTCGTTTGTTGTTACTTGTTGGTCGTTGTTTATAAATGTTTTAAATGAGGGAAGTTGGCTCGATATTTATGGATATGACCGGTGGGAATTCGAGTCCCATCGATTGCTGACATGGCACATCTACATGTTTTCAAGATGATTAGGGTGATACTAGCTGTGTTGGTGGTAAGTGGCCATTTGAGGACCAACATGAATCGAATTGTGGCTGTGCATATTTCACAATTTTCAGGGCATTTGGCCACCTCAAGTGGTAGACTGAGTGAAAGATACATCGTTTCAACACTGAGGTCTTAGTATCAGGTCTTAGTATCGATCCCCAGTGAGGGTGGCTAACGGAGTCGTGTCAACTGACAGTGGGGTGTACTAACAAGCTAACAAAAAAAAAAACAGCGGGCCTCATGATCTCTTTGCCCAAATCACTGCTACATGGCTGGTGGAAATCTGATTCATGACTGTCATGTTTGGCCAATCCAGATTGTCAGTTGGTTAACCCTCTAGTGCACTTTGTTTCCACTTACGATGCTTCGTTGGGCCGATTTGATGTTGATTTCAATAATTTATTGTGATTGTGAAAAGTATTATCTATATTTTTAGGTGGGGTGTCTACGGTCACACATGTGCTGGAGATATTATTTCCACAAGGCAGAGCATCCTTTTGCTAAAAGGACGTGAGTTGTCTGTAACTTGTGACATGAAGCTCATGTAACCCAAAACTCTATGGTATCCATATGATGTCCATGTGACATCCACTCCATCTACCAGTTTCACCGTGTCATTTTAAGATGTGATCCAAATTTTGTTGCATCTAGCCATCCGTTAATGTTGCAAAATTTGGCCCACCACCTGCCTCAAGAGTGAATAAGCCTGACATTTAGACATTTAGGATAGGATATAAGAGGCCGGATTGCATAGTGCTTAACTCAATAGGCTAAACAAACTCTTTTGGGGCCCACCCATGATGTATGTGTCTTATCCACACCATCCATCCATTTTACCTGTTCATTTTAGGGCATTAGCCCCAAAATTCAAGTATATCCAAAGCTCAAGTAAACCACACCATAGGAAACAGTGGGGATAATGTTTTTGCTCCTCGGACTCTTCATATGACTGCGGTGTTGCGCATCCTACGGTACCTTCGTGGAACTCTAGATCGATCTCTGTTCTTCTCCTCCACGGCGACTCTAGACCTTCGTGCTTACTCGGATGCTGATTGGGCCGGATGCGCTCTCACGCGAAGATCTACTACTGGCTACTGTGTTTTTCTCGGCACTTCTCTCATCTCTTGGAAGTGTAAGAAGCAGGCCACTGTTTCCAAATCAAGTACAGAAGCCGAGTATCGGGTGATGTTCGCTGCGTGTAGTGAGCTTGTCTGGTTACGTGGACTTATTTCAGACTTGGGCATTCCTCTACCGAATCCTACTCCACTCCATGTCGATAATCTCAGTGCTATTCAGATTGCCTCTAACCCAGTTTTTCATGAACGAACGAAGCATATTGAAGTTGACTGTCACTTTATTCGTGAGAAATTTCAGTCTAGGCTCATTTCTCTTCCACATGTGGCATCCCATGATCAGATTGCTGACATTCTCACCAAATCCCTTACATCTGCACGTCACTCGTTTCTTGTTGGAAAACTATTACTTGTCGATGACCAGCATTAGTTTGAGGGGGGATGTTAGACACCTCACATACCTTGTATATCTTGTTACCTTGTATGTCTTATTTCTATAGATAGGAGATACTGCGTTTACTTCTTTCCTTGTATAGACGGTTGTAATCTCTATATATTCAACCCCATTGGGTTATCTCAAATACACAGAAAATCTTCTGCATCTCTTAGTTTTCAGTATCTCATATATGCCAATACCCATATGTACATGCATCATTTTCCATTATGAATTTTCAAGTGGTCCAAATGTGCCGCCATGTATCTTTAAGTGACCCACATGTGCCAAACATACCCAATGTTTCCATGTACCAGTGTTCTAAATGTATACAAGACCTCATATATGCTTATTGAGATAGTGTTTGACAACAACAATCAGTATAACAGAATGGTCCATCCATAAATGCCTACTCAAATAGACCAAATCCTTTGATTTTGTTTACAAAATCTAATTGTTTAAGATTTCAATTGTAATTCCTTCAATCTTCGCAATGTAAATCTTCTTGTGTTTTATTTACATGGTTTACCAAAGCGGGCCATCAAGTAATCTAAGCATTAGGTTCAAAGGTCACGTAACCAAACAGGCACATGTACATTTTCATGTGCATGAACTATGACACTAGACCTGATTATAAATTATCCTCCCTTCAAAACCTTACTACCATAAAAATGTTAATATACTGTATTTGTACATTTATTGTAATCATGTCTCTGGGTATTTCTATAATTTGTATTCTATGATTCTATAAATATATATAGATCTACCTATATTGAGACATCTGATTTCTCATTTTTGCATGTCATTGGGCATTCTGCTTTCTCCATCTTCTCTTATTTTTCTTCCATGGTTTCTCCCTTTTATTACTCTGCGCATATATACATGGATATACCCATATTGGGGCATTCAATTCTCATTTCTACAAAATTTACACAGAACACTTGTGGCAACCCGTGGCCATTGAAGCCGTCCCCTAGGGTTGTCAATGGATCAAGTTGCTAACCTGTCTAGATTGGGCTTAGCCCACTGCATGCTAGGCTTGGGCTGGTATATCAGGCCCAGGGGTTAAGACTTAGACCTAAAATTAAAGCCAATCTATTATTTGAGCCAAGCTCAGGTTGGCATAAAAGCCCATCATGTTTTGACAATGGAAACTCTTAGTTTGTTTCTTACCATTATAGACAAGCACAAAAGGGCCAAGCTTCAGTTTGCTGGGATCGGGCTTGGACTGAAGGCATATGTGTTGGCCCTGTTACCATGTCAAATAACAACTTGCTCTAAAAGTTCTGGTTGTTAGATATGGTGTATCAATGTATATCAAAGAACATTAACACAAACAAATAAAAGCCTAGTTCCAGATACGTGTGACTTTCGCGTGTATGTAAATGACATGGTGTTTGCGTGCAAGCATGCATGCCCACATGTAATGGTGGAGCACAGCCCCATGCAGGCAAGCTTGGACTCTACGCCTCAACTTCTCTACTCTTGAAATTTTTTGTTGTGTTACAAAAGAGGGGGTACTGACTCATATAAAACAATGTATAGTTTTAGAGTCACCACTAGCTAATAAAAGCTCAAAAACTATAGGCAGCTAGAAATCATAGAATCGCTTAGGGCCCGTTTGGCGGGTCGGATTGGAAGGGATTGGATGGTATTGGAAGGGATTAGAAGTTAAATCTCGGGATTGGCCGGGTGTGCCAAACAGAGTCGGTGATCTAATCCAATCCCATGAATCTTAAAACAATCCACTGACAACACCATCATTACCTTTAAATCCCATCCAATCCACCCTAATCCGTTCAAATTTGCCTGGGACCTATTTGGTTTGAGGGATTGGAAGGGATGGAAAGATTTAATCCTAGGATTGGCCGGGTGTGCCAAACAGACTGGATATAGCAATCCAGGGATAGAGCAATCCAAGACAATTCGCTGACAACACCATCATTACCTAGAAATCCATGCCATCCATCCTAGTACCATTCAATCCCTTCCAATCCACCCGGCCAAACAGGCCCTTACAAAATTAAAGATACGAAGATCTCTTAATTCGAGTGACTCATGTGGTTCGTTTACAACTGAAGATTTTAGGTCAGGGCCTTTGTAATGGAAAAGGAAGGGATTAGGCACAATTTTCTACCCGCACAAAGTATGATCTCTACTTCACGAGATTTTGAGTTTTTTAGGGATTCGAGAGAGTTTTTGAAGCTACTACATCCTGGGTCTAACCAAACAAACACTGGAAAAAAGAAAAGAAAGAAAATAGAAGGAAATGAAGACGTAGTGCTTATGTGTTGTGTGTAGGATGCTGGCGTGAACTATGGAGATGTGAGAATAAAAAGAGAGAAAACAAACTAAGAGAGATAGCCAGGTGTCCCTAATTCTATCTCTGCTCCATTGATCGTTGAACCCGTTGGAAATTGGTAGCATGTCAGCGACAAAAAGACTGTTAGAGGAAAAGAAGTACATCAAACTTGCAGAACCCTCCGGAGCCTCTTGAAATATCTCATCAACCCTGCTTTCGGCAAGGTAAGAGCTCTCCTCTCAATTCTCGTTTGTTGTTATTTGTTGGTCGTTGTTTATAAATGTTTTAAATGAGGGAAGTTGGCTCGATATTTATGGATATGACCGGTGGGAATTCGATTCCCATCGATTGCTGACGTGGCATATCTACATGTTTTCAAGATGATTTGGGTGATACTAGCCTGTTTTGGTGATAAGTGGTCATTGGAGGACCGACATGAATCGAATTGTGGCTGTGCATATTTCACAATTTTCAGGGCATTTGGCCACCTCAAGTGGTAGACTGAGTGAAAGATACATCGTTTCAACACTGAGGTCTTGGTATCGAACCCTAGTGAGGGTGGCTAACCGAGTAGTGTCTACTGACAGTGGGGTGTACTAACAAGCAAACAAAAAAAAAAAAAAAAACAGCGGGCCTCGTGATCTCTTCGCCCAAATCACTGCTACATGGCTGGTGGAAATCTGATTCATGACTGTCATGTTTGGCCAATCCAGATTGTCAGTTGGTTAACCCTCTTTTGTTTCCGCTTACGATGCTTCGTTGGGTGGATTTGATGTTGATTTCAATAATTTGTTGTGCTTGTGAAAAGTATTATCTATATTTTTAGGTGGGGTGTCTACGGTCACACATGTGCTGGAGATATTATTTCCACAAGGCAGAGCATCCTTTCGCTAAAAGGACGTGAGTTGTCTGTAACTTGTGACATCAAGCTCATGTAACCCAAAACTCTATGATATCCATATGATGTCCATGTGACATCCACTCCATCTACCAGTTTCGCCGTGTCATTTTAAGATGTGATTCAAATTTTGTTGCATCTAGCCATCCGTTAATGTTGCAAAATTTGGCCCACCACCTGCCTCAAGAGTGAATAGGCCTGACATTTAGACATTTAGGATAGGATATAAGAGGCCGGATTGCATAGTGCTTAACTCAATAGGCTAAACAAACTCTTTTGGGGCCCACCCATGATGTATGTGTCTTATCCACACCATCCATCCATTTTACCTGTTCATTTTAGGGCATTAGCCCCAAAATTCAAGTATATCCAAAGCTCAAGCAAACCACACCATAGGAAACAGTGGGGATACTGACTTCCATTGTTGAAACCTTCCTAGAACTCACGGTGGTGTTTTTAGAGCTCAAAAAAATTTCGAGCCGAGTTCGACCTTGCTCGAGCTCGACTTGACTCGGATCGAACTTGAACTCAAATTGACTCAGATCAAATTGGCTCGATGACTTGGTTATTTTGATATTGACGTTGCTCATCGAGTATTTGACGAAATGACTCAATGAAGTGTTGTTTTGGGTGCATACATTGTCTGCTGGATTGGTGGGTGGCGGGGAAGGAATGGATATGAAACAAATCATTACAAACAAAAAAATCTTTATGTTATAAAACTAATACTACCTGCCAAGTGTTTGATGAAATACCTGTAAACTATTGCTACTGTTTTGCATTATGTGAGAACTTGAAGATGCATTTTATGTGTTTGAGAAAATACTATATATGCTCAAACTCTGCTCGAATTGACCCAAGCTGCTGACCAAACCAAGCTGAGTTGAGTTCGAGCTGCGATTAGTTACTGGACGAGTTGAGCTGAGTAGTGATAGGCTCGACTCGGTTCAACTCATGTACAACTCTATATTTGAGTCTCCTCACTAGTGTGCATGGATGGCATGAACAACCATCTAAAAAACATCCACATTCACATGAGGTAGGCATTTTTCATTATTTAATGGACCTCATTTTAGAGGCATCCCATCCAAGGGCGGCTCAACATTTTTGGGGGCCTTAGGCAAGTCATAAAAATGAAGCTTTTTAGTTTAAAAAATAAAAATAATAATAATAAATTCAAAATTAAACCATAAATTTGCTTCTTGCCTTTCTAAATGCAAAATTACAAATTAAACTTTTGTATTCAAGTTTACTGAATAAATCAGTTTCGATAGATAAAATTGATAAACCGTTTAATCTATCTTGAGACACAATTGTTCGTAAATAATATTTTATGATCTTTAGTTTTGAAAAACTTCTTCTGTAGATGCAACTGTAACAGGTATGGTAAGTAATATTCTATATGCAATAAAACAATTTGAAAAACATTCTAGTTATTTTATTAGATTAAGTATTTCAATTAGAGTATTAATTTTTTAAGAACTTAATTAGTAATAAAGTAGGTAGTTGTAGTCCTAGGTTTTAGGAGAAGAATTTATTGGAAATGATGCTATTATTTTGAAAAGAGATGGTAGAGTTAGACTATTATTATTGATAGTGCTAGTTTATAGGATTTGTTTTTTATTTTCGATTTTAAATTTGTAAACTAATTTTTAAATGTTCTTATTTTGTAAGCCTTTCAATAAGTTTTATTTTAAAAATTTTAAACTTTTTTTTCTTTTTCTTAATTTTAATTTTGCTATAATATAGAACCTTTATAATTAAGAAATTTTAATTTTGCTATAATATAAGGCCTTCATAATTGGGGAGCTTTAGGCGATTGCCTCACCTGCCTACCTCTTAGAGCCGCCCCGACTTGATTTATAGGGCATCTTGTCTTCACGATTGGATAACCTTGCCAAATGTGGAGATGTGGGGCAAGCACTTGGCTCCACTTGGCCCCACATGCGAATTATTTGTTTTAATTAGAATGGATTATAATAGCAGTAATTAAACAATACATGTACTACAAATAAGAATGGATTATAATAGCAATAATTAAACAATACATGTGCCTTTGTTGGGACAAATCAATATGTATGAAACTTTTACAAGTAAAAGTTTAAGGTGGTTTGCTCCCATACATCCCAAATGAAATTGAGAGTCAAGTCTCACTTTGCATGGTTAAATGACAATAAAATAAAAAATAAAAAAAACTCTAAATTTAAAGTATTTCAACCCTTGTAAAGTTTTGCTAATGTGACCTCTGATTAATCAATGGGTGGAAAAATATTCAATTTGAGAGGCTTTTAGGGCATCTCTGATAAAAAAGAGCCCTATCAAATGAAGAATCTTTGTCATTGGAAGAGCAAACCTGTATCTCTGATAAAAAAGAGCCCTATCAAATGAAGAATCTTTGTCATTGGAAGAGCAAACCTGTATGTTAAATACCTAGCATCTGCACTAGCACACGTGCCTGTCTGTCACACATGTGTCAGATCTGATCTTTTCACAAGGTGGGGCACACAACTTACATCCTCTCGCCAAATAAATCAGTGGCTGCAGTCATCCTGTGGACCACAGTATACAAAACAAATGGACGGCTAAACAATATCGTTCTGGCCATCCGTTTTATGAGGTAAACTTTGGTCTATCTCCTGCCCGAAGAAAGAAACGGCCTGACATTTAAGACTCCAAACAGTGAGTGGCCCACAAGATGGACGCACCAAATCCCACACACGTTCCACCTCGGCACGTGTGCTTGCGTGTGGCGTTGGCAGTTGTTACACGTGTGTGGGCTTGGTAAAAAGAATTTTACCACTGTACGACACATTGACCTTTCTAAGCCAACTTCTTTTTACCCCAACAGAATAAGCCCCATCTGTACGGAGGACTTGTCAAAGGTCGAAAATGCCCCTACTTTTTCAGCTTTGTGTAAAGCTGGCGCTGCCTATGGCTACGGATTATAACCGTAGGTATTACCGTAGCAGAAGGGGCACTAGCGAGTCGAGGTCAACCGATCAAAGCTGCCTATAGCTACGGATTATAAGCATAGTGATATACACTTTTTTCTCTTTTTTATTTTTATTTTTACATAGAGAAGTTTATGCTAACTACATTTTTCTCTAGTACATATTTATATAAATATGTATATATAAGCATATAAAAAAATTTCTGTTTTTTTTTTTTTTTCATTTCTTTATTTATTCATTTAATAAGAATATCTTCTAAACCAAAATTAGTTACTTGGTGTATCACATATGATTTTGGGGTAGGAAAAGCTACTTTAGCCAACCAATCTGATTATTTTCTAAGATTCCATCAGGTCGATAGTCAAAAATCCATTTCATTCACTTCACGGTCAACTCAATTCACTTCACGGTGAATTCCATGCATTTCGCGATCAATTCCCTTCACGTCACGGTCAATTCTATGCATTTCACGATCAATTCTCTTCACTTCATGGTCAATTCCCTTCACTTTATGGTCAATTCCGTGTATTTCATAGTCAATTCCCCTCACTTCACTGTCAATTCCGTGAATTTCACGATCAATTCGCTTCACTTGACGATCAATTCCATGCATTTCACGATCAATTCTGACAATTTTCCTTCACTTCATGGTCAATTCCATGCATTTCACGGTCAATTCCCTTCACTTCACGGTCATTTCCATGCATTTCACGGTCAATTCCAGCATTTCCGCTTCACTTCACGGTCATTTCGAATTGACTATGAAATGCATGGAATTGACCATTAAATGAAGGGAATTGACCATGAAATGCATGGAATGACCGTGAGGTGAAGGGGAATCGCCGTAATTGACCGTGAAGTGAAGGGAATTGACCATGAAATGCATAGAATTGACCATGAAATAAAGGGAATTGACCATGAAATGCATGGAATGACCGTGAAGTGAAGGGGAGTCGCCGTAATTGACTGTGAAATGCATGGAATTGACCGTGAAGTGAAGGGAATTGACCGTGAAATGCATGGAAATGACCGTAAAGTGAAGTGGAATCGCCGGAATTGACCGTGAAATGCATGGAAATGACCGTGAAGTGAAGGGGAATCGTCATAATTAACCGTGAAATGCATGGAAATGACCGTGAAGTGAAGGGGAATCGTCGTAATTGACCATGAAATGCATGAAAATGACCGTGAAGTGAAGGGAATTGACCATGAAATGCATGGAAATGACCGTGAAGTGAAGGGAATTGACCGTGAAATGCATGAAAATGACCATGAAGTGAAGGGAATTGACCGTGAAATGCATGAAAATGACCGTGAAGTGAAGGGAATTGACCTTGAAATGCATGGAAATGACAGTGAAGTGAAGCGGAATCGCCGGAATTGACCGTGAAATGCATGGAAATGACCGTGAAGTGAAGGGAATTGACCATGTAATGCATGGAAATGACCGTAAAGTGAAGGGAATTGACCTTGAAATGCATGGAAATGACAATGAAGTGAAGCGGAATCGCCGGAATTGACCGTGAAATGCATGGAAATGATCGTGAAGTGAAGGGAATTGATCGTGAAATGCATGGAAAGGACCGTGAAGTGAAGCAGAATCGCCGGAAGTGATCGTGAAGTGAAGGGAATTGACCATGAAATGCATGGAAATGACCGTAAAGTGAAGGGAATTGACCGTGAAATGCATAGAAAGGACTGTGAAGTGAAGCGGAATCGCCAGAATTGACCGTGAAATGCATGGAAATGATTGTGAAGTGAAGGGAATTGACTGTGAAATTGTAACGTTCTGTTCAACCGAAACAGTGTCGTGAGACGTCCATGTAGGATTTGTCGTAGGACCGTTCACTTAAACTACTCGTATGTGGGATACCACCCAAGGTTAGCCCATTAAGGTGGACCGGTCTGGTTATGATCGGACCGAATGCGGGCCGTTAAGCCTGATATGCCATTTATACTTCGCAACAGCCCGTGCGGGTCGTGCAACGGCCAAGGAAGGTTAGAAAAATCTAAAAATTGGGAAAACTGCAGATCTCACTGGGCTTGTGGTCCATCGTGGACCACGGACTCAGCAGACGCCTAGAAATTAATTATCCACGCCATCCCAACGGCACTTGCCAAACGCAAATCACCCCAGCTTTGACCCAAATGCTAGAATTGAAATTTGGTACTTTTAAATAAAGCTAAGATATTAAGCTTTGCAGCCGTCGGATCTCTTCTACATTTACGGTGAAGGCCTAAAGTATTTTTCTATACCCGTCCACAGAATCTGAAACCCGATCGTGAAACGATGACCATTGATTGCAAATCGAACCCGTACAGTAAAACCCCACGTCCGTTTGCCTTCAAATTTTGTACGGCCCTTCATCGGGCCATGGAGCACCTATCCTATAAATTTCATAGCCACGAGGCCATCAGAACCGCCCCAAATACGACTTGTAATGGATACCACTTGTAATGGAGTAGTAATCCTATATTTTAGCTTGTTTGTTTAGAAAAAAATGCACGGAAATGATCGTGAAGTGAAGAGAATTGACCGTGAAGTGAAGCGGAATCGCCGGAATTGACCGTGAAATGCATGGAAATGACCGTGAAGTGAAGGGAATTGACCGTGAAATGCATGGAAAGGACCGTGAAGTGAAGCAGAATCGCCGGAAGTGACCGTGAAGTGAAGGGAATTGATCGTGAAATGCATGGAAATGACCGTAAAGTGCAGGGAATTGACCGTGAAATGCATAGAAAGGACTGTGAAGTGAAGCGGAATCGCCAGAATTGACCGTGAAATGCATGGAAATGATTGTAAAGTGAAGGGAATTGACTGTGAAATTGTAACGTCCTGTTCAATCGAAACAGTGTCCTGAGACGTCCACGTAGGATTTGTCGCAGGACCATTCGCTTAAACTACTTGTATGTGAGGTACCACCCAAGGTTAGCCCATTAAGGTGGACCGGTCTGGTTATGATCGGACCGAATGCGGGCCATTAAGCTTAATAGGCCGTTTGTACTTGGCAACAGCCTGTGCGGGTCGTGCAACGGCCAAGGAAGGTCAGAAAAATCTAAAAATTGAGGAAACCGCAGATCTCACTGGGCTTGTGGTCCATCGCGAACCACGGACTCAGTAGACGCCTAGAAATTAATTATCCACGTCGTCCCAACGGCACTTGCCAAACGTAACTCACCCCAGCCTTGACCCAAAGGCTAGAATTGAAATCTGGCACTTTTAAATAAAACTGAGATATTAGGCTTCGTAGCCGTCGGATCTCTTCTACATTTACGGTGAAGCTTTAAAGTATTTTTCTATGCCCGTTCACAGAATCTGGAACCCGATCGTGAAACGGTGACCGTTGATTGTAAATCGAACCCGTACAGTAAAACCCCACGTCCGTTTGCCTTCAAATTTTGTACGGCCCTTCATCAGGCCATGAAGCACTCATCCTATAAATTTCATAGCCACGGGGCCATCAGAACCGCCTCAACGGCCAGAATGGACCCCACAGGGCCATTTAAAGATCGAAACCATACGATAAAACCCCGCGTCCATTTGTCTTCAAATTTTGCACAGCCCCTCATCAGGTCATGAGACACCTACACACCAAATTTGGTAGCAAAAGGGGTGACAAGTCTACCCCAAAGCCAAAAGGGGGTCCTAGAGGGCCATTGTAGGGAGATATTTAGAACTTAGGGCCATTTGGCCAAAACCTAGGAAATAAAATCCCAAACCCACTCTTCCACCCACTCCCACACTAAAAATCCAGCAACAAAGGGCGAGAGGAGAGAGAAAGGAGAAAGAAGAGAGTGAAGGAGGGTGTTGTTGGTGAAGGAGCCCAAGGAAACTTGAAACCTTAGCAAATCTCTCCCCTTTCCTCACATCCACAACTCCAAACACAACTTCCAACCAGTCGGAAAGGTAATCACTCATTTTTTTGGAAATCCTTTATATTGAGCTAAGGTTTGCATGAAATCCTAACATGCAAATGCATTTGACTCGGGATTTCGGCCAATCGACCCACGAGTTTGACATTTCTAGGTTTTCCTCAAGCTTTGACGATCCATAGGTGCAGACTATTATTCTTAGGTGGCCTAACATCAATTTTAGTGTGAATTTAATGATTATGAATGTCTGGTGATGTATTTGAAAAATTCAGAGAGAACCTAACCAAAACCCTATATGACAGATCCTCCCAATGACATGAAATGGTTATGTATTGTTCTTGTTCCTCACATGATGAGGCATGAACTTAGTGATTGCATGATTCATCTCATACTTGATTCTTGTATAATGTTTCCTTGTAACATGTATGAAACATTAACCCTTATTGCATTTTTGTGCTATGAGATATACATATAATTCTTGGCCTCTTCACTAACCTCACACAACACACACACACACACACACACACACACACACACACACACACACACACACTTTTATTTCGTAATATTATTAGAAATTGCGTTTATAGAAAAATCTAATTTTTTGTGTTCGATATATGAGTGCATAACGTTACTTGTGTTAGATGATGAATTCTGATTTGTTGAAGTGTTGTTGAATACCATCAAACCCTTGGGTTGGTTGGGAAACTGAGGTGAGAGAAGGTGATCCCGTCGGTATGACCATCCTGCGGCTAAACCAGCGTGTTTGGGCGGATGCGAATGGGCGACAGTAGTTGGACTACATGGGTCACTTGTACTCAATGTTGTCCGACACGTACTTGCCTGAACTCACACGGTCTAGTCCACTTACTGACTAATCATATTTGTTAACCCTGTTTGGTCACGCCTGTATGGAACCTGGAACACCCTTCAACCACTGAAGCTTATTGATACTCGAGAGTCGGGTATGGTAGAATGGGATACTATGTCCGAGCTGTTGGCCTAAGATGGGGTGACGAGCCTCCCCGTAGTGACCACGAGCGATCCCTCTTCTCAGTACTCCCCATGTGCTTGAAATTGGGGATGGAGAACCCGATAGGATCAAGGATCATGGGGTCGTGGCCTCGCACGTTGAGGGGCCTTGACCTCACAACCAGTTGAGGGCAATGATACGTGGGGTGTACTAGTTTTTTCAATCTACTGGATGAATAGAACTAATTAAAAACTGAGTTAACACTATCACAATTACATCGCATTAGTTAGGTTGGCGACTCGACAGCTGAGGTCGCAATGAGAGAGTGTTGGACATGCGCGATCATTAGATGAAGTTGCTCGAGGGAGTGTTGTGCGAGGTCATACATCATATCATATTCCATGCATATGCATTAACAAGATTAGTTAGGAATTTATGAATGTCTGCCTTTTATTAAATTCATCATAGAATTGATGCTTGTTGTAACTTAAGGCTAATAGTACTCACTGAGTTGATCACTCACTCCCACTCTGGGATGGTGTTTTAAAACACCAACCAGACTCTTTAGTAGTTGCAGGTGACACTGAGTACGAGGAGCCTTACGGCGCGAGCCTTGATGAGGAGGATGAGTTGTCTTATTTCCAGTTGATGGGTGGTTCATCGTAGATTTCGCGGGCGAACTTGGATCGTTGAGTAGGGGACTCAGCGCATCATTCTTCTGGACATCATTTTTTTTTTGTTTTTGTATTTTTGTTGGGCAACGCCTTGTGCGACCCATTGTTATATCTTTTGGACTTGTATACATTTAGCAATTTCCATTTCGGTAGACTAGTTGTGATTGTGATTCATGTTTCAAGTAATTCCATACTGCTCCTTAAACCTGACTAAACGTAAAACAGTAAAATTGGTTATAAGTGATACCCGGAAACTTAGGAGTTGAGTGTATCCACGACTCTCAATTTTTAGGGCGTTATAGAAATGCATGGAATTGACCATGAAGTGAAGGGGAATCGTTGGAATTGACCGTGAAATGCATGGAATTAACCATCAAGTGAAGCGAATTGACTGTGAAATGCACGAAATTGACCGTGAAGTGAAGGGAATTGGCTGTGAAATGCATGGAATTGACCGTGAAGTGAAGAGAATTGACCATGATGTGAAGGGAATTGATTGCGAAATGCATGCAATTCACTGTGAAGTGAAGGGAATTGGAATTGAGTTGACCCTGAAGTGAATGAAATTGACCGCGAAGTGAATGAAATGGATTTTCGACCATCGACTTGATGGAATCTTGGAAAATAATCAGGTTGGTTGGCTAAAGTAGCTTCTCCTACCCCAAAATCATATTTGGTATGCCAAGTAACTAATTTTGGTTTAGAAGATATTCTTGTTAAATGAATAAAGAAAGAATGAAAAAAAAAGAGAGAATTTTTTTTTATACGCTTATATATACATATTTATATAAATATGTATTAGAGAAAAATGTAAAAAAGTGCATAGCACTACGTTATAATCCGTAGCCTCAGGCCCAGCTCCCAACTTGGTCGCTAGCTTCTGTTTTTTTATTTTTTTCTGTTGTAATCCCTACTGATTTTTATGGGTCCCATTATGAGGTATGTGTCATATCCAAATTATCCATCTATTTGGTGAACTCGTATTAAAGCTTGAGACGAAAAATAAGACAGATCTAGCTATCAAGTGGACCACACTGGAAAAGGCAGTGGAGGATCAAATGTCTACCATTAAAACCTTTTTCGGGGTCACAGAAGTTTTGGATCATTATGAAATTTGTTTTTCCTCCGTCTTTGTGACCTTATGAATAGATTGGATGGAAAATAAATGTTATGGTAGGCCATACAAAAGTTTCAACGTGGAAAATCAATTTTCCACTGCTCTTTGTGACGTGGTCCGGTTGATCTTTGGATATTATTTTTATTTTTTATTTTGATAATGCTCCAAAATGATCTCGAAACATGGATGAACGTTGTGGATATAATAAATACATAACTGTGGGGCCACGTAACTTTGATCTCTTCCGAACCGATCGTATAACTCGGAGTTCGAGGAGCGTCAGCGCTCGTCTTCGAGCACCACTGCACCAGCCGATCCGCTTGAAGGAAAAAGCAGCGGGCAATTTCGACCTAGAAAGGTTGTCCGTACATCTGCGGTTATTCTGGTGAGGTAAAAAGAAGTGGGTTTAGAAACGTAAATGCCCCATAAATGGGTCGTACAGTGGTAAATTTCTCCTTGGTAAAGCCCAGACGCGAGTTGCGTTCCGTGTAACCCCTGTTACACGAGGCCGTGTAACGGAAAGCTCTGTGAGGGTCACCATGACACCTGTGTGAAATCCACTCCGTACATCATTTTCGTAAGATTATTTTAGAATGTCAGTAGAAATACGACGCAGATCTCATATTCAAACGGGCCACACCACAGAAAACAACGCCCACCATTGGAACTTTATCGGGGCCCGGAGAAGCATGGGATCAGAATGACATTCTCTTTCCCACATCATAGCGGGGATTACTATATGAACGGGTTAGATGACATGTAAAGATTACGGCGGGCTCCAATAAGGTTTCAATGGTGAGCGTTCAATCCCTACTTTTTTCCTATGGTGTGATACAATCAAGATATTTATGTGCCTATATTTTTGGTTCAAAGATTAAAATGATCTTTATAAAATGATGGACGGAGTAGATTTCACACAGAGCTTTGGTTACACGTGCTTCTTGTAACTGTGGTTACACGCTAACTCGCACCCGCAAAACCCCTACCATAAGCACTAGAGATAAACCCACCCACCTCACTGCCCACAACAACCTCAAAACCCCAGCTTCAGAAAAATCCGGCCGTTGCATCAGATTTCCGTCCATCGAGAGTCTACTTTCTGGTATCTCATCTGGGTTTTCCGGCGAAGGGTATTTTCATATCACCCAACTCCCATCTTTTTTATTTTATTTTATTCCTTATGTATGCAGTAGATAGCAATAGAAGTGCATTTCTTTCCGCCCAAAAGATGATTTTTTTTTTTTTTTTAAAGCACTAAAATCAGTTCCATGAAATTGGTTTTCTGCATATTGATGTATACAAGAGTAGATGCCATAAAAATGCATTTTTGGTATATATTTTTACTCAGAATGATTTTCGTATTAACATGGGAATTGAGAATTGGGTTTCTCTGGATCAATCCTGCGATTAATACCCTTTATAAAAAAAATAAAAATAAAAAATCCTGCGATGAATAGATGCTTGTGCTATATCATTACATGTTTGCAATTTGATTATTTTTATATCACTCAACTCCATTTTTTCTTATTTTATTTTGTGGTTGTATGCTTTTTTTTTTTTTTTTTTCTTTTGTGCAGTAGATAGCAATAAAGAGTGTATTTTTATAAGTAAAGTCTGCTGGATGAAATGGGTTTTCTGCATATTGATGTATACAAGAGTAGATGTCAATCAAAATAAGTTTCTTGGTATCTATTCTAAGTAAGCATGATTTTTTTTTTAAAATTTTTTTTTTTAGAAATGGGTTTTGTCTGGATTAATCCTGTGGTGAATAGATGCTTTTGCTGTATCTTTACGTGTTTTCAATTCAATTATGTCTTGCTTCGGTTTGTGGTATGTGATTCATGGGCTGTCTGTTGTTACAATGTTCATATTTGGCAAATTCTGGGAAATTATATGTACAATCTTTTTTAAAAATAATAAGAAAGATTTTTTTATTTTATTTTATTTTTCTCAAGTTTCTTTCTTCTTCTTCTTCTTCTTCTTCTTCTTCTTTTTTTTTTGGACTTTTTCGAACCATTGCATAATTCATGTACAATTACAAATAATCTGTACATTATTTGCAAATAATTCTCATATTATTTGTGAGTTATTTGATTATTTGCAAATTGAATTTTGGCTAAAAAATCTGTTGTATTGAATTATATGTATGTTATTCCACCTTGGAATCTGAATGTTTTCAATGTGAGCCTCTGCCATGGTAGTTTGATAGTTTGGGTACAAGATGAAGGTTGATTTCCGTTTGGCAACTGTTTTATTTCTCCGGTCTACCATTCAAAAGCCGATCCCAAATTGTGGGAGAAAGGCTAAGATGATGATTTGCAAATTATTTGAACTTTTCAGAAGCATCACATATTACTCGTTATTTTTTTTTAAACGATGTTTTTTTATTTTTTTATTTTTTAAATAAATAAATTATGGGACTGCCTCATGAAGTCAAGGGGTTTGCTAATGTCACATGCATGTAGAGCCATGCCCATCCATATGCAGGGCATGGTTTCCAATATGTCACAACAAGTGCGAGATCTGTGCTTTACATTAGGTGGGCCACATTGGTTAGATCGGTTTCTTTTCTCCTTTGGTGGGCTGCAATGTACAAAACGGAGAGAGCTAAAACACTTGTTTTCTTCCCGTTCATTTATTTTTGTACATTGTGATCCACTTGTCATACCCTGATTTTGGGAGAAGATCGAAACACCGACGCACAGGATGGAAAATCATGGATCTTGTTCACATGTTCTATACTAGCAAATGTGCTTGTATGTGGATTGACAAGGCTCCTCACATGTGTTGGTGTACTCAATGTATATACGGATCACAACTAAGATACTAGCATTCAGCGCTAGATAATTCCCCTACAGTTTTGCAAATAATATCTTCATATGCACATAGAAAGTTCAGGTTGCTATTTATTGCTGATATAATACTTGACCGAAGCTAAGCGGGACCATAGTTAGCAAAACTCCACGTTAAACTCTGTGTTTCAGAAAAAAAAAAAAACCCTTGTATAATTTACTACATGTATAAAACTTCGTGTATTTTGGAAGATAGGCAAAAAAATAAAAACTTTTGGGCAACCAAAACAGAGGTCGATCAAACTCTGATTTTGAGTATGATTGGGCGCTGATGTAGCTAATTTCTCAGCCGCCTTCTGCCATCAATTCATTAGGGTCGTCACCTTCTACCCATATAGTGGAAGTATCCACCATTTTCTTTGCTTTGCTTTGTCTATTAAGTAAGTAAGCCTTACAGCTATGGGACTTCCTAAAGAAAACTGCAATCACAGTTTATCAACCACTCACAAGACCACCGAGATCATGGTCGTCACCATTGTCACCATTGATACAATTAGGTAAATGGTGGAAGATTTTAGTAGTGATAGGTCGATTTATATGAGAAATAATTGAAAAGGAAGGATTAAAGAGAGGCAAAGAATAATATCAACTAATGCATAATTGAAGTTTTCCATTTTAACCTTATTTAGATAACACATACATTTATTCATATATAGCCTTCTTTTTTTTTTTTTTTCATTCCGTTTTATTAAATCAGAACCGTATTAAATATGAACTTCTCAAAATAAATAAATAAATAAATAAACATGAACTTTTTGTTCTTTGAACTTTTGGTGTTTCTTTTTTTCTTTGACCGAATTTTTTACTGTCTTTTTTATTGATTGAGATTGAATTAAACCTGGACAGTTCCTGTACCTGTTTTTTGCCGTATGGTGTTTTGCTTACTATGAGTGGGAGAGATTGATCTGGGGACACCAGCCTTTAAAGAAAATGCATTTGGAAGCTACAGTTTTCATATCCAGCGCATTGATGGATGTTTGGATTTTTGCAGGCTAGCTTCCTCATTGTGGTGACCTGCCTGTTTGTTTTTTCTATGATCATGGATGACATGTGTTGCTTGTCCTGGGCACTTCACCTGCCTGGTCTCTGTTGAATTGTAATTGGAAGAGTTCTCATCAAGAAAGAAGCCGCGTTTCAAGTTTCAACTGGATTTCTCTTAGGGTTGAGAATAACTGTTTTTGTCATGAAAATATTCAAGCATATAATTGCCGGTACTAAACATGGTTTTAAAGGAGTTGATAAGCTGAACATTTCTAGAGGTAATTTCAGTTCTCTTATGGCTTAGCTTGTAAAACTGTAAGTAGTGAAATGCTATTATGACACGTGGCCTCTCCCACTGTCGACATCCATGTATAGTGACTGAAGTGTTGATCTGGTGGGTCTACACACTGATGCACTCTAGGCATAAGATCATGATCGAGTGACTCTAACCATCCAGTTGTTGTGAGTTTTTGCCCATTGGTTGTGGTCTGTTGCTCTTTTATTATTATTATTATTATTATTATTATTATTATTATTATTATTATTTTATATTCAGCCATCTCATTTTTAGGCTAATCGTTAGATGACTACAAAGCCTGATTGCTTGCTTTTTTATGATTTGGCCTGTCCATGTCGTGGCCGACCAAACCGAGGGTCCTGATCTGATACTAAAGTGCCACATGCACAGTACAGTTGTTTTGATATGCACTTCATGTACCATTTGTTCTGCAACTATCCGTAGTTGCAAATTATAGTTCAAAAACTTGAAAACTCAGCTCGACTTGTTGTCTGGCCTGTTCGGGTCAACTCGAAGTCTTGACTGAGTCTTTAATCAACTCAACTCGATCCTTTTAATAATTGAATGTTTATTATTTAATGCATTGAGAACAGTTGGAAATGGATAAAATAATTTACCCAAACAACAAACAACTATACATTGTAGTGCAGTGGTAACATGTTGTTGCTTTTACAGTTAAGGTCGCCTCTTTGATTCTTGCCCCAAACATCTTTTGTTTTAAAACAAAACTCAGCTGACTGGGTGAGTGACTCGGTTGAGTCATTTGGAGTCATCTTGAGTCGGCCAATCTTCCGAGCTGACTTGGCAATTCTTGTTGAGATTTAAGCAAGTCACACCACTTTGTGAGTTTCCATGAGACTTGGTCGAGAGCCCATCGAGTCGGGTATAATTGGCTGAGTTTTGAGTAGACTTACTGAGTTTTAGAACTATGTTTCAAACAAGCAGAATATCCTGTTCAAATATTTCCTTTGTCACTGTATACTTGAACTTATGGACTTTCCACTACTTGAATCCATGCAGCGACGGGTTTTTCTTCTCTTCACACACCGGCCGATCCCTCGGTGGAGGTTCATTCACCCGAACACGAAGTAGTGATTGCTTTGGGCAGCAATGTGGGTAACAGACTTCACAATTTCAATGAAGCTCTTTCCTTAATGAAGAAATGGGGCATCCGCATCATTAGACATGGTTGCTTGTACGAGACTGAGCCCGCCTACGTGACTGATCAGCCCTTATTTCTCAATTCTGCTGTTAGAGCTATTACAAAACTTGGGCCCCATGAATTGCTGAGAGTACTCAAGCAAATCGAGAAGGATTTGGGTCGAACGGATGGTATAAGATATGGTCCACGACCGATGGATTTAGATATTTTGTTCTATGGGAAGTTCAAGATCAACTCAGAGACTCTTTGTGTCCCACATGAATGCATATGGGAAAGATCGTTCGTGATGGCTCCTCTCGTAGATCTTTTGGGGTCCACCATAGATAATGATACTGCTGCGAGCTGGCATTCTTTTACTGAACAAAATGGCGGGATCTTTGGCTTATGGGAGAAGCTTGGGGGTGAGTCCCTAGTCAGGAGAGAAGGGCTAAGACGGGTTTTACCAGTCAGCGGTCGCTTGGTGGACTGGTCGCAGAAAACCCATGTCATGGGTGTCCTCAATCTGACACCTGATAGTTTCAGCGACGGGGGAAAGTTTCAGTTGGTAGAAGCTGCAGTTTCTCAGGTCAAGTTGTTGATCTCAGAAGGAGTGGACATTATCGATATTGGTGCACAATCAACTAGGCCCGCAGCATCTAGGATTTCTCCAGAAGAAGAATTGAATAGACTAGTTCCCATTTTAGAGGCTGTTCTTCAGATTCCTGGCATTGAAGGAAAGCTCTTGTCCGTCGATACTTTCTACTCAGAAGTTGCAAAAGAGGCAGTGAGTAAAGGGGCCCACATTGTCAATGACATTTCTGGTGGGCATTTAGATCCTGACATGCTTAAGACAGTTGCGGGACTCGGGGTCCCTTATGTTGCAATGCACATGCGTGGGGACCCATCGACGATGCAAAATACTGAGAATTTGATCTACGAAGATGTGTGCAAGCGAGTAGCTTCTGAGTTATATGAGCGGGTGCGGGATGCTGAACTGTCGGGTGTCCCTGCTTGGAGGATTATCATCGATCCCGGGATTGGATTTTCGAAGAAAACCGAACACAACTTGGAAATTCTCATGGGATTACCAGCAATCCGAAGAGAGCTTGCTTCAAAGAGCTTTGCTGCTTCTCATGCACCCATGTTGATCGGGCCATCGAGGAAGGGGTTTTTGGGTGAGATCTGTGATCGACCAGATGCTTTGGAGAGAGATCCTGCTACCGTCGCAGCCGTTGCGGCTGGGATTTTGGCTGGCGCTAACATCATCAGGGTGCATAATGTCAAGGATAATTTGGATGCTGCAAGGGTCTGTGATGCATTGTTGAAGCAGAGAAAAACTCATTGATGATTTGGTAAGCAATTGTCTTATGCCTCATGACATGGTCCATGGCCTGGGAATATGCAGAAGTGTTCTCAGGTTCAGCGTTCCAGATCATTTGATCTGTTGGGACCCACCGTGGAATGGATGGACCATGTCTAAAAGATCTCCTCGATTGGAAGATCCCAGCCACCAATATTGTGCCCTTTTTCAGTTGAATGTGGTCCTTACTCCTTTGTTGTATCTTCACCATCCATGTGCAGGTGACAAATTGAAAACGTTTGGATTGTTCTATCCAAAGGGCTGCAGGGCATGGTCCATCAACATTGAGGCCCACCAACCAATGGCCTGGATCACCAAACCGTGATCCCACTTGTACATACTGGAAACCCTAGTATTTATGGATCGTATAATTCCTCATTTTTTTTTTCCTTTCATATTTTAATTTAAGTCATCTTCAGGGTTCCAAGAATCCGTTGAAATTAAAAGGAAACTCTCTCCTCTTTTTCTTTTTTTTTGATAACAACAGGGTGTCCCCACCCCCTTTTAAGGCAGGATTAATCCCTGCGGATGCACGCAATCACCCGCAAACCATGTGCATTGGGTAAATCACGAGGAGTGGTGGGGAACAAAACCCACGACGCTAGCCATTTGTCCAAACTCCTTTTTGAACTCCATATTTTTTAAGACTTCAACGTATGGAACTCTGTGAGCTTCAAAAAGAAGAAGAAGAAGAAGAAGAAGAAATGACTCATTTTTTTGGGCAAATTGAATCAACCACGTTTTCTTAACTTTTGTAGGTGATTTAAAAAACAGAAGTTGGTGGTCGCATCCATTGATAGAATGGAGTAGTTGGTGGGGAATTTTAGTGGAGATGGATCAATTTATATAGGGATTACTTGAAAGGAAAGGCCTGAGAGGTAAAGAATCATATCAGCCGACTAAATAATTACCTATATACATTGTTACTCATGCATATAAAAGTTCTAAACTATTACCTTTATATCATCTCTTAAACACTAAAAAAAAATAAAATGACTCGACTTGAATAGCTCTGATCATGACTTGAGAAAAACTCAATTTGGTCATATGACTAAAAAGAATATGATAAAGATCAGAGAAAAACTTGACTTGATGGAAGTCAAGAAAAAGCTTTGATGAAACAAACACTCACCAAAATGTGAACATTTCCCATGCCTTCTTTTTAGTATGGTATTTTGCTTACCATGGTTGTGACTTTTTTAAGGTAAGGATTTACACCTCTTCATCCTCCGATCTATTTCAAAATAGAAAGGAATTTTATGATCCTCGGGTATGGCGCCAACGGTTGCACGATAGGCCTCTTTGTAGTTTGACCTTGCCAAAATGACAACCTGGACTGACAATAGAACCTCCTCTTCTCTCCCCCATGTGTTCATGTGGTGTATGCATGATTGGTGGCCCACCCACTTCCTCTCTCTTTCCTCCTCTCATGCACCTCACCGAGGGGCCCCACCATGGGAGCATTGCTTTACTTCGAATGAAAGAAAGAAGAAGATGTCACATTCCCAATCTATGGCCTGATCCATCAACTACGTGTCTCCGAGGATTATCAACATATCAACAGGTTGTCACCCCAATTCAATGGCCTTGGTCCCTTCAATCTTGTTTTAATGAATTATTAAGGGGGTGATTTTATTTATTTTTATTTATTAATTATTATTTTTAGCACATGCACCCTCACTCATCTGCGCACGCACACACTCATGAAATCGCACGTGTGGCTTTTTTATACCATGATGGGTACTCAAACCCATGACCTAGTGTTGAAACTCTTGTCAGCCTACCACTGAGGCATGAGTAAGGGGTGAATTTTATTAACAGGGAGTTAGTTAATACTCTCATCTGTTGTGTGATGCTTGATATGCAGTGGCATAGATGTAGTACAAGTGGCATGTATTAATTCAAACCAACTAAATCATGGAAACCATTGTGGTCAAGTTAAAAAGTTCAAAAACTCAGATTGGTCGCATGAAAACACTTGTTTGTGTCCAATAAATGTCCACCAATATGATAGTCAGACAATCAAATAAGCTTAATTTTTGGGTTATGACATATCTAAACTGGTACACATAATATTGATGGTTTCATTTGAATTATGTGTATTACATGCATAATTTCTAAGCGCCTGTGTATCATCCATCACAGTTTTCAGAGTATCATCCATCACAGTTTTCAGAGTATCATCCATCACAGTTTTCAGAGTATCGAAGTTTTTTTTTCCTAATGTTTTGAGCTTACACATTACCATTGTGTCCCTGAAAAGTATAGGTTGATATCACTTTCATCTTACGGGTTGTTTGGCTACTTGGAAAGTAGCCCCCATGGAAACAAAATCTGTTAATAAGGGTGGTTTCTCACGTTTGTAGGCTCTAGAAGATGGCTGGAAGCGAATTCTTGTGGGAATCCATTTCATGTAAAGAGCCATTTTATGACTCCTTGGTAAAAGCTGGGGAGAAAATTCTTGGCGAATTTATTCTCCTCTGACTCGTATTTTGGAAATGTTATAAAGCCAAGCGATACTTGAAATTCATCACCCCTCATCTCTCTCTGCGTACCCACCTGCTGCCCAAAAACAATTTCCAAATTCGTTAGGAAGCCTTTCTGACACTCTATCTTTATGTTTTAAGATTTTTGGTAAGCAATCGACCATTAAGGCCATGTTTGGATGCATGTATTCTAAGGGAAAAAAAAGAAAGGATAATGATATAAGGGAATGACTATTTTCATGAGTATTA
Source organism: Magnolia sinica (assembly GCF_029962835.1). Taxonomy (NCBI): domain Eukaryota; kingdom Viridiplantae; phylum Streptophyta; class Magnoliopsida; order Magnoliales; family Magnoliaceae; genus Magnolia; species Magnolia sinica. The sequence goes on from NC_080583.1 coordinate 76,602,036, forward strand.
TTGAAGCATGGATTTTGTTTTTAGGAGTCTTATTTGGATTGTAATTGAAAATCTTATATTTATGAGACAACGATCGTCTGATTTTTTATATATAGTAAAAGAATACAAACCTTAGAAAAGTGTAATGAGAGCTCTGTGAAAACCTACCTTTCCTCTACCATTCAAACATTTTCAAACTATCACATCAAGGGGAAAATTGGTTTCTATGGAATTAGTTATATCCAAACATGCCAAGGTCTATACTCTTATGATAAGTTTACCACAGTTTTAAGAATGGTGGTGACTCCTTACTCAACTGTAGATGGAGCATAGCTGAAAATTTGCACCAGGAAAGATATTATTAACCATCTGATTTGCCCTCGGAATTTGGTCCACTCGCAATTTTACTTTTAACCATCCATTTGGCATTATCAAATTACATGGTTAGGATTTGCTTCATCAATGTGATTTAGTAGATGTTCCATCAATAGCACCCACAAAATTTTGGTTTGTCTGGATAGCGTGGTGCTACCTGTCACGAATATGGTGGTAAACTATCACATGAGTATACCCTAATCAAGGGCTCTATCTCGGTACACACGTGCCACACAAGTATGAATCTGGACTGCACATCTGCTACTCCCCACCATTTCTGAGCTGCGTCCCTTCCGCTGATTGGATAGAGCCGTTAGAGATAGTCCAACCAACCAGTGGCTCACATTCAACGGGAAAGAAGGAAATCCTACAACCGGCAGTTAAGATCCTGGGACCCTTGTGATTATTGGTGCACAGCCGATCCAAGGTAGGACCCAACAGATGAGCGGTCTAGATTTCATGATTTTGAGCCAGGTGTACACAGATAAAGTGCTTGATTACCCTGATTGAGAACGCCAATTCATTCGGATCTTTTTTTTTTTTTTTTTTAAATGTTTTGTTTGTTACCGTTGGGTTCCCAACGGCTACTAGCAACTTCAAATTGCCTTCACGACCTCCAAAAATCCCCATCTGGCCTAACCCATAACGGCTAGTTGTGATTTGAAAATTCGAATTGCCAGCATTGGGTTCCCAACGGCTATTAGCAACTTCAAATTGTCTTCACGCCTCCAAAAGTTCCCGTCTGGCCTAACACATAACGGCTAGTTGTGATATGAAATTTTGAATTGCCCTTCCATTTCTCTCCCCTTTGCAAGAATCACATATTGGAGATTGAGGCTTTCTCATCTCAGATCATAACCATCTTCTCATCTCAAATGGGGAAGGAGAAGCTGATGGAGCAGATCTTCCACCTCAAGCTCACTTCCAAATCGCTTGTCCGCCAGGCGAAGAAATGCGAGCAGGAGGAGAAGTCTGAGAAGGCCAAGGTGAAGAAGGCAATCGAGAAGGGGAACATGGACGGAGCACGGATCTACGCGCAGAATGCCATCCGCAAGCGGAACGAGCAGCTCAACTACCTACGGTTTGCGTCCCGCCTCGATGCAGTCGTGGCCCGCCTCGGGAGCCAGGGCAGCTTCCAGGCCGTCGGGAAGTCGATGGGCGGGATCGTGAAGGCACTCGAGGGGTCCCTATCGGTCGGTAACATGGAGAAGGTGTCGCAGACGATGGATCGATTCGAGAAGGTGTTCGTGAACATGGAAGTGCAGTCTAGCTTCACCGAGAAGGCGATGGCCGGGACGACGTCGCTGTCCACACCTGAAGGGGAGGTGGGGTCCCTGATGCAGCAGGTGGCCGACGATTATGGGCTGGAGGTTTCTGTGAAGCTTCCACAGGCTGGGAATCAGGCTCTTGGATTGAAGGAGAAAGGGGTGGCCGTTTCTGAGGAAGAGCTGAGCAGGAGATTGGCAGATTTGAAATCCAAGGGTTGATATCTGATAGGTGGGACCCACCTGAAGTTGGAGTTTGTAGGTGCTTCTGCCCCCACATGGGCCCTTCCTCAGTGATCAGAACCGTTCATTCTATGGGTGCTGTAAGGTATATCTTGTTCTGTGAAAATTTTACCGATTTGATGATCCTGACCGTCCAGTCATCGGTTGTTGGCCTTCTCAGTTTTATCTGTCCTTTTGAAGGCATTACTGGTAACTTTCTTCGCTTTATAAGCCATCTGTGGAGGAGACCACATTATGAACGGTTCTGATCATGAGGGGTGGTGGGCCTCATATGCATGCAGAAGGACTGAGGACTAAAATTTTGGGTGGTGGTATTTACTATGGAACTTCTTCCTATATCTTTGTATGTATTACACAATGCTTGGAGGGGGATATCGCACAATAAATTGGGGTTTTCAGCTTTAGCAAGTGGGCCCATGATTCAATGATCCATGACGTTGATATGATGGAGCTCACCTTAGATGGCGAATGCACCAAAATTCGGCCCCAGATTGGAAGATCCAAGCTACAAAATATTAGTTGAATTGGAACCGTTTCCAATCCATTATTCGTTGGCCACCTATTGAAATATTTCTTATCTGTGGCCATTCTTCAGGTCGGTCACATGTGGACAAGAAAAACGGACGGTTATAAAGAAACTGATTAACCATTTGGATGTGTAGTTTGAACAGAGATCCATGCATACATGAGAAGTTTTCCATAGTTCCAAGTATGCATACATGAGAAGTTTTCCATAGTTCCAAGTACAACTCAAAGCCAGCTGAGTCAACTCAATTTGACAAGATTTCAAGTTTGAGTCAGTTCATGGGTGTGAGACTCAATTCAAAGCTCAGCTGAGTCAACTCAACTCGACAAGATTTAATTCCGAGTCACGAGTGGTACATGATGAGGTCAATCACCGGCTTCAGCAGGAGATAATTACTCTATATTAGACTCCTCAGAGAGCTTCCTCGAATCCACGATGGATGAAAGCAGGAATAATTCTTAATAAATTCAAAATAATTGGTGATAAAAAAAAAATATAACTCTTTAAATAAATAACTCAAACTTAAGAGAAGCTTTGGACTTAAGACTTCAACTCAAACACCCTGTTTTGACTATAAATAATAAACTTACTATTTATAACGATCTATATTCCTATAAGACTTTTAGTGGTTTCGGGCCAAAAATAGTGTCTAATTTGGTTCAATCATATCATTCTCCTAACTTTTCTAAGCTATTTTAATGTCGATCACTGCTCCTATTTATAGTAAAATTTATTATTTATAGTAAAAATGAAACTAAATGGACTTTTGATTGTCAATTTGATGGAATCTTGCAAATCCGGCATGAGCAACCCAACATAGTGAGGTTGGTAGGTCCTCCTACCCAAAATCATATATGATATGTTGAAAAACTCATCCCTGGTTGCGAAATACAACTAATTTAAGGTTTTGACAATCTGGTTCATTTTTGCTTCTTTTCGGGCCTTCTTTGGTCTATCTTTGCCATGAAAGTGCTTGTGACCCACTTTACAGCAATTAGATAGCTTTCTCTGGTCTGTCTTTGCTATGAAAATACCTGCGACCCGCTTTACATCAAGTAGAAACCCTTCTCTCGTCTATCTTTGCTACAAGAGCTTTACATCAATTAGAAAACTGGTTGATATAAGTCTTAACTCAAAGCTCAGCCCACTCAACCCAGCTTGTCAGGATTTCAATTCTTCACGGGTGCAACCCAGTTCCAAGTTGACAAGACTCGTCGAGTCATCAATCACAATGACCGGTGACTCAACGTCACACACTCGATCTTCTATTATTTCTAGAATTAAAAGCGAGACCATCTATCATCTATTTGAGAAATTCTATGAGAGTTGCATTGGGACACTTAGATTAGATGGTTTGATCCATTGATCCAGACTGTTCATTAGGTCCATCACACATTTCTTGAGCTATTATGAAAACATCACACTAGTCTGACCAATCCCCTTTAATCAATGACCTTCATATGGTTGTGAAAATCACTTACTCAAAAATAGGTCTAATCAAGAATTTAATCTGACCAATCTTATCCATTTAATCAATAACCATCATGATGGATTAGAAATCATGATTTTAAAAAATCACTTTTCTTAGGAAATCATAACCATCAAATCCATGACTTCAGAAAAGGATGGCTATAGAAAATAAGGCCAAAGGTGGGCCATGCATTTTTTTTTTTCTCCCAGATGATTAAATCAATGATCATAATGGGGCCCAGCTATGGCCGGCTTTAATCGGTCCCATTCCCACATCCAAGCAACCAAAACAGCTGATATCATGTGGGTGGCCCACCTATTCACTGCAAATCAAAGCCCAGCTGCAGTTTTTTGTATTTTAGCAGCCGGCCTGCAAGGACGAGATTGCTTTTTAGCAAAAGATTGGGTTGACAATAACATCTATTTAGTGGACCACATAAATAAATGGTAAAAAGTTATAAAGTGCCAGATAACGGTATTCTTTGCATTTATGGTTTGCACATGGGAGCAAATAATTGTCAACCGTCCAATTTGAAGGAAGTTCCCATACTCTGGTGGCCCACTACAATGCCAATCTAACCATTTTAGACATATGCCAGTATATGGTGGAGATGTAGAATACTAATCTTGGCATCCTATGGTTGTATGATCTTTGACAGGGAGTTCCTGTGCTAGGAACCTAGGTGGGCCCCATTGTGATGTTTGTGAGAAATCTAACCTGTCCATCTGTTTTGTGAGATCATTTTAGAGTATGGAGCCAAAAATTAGCTGAATACAATACTCAAGTGGGCCGAAAACGTGAGGATTGAACATCCACAGTTGAAATATTTGTGGGGCCACGGAAGTTTTGAATCAAGCTAATATTTTTGTTTTCAGTGCATCCCTATAGGAATGACGTTATGAATGGCATGGATGGCTCGCTAAACATCACTTTTGACCTAGGAAGCTTTCAATGGTAAAAAATTTCCTTACCCACCTTTTCCTTTAATGAGGCCCATCTGCTCTTTTTTTTTTTTTTGTTATTTCAAGTCCTCAAATGAGCTAACAAAACGGTGATAGCCGATTTTTTTTCTTTTTTTTTTAAAAATATATATAAATAAAATAAAATAAAGCCTTTCCTATAACTTTGATTATGGGGCCCTCTATATTTGTGTACAAAATCAACTCATCCATAATAGTTGCCCCATCGAAAAAGTGGGATGCCTCAAACAAAAGGTTGAGATCTAACCATCAACGTGGGCCACCAGGTTCACTTGGAAGTTTTTGGTAAAATTTATTATTTTCTATTGAGTGTTCAACATAATGATTGTATAAACCTGATTTTTAAGTCATCTCATTGTGGGACTGAGACTCACTTGATGTGCGGTTAGGATAGCGCACACACAATACAATGGACCCCACATAGCAATCAAATTATGTAAGAGAACAAGATCATGCATGTTTCTAACGTTTACATGCATGTAAATAACTATTACAATCAAGTGAATTAGGGTCAACGTAAGCATTTTTAGAAATTCTTTAGAAGATCCAACCTCGTGAGCATTTTATGTAAAACAACATATTTTATATAATATTTTATTTAGACAAATCCATCAACTAAAGAGGAGAAATTTTAATTTTTATAACAATTATTTTTATTTATATTATTAAAAAATGAATTTTATTTTTAAGATTTTGTATATTTTATAAGTAAAAAAAAAATTGAATTAAATAATAATTACCCTGTATTTTGTGCCAGGAGAATTACAAAATATGTTTATATTAGTTGAAAACGATATTGAGACCTATTCTGATGATTTTTTTGGAACTTTGATGGCTTTTTTTATATCCATGCCACGCATCTGTATTTTCAGTTCGTTTTAGGACTTTATGCCAAAAATTATGTAGATTTAAATCTCAGGTGGACCACACTACTGAAAAAAGTGATGAAAGACCATTTAAAACTTTTTGTTGGTCACAAGTTTTGGATCAAGCTGATGTTTGTATTTTTCCCTTCATCCAGATCAGCTTGAGCTCATCAACAGGTTGGATGGAAAATAAACATTATAGATCTTCTTATGGTGGGCCGTGGGAAGTTTTTAATGGTGGGTATTAAGTAAACCCCGCTTCCTATGGTGTGGTCCACCTGAGATTTGGATCTGCTTAATTTTTTAGACCATGCATTAAAATGGGCTCGAAAAACAGATGGTCGGATTAGATATACAACATATCATCAAGGTGGGCTCCACGGTAAGGTTAACACCTTATCCACTCAAAATTGCTAACAAGTCACCAGTGTCGGCAGCATTGTCTTTCTCATGTTTGCATCAGTGTCGGCAGCATCGTCTTTCTCACCAATGTATCACTTGTGCACAACATCCAAGCCATTAGAAAGGTAGGCCTCACTATAAAGGTTATCCAAGGTGAAAATCAAGATCATCCGTTCATCAGGCTAGCTGGATAGACAACCAATGGTCTGATTCAATGTATTTAAATGGCCCATCTAATTAATTAGTGGGCTGTTTTGATTGTCATTTCAAGTGATTTTCATGTTACTGGCCCACTTTTTTCATGGTTCAGATGTTCCCCAGGATATTAACAACATCTTATATTCCTAATCCTATGTGAAAGCTTACATACAATAAGTTGCATATGAACATTTCCAGCTGCATACCATAGTCAAAGTTTGACTTTGAATCCTTCCTACTGGATCTCAATTCAATTTCCAGCTCCTTCTTGAAACCCAGACTCTCTGTGAGTTTAAAACTATTTAATACATGATGTTGACTCATCGTCTTCTCTGGACATGCTCATGAGCAACCATCCAGACCATCCAAACTGTGGGTCTCATTGTGGATGAAGCAATCCCAACCATCTAATTAATCACTATCGAATAGATGGTTAAAAGTGAAGTAGTAAGTGATCTAAATTCAAAGTAAAAAAAAAAGAAAGAAAAAAGAGATGATTAATACTATCATCTAATTGCAATTTTAGTTGGACAACTATTTCACGTGGGTCTTTTAAAAAAATTATATATATATATATATATATATATATATATATATATATATATATATATATATATATATATATATATATATAAACTTAAAGGGCCATCGTCTAGACTCTGTTGGACTGTATATACAGTACGCCAAGTGAATAACCTCCAACCTTTCATGTGTGTGCGACATCTAAACTTTTAAGTAGGTTGGACCCACTACGATTATTACCTTAGGAAAATTTTATTTTTTTAATATATCAAGTTAGCTAGGTGACCACACTTGTACTTTATTATTTATCAATAAACATTATTTTCTATGGTGGGGCCTACCTGATGAATACATATGGCTGATTTTTTGCACTAGCTGATCCTCATGGTGGGTCCAATCTATTGGAAGGGTTGGATGTCACACGCAGTTAAGATATTGGAAGTCATCCATCAGTGGACTGTAGCATCAGACCTTGTCTTTTTTAAACGGTGGAAAACTAACACAGAGTCTAGCGAGGTCTTTAAAAGAAGAAGAGGAAATGAAAATACACAAACCATCAAACCCAATGGATTTCTTTCATTCAAAGCTCACCAATTTCAACGTTCTGTTTCTCTTATTGCTTCTCTCCTTCACTTCTACCCAAACTGGTACTCCTCACTCTCCGTCACACACAACCAAAGCATGGTAACCCTAAATCATGCTACACATCAACTTGCACAAAAATAAGCTGACCCAATAAGCAGACTTGATTAGTGGTCCACTATATGATGATCTTCCTTATTGGGCTAGCTTGGATGTTCTGAAAATGTGATACATTTGCCAGAAAAATGGTGTAGCATGTGTAAGCTTACAATACTATGGTTGTATGTGATCATTTATAATATATGCATTTCACTCCAATTTATTAGATTGTATATAGTCTGTTAAATTAGATTTGATAATTTTTAATTAGATTTTGTGATTTATACAGCTAATTCTAACATTAAGCTTGTATCTTCTCTATAAAAGATTTTCTTCCTCTTCAATGAAAATACAAGTTTGGCTTGTGATTAGTCGATCAGAACCGTTGGTAATTCTTTGGTTGCACTGTAGATGGTCAAGGAATGGAAATCCTCTGATATGAGAAATCCATGGGTAGAATTTTGTGCATGGGCCATCCAGAGTGGGACTTGAATATCAATGGTTTGGATTATTGGACCATGGACCTCTTGTATAAAGCTGAAAATCCATGCAAATTGTAGAATTTGTAGTGTCCCAAATGAAGAATCTGTTTGACTTAATTTGCACTGTGTTTTCTTATCACAGAAGCTTACCATTCAAAAGATAGGAGTGGAAACATTACAGTGAAATGGGATGTAATACAATGGACCCCAGACGGCTATGTGGTAAGGTCATCGCAAAATTCTCTCAACGATATAAGGGGTTGTTTGGGAGCGTGCATTTGATATCTATTGGATTTCATACGAATTGGAATTGATGTGAATTAAAATCATAGTCTTGATACATTTTCAAAACAAAAGGCTTTTGGTGTATTTGTTTTAAATTGGATTCCAATTCACTCCAAATACACTTTGCTAAAACACAATAACCATACTAATTCACACTAATTATCACCTTTCCATGATCAGAACCACTCATATAGTGGGTCCCACATTTATGGGTTGTTGGATGTATATACAAATGGTTGTTTTGGAGTGTGCTTTTGCTATGTATTGGATTCCATACGAATTGGAATTAATGTGAATTGAAATCACAGTCTTGATATGTTTTCAAAACAAAAGACTTTTGGTGTATTTATTCTAAATTGGATTCCAATTCACACCAAATACACTTTCCCAAACGCAATAACTATATTATTTCACACTAATTATCACCTTTCCATGATCAGAACCACTCATATAGTGGGTCCCACATTTATGGGTTGTTAGATGTATATACAAATGGTCGTTTGGGAGTGCATTTGATATGTATTGGATTCCATACGAATTGGAATTGATGTAAATTGAAATCGCAGTATTGATATGTTTTCAAAACAAAAGGCTTTTGGTGTATTTGTTCTATATTGTATTCCAATTCAATCCAAATACACCTTCCCAAACACAATAACTATACTAATTCACACTAATTATCACATTTCCATGATCAGAACCACTTATATAGTGGGTCCCACATTTATGGGTTGTTAGATGTATATACAAATATCTAACAACCAATACGCTCATAAGTCCTGATTTCCCAATATCTATCCATTCCACCTAATTTCTCATTTTGGGGCATGGTCCATCCACTGTGGGGCCCATACCATTGAGGGTTCTACATTGATATCTTAGTTGGGGTTTGGGGTTGAAGAGTGCTTGCATATCCCTGAGTATAGATCATATAATACCAAATTAGAATACGAACTGGATTTTGTTACAATGTAGACATGTATTCCAGATGGCCGTGTTTGGCTGCGCTAATTGATTGAATTGTGATTATCAGTTCGATAGAGTGGAAATGGCCTGAAATTGCAATTATGTTACATTCAAATTGGACTTGAAAGGAATGAAATTGCAATTCAATTCAATAGTTGATCCAAACGCAGATTCATTTTTAAAATTTGTACGGTGACAGAGAGAAGAAGGTGTCGTATGTACTGCCTGTGTTGATTCACATTCACTAATCGAGATAGGAAATGTGAAATTTTGAAACTGTTTTTGTAAATCACAAAAACAGCTATTCAGGAAATCATAGATGGTATAAAATACAAGTACCATCTTGTTTGGTCTACTCATTTTTCAATGGTGTAATTGGCTTTTTGGAATTTGATTTGCCATCGATCCAACTCCCATTTTTGGAAAATTCTGCCGAAATCTCAATTCAAATAGCTTCAGGTCTGATGTGAAGCACGGGATAAGAAGTGGGCCGTTCATCAGGCGGTCCACTCTGGTCATCACATGGGCTACATTTATGTGAAGAAAAAAAACATTGATTTGGGGTGTAACCAAATACAGTAAAAATTATCAACTTGTGTCGGTTTCAGGCCGTCGTATCCATCTACAACTTCCAGCATCACCGTCAAATCCAGAAGCCGGGATGGACGCTTGGATGGACATGGCCCAGGAGGGAGGTAATCTGGTCCATGATCGGGGCGCAGACTACTGAGCAGGGTGATTGCTCCAAATTCAAAGGGAACATCCCACATTCCTGCAAAATCGATCCACAGGTAGTGGATTTACTACCGACGACGCCTTATAACATGCAAGTTGCAAATTGCTGCAAAGGAGGTGTACTTGATTCATGGGACCATGATCCAGCGAATGCGCTGAGTGCATTCCAGATTTCAGTTGGTGCCGAGGGGACCACAAACACGACGGTGCGACTTCCACAGAGCTTCACGATCATGGCGCCGGGACCTGGATACAAATGTGGACCAGCAAAGAGTGCGAAACCGAGCCGATTTATATCAGCTGATGGCAGAAGATTCACTCAAGCTTTGAGTAAGTTCATTGATAGTTGAAAGTTCTTGATTATTTTCTTTTGTGATTTGATTATGGATTGACAACTTAGGTGAGTCAGATGCAACTCGTCCGAGTCAACTCGATTGAGTCTAATCTGGTTCGGCACCATGAGTCAGTACTGAGAATAGAGGGGGACTCAACACTAGATCTGTACACGAGTAGAGCTTGGCCCAACACGGCTTGGCTCGGCCAGCTGGCTACCCCAGCTCAAACTCGGCTCGGCTCAATCCTCAACCTTGATTGGCCAGCTCAGCTCGGTTTGGTCGTAAGTCGGGTTAGCTCGAGCTAAGTTCGAGCCGAGCTTGAGCTCGATCTTTTTTAGCCGAGTTCGAATTCGAGCCTACAAGCTGAGTTCGAGTTTAAATTTGAGGGTTTTTAATGTATATAATGTATAATATATAATATATAATATATATAATATATAAGGGAAATGGTACTATGAGGTCTGCCTCATGGGAACTTCCCATGAGGTTCCCATGAGGTCAAGCTGTGTGGACCCCACCGTGATGTGTGTCGAACATTTACCCCATCAGTTAGATGCACTACTCTATGGTGGGCCATGCTTTTAAAAATCAATTCAATCCATGACTTGGGTGGGCCACACCACATACAACAGTTGAGAGGGGCTACCCTCCCATTAAAATATTCATAATCATTTATTGGGCCCACCAAGATGTGGTTCACAAATCCATCCCATCCATTGTGTGTGTCCCACTTGGATGAGGTGTGAAACTTAGCATCCAAAACTCAGGTGGGCCCACCAAGTGCTATTATATGTTTTAGGCATATCTTCACATGGTTTTAGATCGTATGGCCCACCTGAATTCCATATATGGCTGATTTTTGAGATATCCTATAACCTAAAGGGGACTCATCAAATGCATGGTGTTGATGTTTGACACACATCACTGTGGTGCCCACACAGCTCAACCTCATGGGAAGTTCCCATGAGGTGAGTTGAATCGAACGAAGTCAAGTTCCGAGTTGAGTCAATTCGAGATTGGTCTAGCTCAAACTCGGTTCGAAATTTGTACGAGCTTAAAAATTTAGCTCTGACTCCGGCTGGAACCCATTTTCGAACCAAGTGGAATCGAGCTTTTCCGAGTCGAGCCAAGCGAGTTAACCAAGCTAACTTGGTTCGTGTACAGCTCTACTCAACAACATGAATAGTCACCACTATTATGAGATCTGGACCTTTCATCTATTGGGCCTACTGATAAAAACAAAATATTCATTGATCTTAGTTGCTGATTGGAGGATTCTTGAGGACTAAAAAGTTGGAAATTAAATGGGCAGAGATCCTTTAAATGACGGGTACATGATCCAATCTAGAGAGGAACAATCCTACCCATTACTCTCACATGATCATAGGTGGGCCCATTTGGGTCTCACGTATGAACTATTACTTGAGCGTACTGTTTCATAGCTCCTACAAAAACAATCATTTTTACTTAGTTTTTTCAGTCATGGTTTATTAATTGAATCTTTTTCTTTTTCAGTGACATGGAATGTTATCTGTACCTTCCGTGGCCCACCTTCGAACTAGGGAGACAGAGAAACCAACGGCTCATATCTGTGTGCACTCCTGAAGTGGGTGTTGGGCCTTTAATGTAAGAGATTGCTAAACTTGAATAAAAGATTGTGGCTATTGTTACTTCCTCCCTTTTGAGAAATACTCAAGTGCTCTCTATACTTCTCCAATCCATTGATCTAGACTGTTCATTAGGTCCTACACACATTTCATGGACTACCATGAAAATATTGCACTGAATGGACAAATATTAACCATTTGATCAATGGCCTTTAATGTGGATGGTCAATGATCATTTACACAAAAATAAGTCCAATTAGCAATTCGATCCATCTATTTTTTAGGGATCATAATGGATTGTTTGTGATCCTAAAGAATCACTTTTGTTAGGAAATCATAACCATGCCATCCATGGCTTGGAAAAAGGATGGCTATAGAAAATAAAAGGCCAAATAAAGGATGAATTGGAGCATCTGATCAGTGAAATTTTTGGATGGGAGTGCTTGATGTATGTTCTGGACTTAATGGACAGTTCAGATCAGTTGATTGGACTGTACAAGGGAATCAATGCAACTAGGAGCACTATAATTCATACAGTGCTCTGAGATCATTGGAGCACGTCTCTCTCATTTGTTTACAGTCTGCTCAAACTCGGCAACGAGTGGAAAAAACTCCACTCAGCTCAGAAAAAGATTACCCAACTAACTAAAACTTGGTAATATTTACATGTTATGTATACAGGACGGTCCAATGAAAATGCATCTAGGATAAGCCTCACGTGTAGATCAACGTATGGGGTCAACTGTAATGTTTTAGGGACATCCAAATCTGTTCATCATGTGTGACCCCTCCACTTCTCCTCGGATTCCAAAACTTGGATGGGCTATATACCATAGATCATGCCTAAAACCTCTAAAATCAAATCTTGTGGCCCACCTCAATTTTGAAATGATTGTGAATTGTATATTATGGAATTAATGGATCGTTTATGCATCAATAGTAGAGAGATTCTATGCTTTAATCTTAAAAGCGTACCTGCTTGGGAAGACATTCTTGATACCATGTTATCACTGAGAAGGGATCTTGGTCTTTCACACCTTATACTCTTAGGAGAACATTCAATGGGACTCGGGGTTTTCTCTCTTTTACGTGGGTGAGGAGACTAAGACATGTATTTATAGAAAAGAGTGTTAAAGAAGCTTACCCATCACACTTTTTCCTTTTAGAATCTCCACACTGTAGGTTTTTATATCCAACTTAATAACCGTGTATAGGGACCATGGTTCAAGTGTCCCGCCCCAAACCTATTTATAATGATCACAACTGTAGTGGGGCCCATTGAATCGCTCGATATGAATAATCAAACAGTCATATCTATACTGGTGATCACGTGTGGCCCACCTAATGAGAGTATGACATTCTCTCACTTAGGCTACACTGATCTCTAGAAGAAAATAAAACATTTTATTTTATTTGAAAATTTTCTTTTATAAAATGTATTTGATTTTGAAAGTTTCTAATGGATGCCTACTAAATTTCAAAGTAATGTCATTGTATAATTATGAGCAATTCTTGTCAGATCTGGTCCATCAAAACCACTGATACTGTATCAAAATAGTCAACACAATATTTATACTTTTCAAAGTGTGATGAATCATAGTCACGAATACCAATAGCGTTAATGACATGGATCAAGAATATGGGTGTAGTACAAACTACTACCAAATAATAATATTTAGCATGACTTCAGATCTAGAAATGTGTGCCCATGCACACACTTACAAGTGTGGGGACAATATTTCATGGTAGAAACTCATCATATAAGTGTGGGGACAATATTTCATTGTAGAGAAACATCATATGTACAATAGTTACACCACATATAGTGGCCCAAAGATAAGCCATCACAACTTCTTTTTTTTTGTTAGCTTGTTAGTACATCCATTGTCAATTCACACTTCACTGTTAGCCACCCCCTCTAGGGAATCGATACCAAGACCTCAGTGTTGAAACGAGGTATCTTTCACTCAGTCTACCACTTGAGCTATGGATCTGGGTGTTAAGCCATCACAACTTACCTTTTATACATGACAATGTTTTAGATATATGAAAACATGTCCAATGGTCACACCATACATAGTGTCATAGAGATAAATCATCTCAACTTCTCTCTTATCTATGACAATGTTTTAGATTTATGAAAAAATTGTAAACTTTAGATATTAAATTGTATTTCACATTAAACTTGTTTATTCTATGTATATGCAATTTATATGGCAAAGTTTCGTTTATTTAAAAACCATGCTATTTCACACCTTTAATTGGCCACAAAAAAAATTTGATGAATATAAAATATTAATTTAATTCATTGACCAAATAGAGTTCTTAAAAATATATGTTGGTTTCTAAAATTGACAACAAATTTTGAATACTTTCTTTCGAGTATCGACAAAAGCATGAAAATGACCAGTGAGGAACCTGGAACATGAGACCTCCCGCTCTGATGCACAACAACTAACCACGAGGAATCTGGAACGTGATACCTCCCATTGATGTATGATAACTAACCAATTAATATAAAAGCTTCAATTGATAGTGTGGTGAAACAATCCCTTTATGTCATAACCTAGACTCCCATCTCATGAGTTAAGTCCTCAACCGAACCTGCAGTGGGCCCCACATCACGTGCATTCTTCCTCACACAAGTCACTTTGCCTCACAATGGCGGGGCCCACCCAAAGTATGATCATGCATCTCACATGCCACTCCACTCGAGCTCAGTATGAAAATATCCCTGCATTAATCACCTCCAACGAGGAGTCTCAAACACGAGCCACGAATAGCCCCAACCTTTAGCCATTCTACATTTTACGGATCCCACTTCATAGGTTGCCCATCCCAATGTGGAGATGCAACTGCATCATATTGTACAACTTTAAATAGATTCTTATGATTTAGAAGTTTGAATTGATTTTTCTTTGAACTCGTGGCTTTTTGGTTTTCCTCCGATCCATGTCTCATATAGATCCAAAATCTACAAGTTATATTAAATTTAAATAAAAAGTCACTATGAGATGTCAATTATTCCAGTAAATATCTTATTATTAAAAGATAGCTTTGTAAGGTAATATCTACTTTATAAGTTTTAATTTAATTTTTTTTTTTAAAAATACCTACCTCAGTTATAGTTCATTTGCAAATACCCACGTCAAAAAGTTAACTTTGCTAATATGTCATTATTGTAAGTACATATTTATTTATTAGTTTTTTGCTATTAAAACTAACTAATATTAAAAATAAATAAATAAATAAGAAAAACCTATCATTTGGAAAAAAAAAAAAATGAAAAACTCAAAAAATAACTACTTTCATTTCTCCTTCTTCTTCTTCTTCTTTTTTTTTTTTCTGACTTTTCCACTTCCTCCCTCCCTCCCTCCAACTACAACTTCTCTTTCTTTCATTCACCAGGAACAAACATGAACAAAGAAGATAAATAAGGAAGAACACAAGGCAAAGATGGTGAAGAAGAATAGGTTTTAAATGTAAATATTCTCTCTCGGAATTTATAGAAATTATTTCTAGAGCTCATCCATGCAATCCACACCATTCATGTAGAAGGCACACAATCAATAGTGCGTTATATATATATATATATAGAGGGAGGGAGAGGGAGAGAGAGGGGGTGGGTTTTGGTGTAAGCACCTTTGCACATGTGTCATTGACTTCTACTCCTAATGGTCCATAGGATGTGGAATCCCATGAAACCCCAAGGGACAAATTTTCACCCTGATTTAAAATTCTGGTGGCTCGAATTAATGCAAATTGAGGGAGGAAACTGTTTTCATTTTTCATGGCCCACCAAAGTTTTGGTTCAAAGTAAAAATTGGGCTGGAAGGATTTCATGAGGTGCTTCTTCATGTGGACCATTAGGATTTTGGAGTCACATCACGTATGATGAGTTCTCATAAAAGTTTGCACAGGTTTAGTGCGAACTAGTGCGCAGCCGAGCATTCAGCTCTCTCTCTCTCTCTCTCTCTCTCTCTCTCTCTCTCTCTCTCTCTATATATATATATATATATATATATATATATATATATATTAGTAAGGTTTGTTGTTGCTTCTAACTGTTTATACTAATAAGGCATTTTCGTGATTTATATGAGTAACTATTTAACTGTTGCTAACAGAAATTTTGAATAGTTAATGGAATGTAAGTATTTGCAATAACTGATAATTATCATATAGCTATTTGTAAAGTTAATTTTTTTATGTGGGTATTTGCAAATACTCATTTATTAATGTGGGAAAAAGCAAAAACTTCGAAGATAGCTGCTGGTCCCTCCAATCCAACGTGAGTTGTCCAATTCATATAGTGATCATGGCCCAAATGGAGTGGGCCACCACATAACACCATCTTAATTTTATACAAGTGGTGTGAGCACAATTAGAGATTAGGGGACACAGACTTTCTTGTATGCGTCAACAACGAGTAATGGTACGTTCCATCAACAAAGCTTTACTAGCAGTAAACAAAAGGTGATCTATGGGCGAAATGGGTATGTTGGTAGTGGATCCCACCGGGATGTCTTTTCCAAATCCATTCCTGCCATCAGATGTGTGACCCAGTTTAAGTCCTGGAGCTGAAAAACTAGTTCCATCTATTATTCAGGTGGACCACACGATCAAAAATAATGTACAGAGCAACAACCACCCTCCAAACTGTTTCCCTTAGTGTGGCCACCTGAATCATGGATCAACCATTTCCATTTCTCTCCCAACTGTTTCTTTTAATGGGCCAACCTAAATCATTTGTCAGCCTAGGTTTTTTTTTTTTTTTTTTTTTTTGTTTTCTTTTTTTGCACCGGCTCTACCATGAAATGGCACATGTAATGGTCCGAGTGGCTTTTGAAAATCCATCGTACCGGGCCCATTCAAAATCAAGTCCACATGCTTTTAAGAGGGAACGTAGCTCCCATGTGTTATGGTTATAGAGTAGCATGTGTTGTGTGTGCGTACCAGAAGGTAATATCAGGTCAACCTCATGGGAGGTTCCCATTAGTTCAAGGTTCATGAGCTTATTGTGATCTATTTGGTGGGTACCCTCTTAAGTCATGGGATATCCCAAAAATCAGTCATATTCGGAACTTGAGTGGGCCATACCATTTAAAACCATGTGAATTTATGCCTAAAACATTTATTAAAAAAAATACAAATCATTTGGTGGGCCCATTTAAGTTTTTGATATGGTTGAAAGTTAACTATTGTGACCTCTCGCTCAATTGAGACGCATATAATATATGGCCCGGATGTCTGTGTTGACCATATAAACAATCATAAAGGTTTCAATGGGTGGGTGTCTGTAGTGTAGCCCACTCAAATCATTATTTGACTTATTTTTAAGCTCATGGCCCCCACCATGGAAGTGCATATGATGGATGGTGCATGTCCAAAATAGATCATGGTGGGACCCATAGATCTTGACCTCATGTGAAGCTCCCATAATGTGAACTTATATATATATATATATATATATATATATATAAAAGACACAATTTTACCTGAATGTACTTGTAAAAAAGAGAAATTATAAGTAGATATCATACCGAGAAGGTGAAATGATAGTTTCACCAGACAGTAAGTGTGTATGTATAAATCTATAAAAACAAAAACCCAAATATCTCAGTTCCATGCGTATGACATGCTTTCGAGTTTTGCTTAATCCACATGCGTGTGCAGCAAGCTCATGTACATTCCACACATGTGCACCATGGCACATAAGTTAGGATCTAATCCATCTATTAGATCAGTACAACCTTTTACATGTTCTCTCAAAGTAAATCTGATCCAATCAGCATGTTGGCCCAATATTGGAAACAAGAAGGGTTAGAAAAATTCAGCCAACTTTTTCAGGGTTGTACATTTGTTTTCAATCTGTGGCTCACCTAACCATTGGATCAACCTGATTCTTGGGCTATTAAATCATATTGTGAAAACGTTGGAATTGTTCGGCAGTACACAATGGCTTACACTCCACAACAAAACGGTGTTGCAGAGAGAAGGAATAGGACACTATTGGACATGGTTAGATCGATGATGGCACAAGCCAATCTCTCTACCACATTCTGGAGAGACGCACTGTTAACAACCGTCTACGTCCTTAATAGAGTCCCATCCAAAACCATTCCTAAGACTCCATATGAGATGTGGTCTGGGAGGACTCCTTCTTTAGCCAACCTACGCCCTTGGGGATCTTTGGGATATGTTTTGCTACCTACTCAACATAGAGGTAAACTTGATAGTAAAACCATTGAATGCGTGTTCATTAGGTACCCTATGCATTCAAAGGGATACGTTCTAGTTTATGAGAACCATGGACGATGGATTGAGATAGAATCCCGAGACGTGACCTTCGTTGAAGATAGATACCCAAGCCGAATGAAGCAAAAGGTTCCAATAGAACTTTTTGAAATACCCGATGTATCTCAGGAGAGTGGGAGTTCTGCTTCTCACGATGATGATGCTCCTATCGTTCGTCAGGACGGTGGGAGGACATCTCAGCAGGCTCCTGAGTTACGTCGAAGCGAAAGAGGATTGATTCCCCGAAGATACTTCGATATTGAGGGGCAAACATTCTCTTGCGTTGCAGTTGATGATGATGAACCTGATTCATATCAGGATGCATTATTATCTTCTAACTCGGCCGATTGGGTAAATGCTATGGACGAAGAGATCGCCTCCATGGAGAAGAATAAAGTCTGGGAACTTGTTGATCTGTCTTCCAATCGCAAAGCGATAGGTAATAAATGGGTACTTAAGATCAAAAGAAAGGCAGATGGTACAGTGGACAAGTATAAAGCACGATTAGTTGCTAAAGGTTTTACACAACAAGAAGGCATTGATTACGAGGAGACCTTTTCACCTGTTGCAAAGTTCTCCTCAATCCGCATGATCTTGTCCATTGTCGCAAGTTTAAACTTAGAGTTATATCAGATGGATGTAAAGACCGCATTCTTAAATGGTGACTTGGATGAAGAGATATACATGCAACAACCCATGGGTTATGTGGACAAAAAGCATCCAAAGAAAGTCTGCAAGTTGTTAAAATCTATCTATGGGTTGAAGCAATCTTCAAGACAGTGGTACATGAGGTTCCACTTGGCCATCACCACTTTTGGATTCACGATGAGTGAAGAAGATCATTGTGTATACATGAAACGGTCTGGAAGATCTTTTCTGATACTATCTCTATATGTAGACGATATCCTGTTAGCTGGTAATGACATGCAATTGTTGATATTGACTAAAGATTGACTATTCTCGAACTTTGAGATGAAAGACCTCGGTGAAGCCAACTTTATTTTTGGGGTAAAAATTATCAAGGATCGCCTTAAGAAATTTTTAGGCTTGTCTCAAGCAACCTATATACAAAAGATCTTAGAGCGGTTCAGGATGGAAAATTCAAAATCTGTTGAAACCCCTATGGATAAAGCTACCAAGCTAGACAGGAAATCGTGTCCCCAGACTGAAGCCGAGAAATTGGGTATGTCCTCAGTACTTTATGTAAGTGCAATAGGGAGCTTAATGTATGCTATGCTTTGCACCAGACCAGATATTAGCTATGCAGTTAACATAGTTAGCCGTTATCAGAGTAACTCGGGATAGTCTCATTGGCAAGCCGTCAAACGTATATTCCGCTATCTCAGAGGAACAAAAGACCTAATGTTGTGTTATGAAGGCACAAGCCTCGAGCTCAAAGGATATTCTGATGCTGCTTGGGGTAATGACGCCGACGAGGGAAAGTCTACTTCAGGGTATGTATTCTTACTCGGAGGAGGAGCTATCTCATGGTCGAGTAAGAAACAAACATCCACAGCTCTTTCATCTATGGAGGCCGAGTACATTGCATGTTGTGTTGCGGTTCAGGAGTGTGTATGGGTTCGTAGATTTCTATTGAGTCTGGCTATTGTACCGAGTGTTCTCAGCCTATATCGCTGAAGATAGACAATACTTCTGCCATTGACTTGGCAAAGGACCCTAAACACCACCAGAAATCTAAGCACATTGAGATCAAGTATCATTACGTCCGTGATCAAGTGAGAGATAAGAAGGTCGCCCTCAGCTACATTCCTACTAAGGAGATGATGGCTGATCCCATGACGAAACCTATAGCTAGAGATCTATTTCAGGTTCACGTCAGGCAGATGGGATTGAGGAAAGCTTGACTGATGTACTTGTTTTGTAGTACCTTTGATATTTCATTAATGAATATTATATTCCTTTTTATTCAGTATTGAACACTAATATAACTAGGTAAGAAGATCATCAACATTTACCTTGAAATCATGTAGGATTTCTATTTTTGTCGGCAGGCCGGTCACCCACTCGCACGGGTTGACCAACCTTGAATGTACAAGAGAGGTACATTTGGGGCTATGTTTATACATTGAGGTATGAACTTCCCTTTATTGTGAATAATAAAGGATGAGGATATGAGTGAGTCGTATCCGCCTACAATCTTATAAAGATTGAAGATGAGACTGATAAAGTCGAATAACATAATCGCACCATTCCGTTATATGCGATCAATGTTATGGCCTGAAATTAAAGCCAGGTTATGAGGTTATGAGATGAGTCGTACCTTATGTAAAATGACCTGTGTATTGTAGACCCGACATTCACCTAGTATTGTCTACTTTACGACGACCTACAGATTGTTTTGATTTGATCTAATCATTACAACGTGCGAGTAGCCAGTCCCGTAGGTGACTCTTTGTGTCCTTAGCTACCCTCATCTTGTGTATATGAGGATGAGATTGAGTGTTGCTACTTTAGTGTACTATGACGAAAGGTCCTTGATTGGCCAGACTCAGTTACGCTAGGAAAGCAGCTTGATTAATTCCAAATTACACATCTGCATGGGGAAGATCCCGTGACAGCTACACCAAGTTTCTAGAACTATAAATACGCACTTGAAAACTTATCCGTCTGCAGTATCGAGTTGTTTTTAATAGACTTTTGCAAAGAATATTTTTTCTTAAAAGCATATATATAAGTATTGCTTTAAATCGATTTTAGTAAAAGTTTGTGAAAAATCAAGTTTTCAGAATAACTCGATAAGTTGGATAAGTGCGTATGTTGGCCGAGTACTCCAGGTCGGGAGTTAACTCCATCCGGTGTGGTCATGCGGACTAGGACAGGCATTGCAAAGCTTGGGTTATTGAGTACTAGTCAGGTGGTCACTTAGTACTTAAGCACCTGTGAGAAGATTATGGTGATCCAGCTGGTCCCACGCCTCTGATTCTTTTGATCGCGATGTTTGGTTTTTGATTGTTATTAGGCAAGTTAGATGGACAAATCTTTTGTGCCTATCCCACAATGTGATTGAGTGGGAGATGTTGGACGTAGGCCAGTGGGGCCCACTGGTGAGCAATCACTAGTGGGTGGGTCCCACATGTTTAGGCTTTCTCCGGCCTTCTTTTTCATTCGGTTGAGATTTCAAATTCAACTTTGAATTTGAAATATGATAAGAGATAGGGATTTGGCCAGGATAATATGGTTTCATCCTATCTCATCCGATTTCTCCTTCCTTTCCTATAAAAGGGATGCGTTCTCTCATCCAATCAGCATGTTGGCCCAGTAGTGGAAACAAGTAGAGGGGTTAGAAAACTTCACCCAAGTTTTTCAGGGCTGTACGTTTGTTTTCAACCTGTGGCCCACCTGACCATTGGATCAACCTGATTCTTGGGTTACGGCATCAATATAGTTTTGTCTTTTTGATGGATGGATTGGATCTTGAATCTACCATGCCATGCTGGCACATGTGTGACATCTACATAAGCTTTACTGCACACGCGTGTGGGCTTAGCAAAGCTCATGCTGTCACAAGAAAATAAAATATTACAACTCCATCTAGTGCTCATGTTTGACACTTTTATAATCCATCCAGTCCATCTGAACCGTCCTTTATGTACAACACACGTCATGGGAGACCATGTAAAATTCACAGAGACAACATTTGTAACCATATGATCAATGGCCCATAAAATGAACAGTCTATATTATTACGAAGAAATAGGCCCGACAAACAATTTGAGCTATCTATTCTAATATAACCATATTTGTTAGAGGTGTGTGGGGCCGCCCATCATGATGTGTGCATGAAATTTCACCCCATCCATCGTGTATGCCCCCTCATATTCTCTTTGCAGAAAAAAAAAATAAAAAAATCATGTCAATCCGCATGCAAGATCACCTAAGTTTTTGAATGGCCTGAAACGTGAATTTTTAGGTCTCCATTGATCTTGATGAATCTCATTTCATGAATGGATGGAATGTATATAAAGCATGAACTCGGATTGGTTAGTGCTTTGTAGGGCCCCCCATAATGTCTGTTTTTTATCCACCCGGTCCATCGATTTTGCTAGCTCATTTTAGGTTATGAGCCCAAAAATAAGGCAGATCCAAGTCTCATGTGGACCAGACCACAAGAAACGGTGGTGATTGAATGCCGACTATTAAAAACTTTCTAGGGCTCACTGTAATGTTTATTTGCCATCCAATCTATAGATTAGGCCACACAACTTAATACTGGAGGGGTCACAGGTCACTACTATTTCCAAAACTTTTGTGGCCCCCTTCAATCACCACTATTTCCTGTGGTGTGGTCCACTTGAGACTTGGATCTGCCTCATTTTTTAGTTCCCGCTCTAAAATGAGCTGGCAAATGGATGGATGGCATGGATAAAACATAAATATCATAGTGGGGCGCACTGAGCTTTTCCGACATTAACCTGTGCCAACTTAATACTGGAGGGGTCACTACCAAATCTGAGTCATAAAACATGGTGGGCCACACAAAATAGTTCCACAGTTTACTTGATCTAATTCCAATTAGTATATAGCCCATGCACCATTTCACATTGGCACACAGTAACACGTGCTGTGAATATGAAGCACTTAAAGATGGATTGAAATTTTGTGGCACAGGTGGCTCAATAGCACGTGGCACATGTAGCATATTTGAAGATGACGATGACACATGTTGAACATGGCATATAGGGATGTCAATTGGTCAAGCTCGTGCATAAAAAATAAAAATTTTGAATAGGGCCAACCCGAAATAGTCCAAAATCCAGGCTGAGACATACCCCAAGTCCTGCCCATTGACAACCCTAATGGCATATTGGGATTTGTAATACAAACGTGGGTCACTATGATATCACATATTGAATGTACGGAACAATGACACATGTGTGGTGCTTTAAGATAGATGGTGATACATGCTACATGTGTTACAATGACACATGTGGGGCATTTGGAGATAGATGGTTGCACATGTAGAGTATTTTAGAAGATGGTTGATGACATATCTTAATTAGGGTTGTCAATGGGCTAGGGCTGGGTTTGGTCTCGACCCGGATTTTGAACCGTTTGGAGTTGGGCTGTTGTGCTGGGCCTATTCAAAATTTTGATGAATAGGCCCGAGCGTGGCCCATTGACGCCCTAGTGCTAATATGGTTCTTCACAAAAACGGAGTCATTTCCTCTCATTTCTATCAATTATATCGAGTTTGTGCAAAGAAAATAAATAAGGGATAGTTTTCGATAAATGAAAAAGGCTTTTCTAAAATATTTACAAAAATAAACAATGAAAATGTCATTTTTAATAAAAGAAACTGCTTTCCTTGTTTATACTTCAATAAATACAAACAAGCTTTAATGGGTTTTGTTGAAGACTAGAGTTTAAGCTCCTCTTTCTATTCTTATCTCTCTTTTTAAAATTCTTTTTTAACATATCCAACTCCTACTCTTTTAAAAATTCTTTAAAATTCTTTCGGCCCTGATTTTGAACTGTTCCATCCCTTCCCATTCAAAATTTTGGTTTGGCTTGGCTTGGGTCCGGCACATCTACAAACGCCAGGCTCAAATGGGCAAGTCTGTTTTGGGATTTTACGGAGATTTTATAGACCATTGATCAGTTTAAGTAAATGTCTATGGCCCAACCTTATAGGGCTAGGGCATGGGCCCTTAAACTCGGCTCTAGGCGGGGCTTGGGCTTCAAATCTAACCCAGTGTTCAGGCCAGGCCTGGTCTAATAATCAAGTGGGCCACCATCATACAAAAAATGAAGGATTTATAGCCAGATGTGAGCACTTCTTAGTCATCATACATGCGTAGTTTAAAGATACTTAGGTTTTTCAGTCATGGTTTATTAATTCTATCCTTTTCTTTTTCAGTGACATGGAATGTTATATGTACCTTCTGTCGCCCACCTTAGAACTAGGGAGACAGAGAAACCAACGGCTCATATCTGTATGCATTCCTGAAGTGGGTGTTGCGCCTTTGATGTAAGAGATTGCTAAGCGTGAATAAAATATTGTGGCTATTGTTACTTCCTCTTTTTTTTCTTTTTTTTTAATAGAAATACTCAAGTGCTCTCTATACTTCTCCAATCCATTAATCTAGACGTACTGTTCATCAGGTCAAACGCATATTTCATGGACTACCATGAAAATATTGCACTGATTTGACAAATATTAACCATTTGATCAATGGCCTTTAATGTGGACGGTTAATGATCATTTATACAAAAATAAGTCCAATTAGCTAGCAATTTGATCCATCTATTTTTTAGGGCTTATAATGGATTGTTTGTGACCCTAAAGAATCACTTTTGTTAGGCAATAATCATAACCATCCCATCCATGGCTTGGAAAAGTAAAAAAAATGCCAAATCAAGGATGAATTGGAACATCTGATCAGTGAAATTTTTGGATGGGAGTGCTTGATGTATGTTCTGGACTTAATGGACAGTTCAGATCAGTTGAACGGACATTATAAGGGAATCAATGCAACTAGGAGCACTATAACTCATACAGTGCTCTGAGATCATTGGAGCACGTCTCTCTCGTATGTTTACAGACTGCTCAAACTCGGCAACAAGTGGAAAAAACTCAACTCGGCTCAGAAAACAGATTACCCAACTAGCTAAAACTTGGTAATATTTACATGTTATGTATACAGGACGGTCCAGTGAAAATGCATCTAGGATAAGCCTCACGTGTAGATCAACGTATGGGGTCAACTGTAATGTTTTAGGGACATCCCGACTTGAAGTCCAGCAGTGAAGTTTTTTGGAGTCCCGTGGTGCTCGACCAGTTGAGGCCCTCTTTCAACTAGTTAATGGTTATGCAGACTGCGCGCAAACTGTGTAAATTTGAGGTGGTTTTTAGACTATTTCAAAGGGGATGTATAAGTGGAGTTTCCTAAACTAAAAATAGGGGTCCCTAGGGCTATTTTAAGGTATGTTAAGATTTTCTAAAGGAGTTTCAAGGGTTCCTAAAAGAGTTTTAGGGTTTCTAAAGGGTGTAGCAAGGGTGAGATTCGAAGTCATTCGAATCGGATAAGTCCTCTCTATTTGTAATTTATGCTTTTATAGTTAATTTTTGTTGCTTTGTGCCGTGGTTTTTTCCCGCAAAGGTTTTCCACGTTAAAATCGTTGTGGTCTCTTATGATTGCTTGGTGCCATTGGATTGCCATCCTAAATCTAGATCTGTGTGATTCTACAGGAAAAATCTCCAACAAGTGATATCAGAGCAATTGTTGGGGCACAGATCTGAATCTGATAGATTAGTAATAATGGCAAACACTAGGTATGATATTGAAAAGTACTCAAGGAAAAATAATTTGAGTTATGAAAGATCAAGATGATCAGTTCCTTAATTAAGAAAGGTGAAGATGGATTTTATAGATTAATCCCTTGCAAAATTATAACGCCCTGAAAATTGGAGGTCGTGCATGCACTCGACTTCTAAGTTCCTAGGTATTACTTATAACCACTTTTACTGTTTTGCATTTAATTAAGCTTAACGCGCAATATGGAACTACTTGAAACATGAATCACAAACACAACTAGTCTACTGAAATGAAAATGACTAAATATATACAAGTCCAAAAGATATAACAATGGGTCGCACAAGGGATTACCCAACAAAATTATAAAAAATGATATGTCCAAAAGAATGATGCGCTGAGTCCCCTACTCAGCGATCCAAGCCCGCGAAATCTACGGCGAACCGCCTATCAACTGGAAATAGGACAACTTGTCCTCCTCATCTAGGCTCGCGCCGCAAGGCTCTTTGTACTCAGCGTCGCCTGCAACTACTGAAGAGTCTGGTTGGTGTTTTAAAACATCGTCCTAGAGTGGGAGTGAGTGATCAAATCAGTGGGTGCTATTAGTCTTAAGTTACAACAAACATCAATTATATTATGAATTTAATAAAAGGCATACATTCATAGATCTCTAACTAGTCTTGTTAATGCATATACATGTATTATGATATGATGCATGACCTTGCAACAACACTCTCTCGAGTGCGCGTATGACCAACACTTCCTCATTGCGACCTCAACTGTCAAGTCGCCAACCTAACTAGTGCGATGCAATCGTGATCATGTTAACCGAGTTCTTTATTAATTCCGTTCATTTAGCAGATTGGGGAAATAGTACAGCCCACATATCAATGCTCTTAACTGGCTACGAGGCCAAGGCCCCTCAGCATGCGAGGCCAGGACCCCGCGATCCTTGATCCCATTGGGTTCCTCATCTCCAATTTCATGCACATGGGGATTACGGAGAAGAGGGATCGCTCGCGGTCACTATGGGGAGGCTGGTCACCCTAGTGTAGGCCGACAGATCGGACATAGTGTCCCATTCCACTATGCCCGACTCTCAAGTCAGTGGATCAGTTTTAAATGGTTATCAATGAGCTTCAATGGTTGAAGGGTGTTCCAAGTTCCATACAGGAATGAGTAGACAGGGTTAAAAAATATGGTTGGTCAGTACGTGGGCTAGACCTTGCGAGTTCAGGCGAGCACGTGACGAATGACATCAAGTACAAGTGACCCATGTAGTCCAACTACTGTCGCCCGTTCGCATCCACCCAAATCCGCTAGTTCCGCCACAGGATGGTCCTACCAACGGGACCACCCTTTCTTACCTCAGTTTCCTGACCAACCAGGGGGTTCGAAGGTATTCAATACGCTCCAACAAATCAGAATCCATCATTTAACATAAGTGACATCATGCGCTCATACAACCACCCAAAAATTTAGATTTCTCTATAAATGTGATTTCTAATAACTACAAAATAAACATGTATGTGTCGTGTGGTTTAGTGCAGAGATCAAGAGTTAGACATCATTCATAGCACAAACATACAACGAGGATTAATGCTAGCAACAACATGCTTCAAGGACTTATGCAAGCACACATATACAATAAGGATTAATGTATCATACAAGCTATAAGGAATCATCACACAAGAATCAAGTAATAAACAAACATGCAATCACCGAATTCATGCCCAATCATGTTGAGGAACAACAAACATGCCATAATCATTCCATCTTGATTGCGAGGATCTAAAATGTAAGGTCTTGCTTAGGGTTTCTCTAGATTATGCAAATACATCATCCAACAACATAATCATTAGATTCATACTAAAATTGGTGCTAGGCCACCTAAGGGTAATAGTCCGCACCTATGGATCATTGAGATCTTGGGAAATGACCTAGGAGTGTCGAATTTGGGGTAGATTGGCCAGAATCCTGAGAAATGCATTTGCATGTTAGAATGTCATGCGAATCCTCCCTCAACAAGAGGGGTTTCCAAAAGGATGAGGAATCTACCTACCCAATCGGTGGAGAGGGATTCTTCCGATTGTGGGTGAGGGATTCCTTCAGGAGGAGGTAAGGACTTACAAGACTTAAACTATCTTGGGCCCCACTTCAACTGTGATCCACCATCTCCCTTCTTCCCTCACACCTTGCTCTCTCTCTCTCTCTCTCTTCTCTCTTTACTCTCTCCTTTCTCCTTGGTTGTTGGAATAATGGTGGGGATATGAGAGAAAAAGACTTAGGGCTTTATTTCTTGGGTTTAGGCCCATTGGCCTTAAGTTTCAACAATTGCCCTCAATGGCCCTGTGGGGGTCCCTTTTTAGCTTTAGGATAGCCTTGTCACCCCCTTGGCCATCAAATTTGGTGTATAGGTGTCTCATGGCCTGATGAGGGGTTGTGCAAAATTTGGGAGCGAATAGATGCGAGGTTTTATCGTACGATTCTGATCTATAAATGACCCTGTGGGGTCCATTCAGGCTGTTGGGGTGGTTCTGATGGCCCCCTGGTTATAAAATTTATAGGGTAGGTTCTTTATGGCCTGATGAAGGGCCGTGCGAAGTTTGTAGGCAAACGGTCGCGGGGTTTTACCGTATGGGTCCGATTTGTGATCAATGGTCACCGTTTCACGATCAATTTGCAGATTTTGTGGACAGGGGTAGAAAAATACTTTAGGCCCTCACCATAAATGTAGAAGAGATCCGATGACTGCAAAGCCTAGTATCTCAGTTTTATTTATAAGTGCCAGATTTCAATTCTAGCCCTTGGGTTAAGGCTGGGTGAGTTGCATTTGGAGAGTGCCGTTGGGACGGCGTGGATAATTAATTTCTAGGTGTCTACTGAGTCTATGGTCCACGATGGACCACAAGCCCAGAGAGATCTGTAGTTTCCCCAATTTTTAGATTTTTCTGACCATCTTGGCCACTGCACGGCCCACACTAGCTGTTGTCAAGTACAAACAGGTTATCTGGCTTGACGGCCCGCACTTAACTCGAACCTAAACAGACTGGTTCACCTTAATGGGCTAACCTGGGTTAATTTGTTGGCGGTACCCCACACATGAGCGGTTCAGCGAATGGTCTTGCGGCAAATCTTATGTGGACGCCTTAGGACACTATTATGTTTGGACATGATGTTACAGTTTCTTAAAGCTTTGCAAAGGTTTGCCAAAGGGTTTAGGGCTATCAAAGGTGTGGGAGAGAGAGAAAGAGAGAAAGGAAACTTGTGGAAGGGAGGTTATGCTCGTGGAGGCGATAATACTTTGACCAACAGGATGACCTTGTTGCGTAAGACTTGCTCCTTCCTATCCAGAATCGGGGGTCGTGCATACATTCGACTCCCAAGTTTCACTATGACTGGTGATGATTGGAATACTCTTGCTAAGAAAGCTTTATCATCGATCCGTTTATGTCTCATGGATGAGGTTCTCTACAACCTCATAAGGGAGAAAATTGTGGCTAAGTTATGGGTGAAGTTAGATGATGTTTATGTGAAAAAATCCTCTGAAAATCGCATACACTTGAAGCGGCAGTAGTATAACTTCAAGATGGCAGAGGGTGGAGATCTGGAGGCTCATATTAGCAACTTTAGTAAATTGGTTTGCAAATTGTTGGATATGGATGAAGTGATGAAAGATGAAGAACAAGCATGTATGTTACTGAATTCTCTTCCGGCATCATATGAATCATTCAAGAACATAATGTGCACCATAAATAAAATCCTGAGTATCGACATCGTTATCTCAACCCTTCAAGGAAAGGCTATGAGAAAGCTTAAGGGCGACATGGGGATATCTTCTGATGCACTGTTTACAAGGGGTAGGAATTCTGAACAAGGTATATGTTCTTCATGTTCTAGATCCAAATTCAAGGGCAAGGGCAAAGGAAAAGTAAAGTGCTGGAACTGTGGGATGGAAGGACATATGAAGAAGGATTGTACAAATCCTAAATCTAAGAGAGAAGAATCTGAGGCTTCATATAGAGAGGCCAACGCTGCCATGTTAGATGGATCGAGTGGATGTGATGGTGATGATTTGTCTATGTCTACGATCAAATGGCCATACGATAATCGTAGGGGCGAGTGGATTCTAGACACAGGGGCATCTTTTCACATGACTCCTTATCGGAGTTAGTTCACCAGCTATAGAGAGTGCGATGGTAGACAGGTATTTATGGGCAATGACAGTGTCGGTAATGTTGTGGTCATTGGTACAGTGCGTGTTAAGATGTTTGATGGGATAGAGCGTACCCTGACTGGGGTAAGGCACGTTCCTAACATGAAGAAGAGCTTGATTTCTCTCGATGCACTTGAGGCTATAAGGTATTAGTTCATAAGTATTGATGGTGTCCTTAAAGTATCTAAGGGGGCACAGGTAATCATGAAAGCGTAACGACTCGATAATGTTTACAGGTTGATCAGGAGCACTTTAAAAGGTGAAGCTGCAGTAGTTATAACGGATTTCACCTTTGCACGTGTGTGACATGTTAGGCATGGTCACATGAGTGGGTGGGGCATGAAGGCTGAGGCGCGTGGATAGGGATATAAACCAGGTGGAGCAGCTACCTGTGAGAAGAATCACACAGCATAATCGCAGGATATCGGCGAGGTACATGGACGACTCCAATATCACAGGGGATCCGTCTTCTATTCAGATGGCTCTAGGTGAGCCTGGTGCTGAGAAGTGGAAGGTGACTATGGGTGATGTGATGGACTCGTTGTACCAGATCGACACATGGGAGCTGGTGGAGCTTCCAGTGGGTTAGGAAGCGGTTGGATGCAGGTGGATCTTCAGGAGGATACAACATAGATACAGAGCGAGGTTGGTAGTGAACGGTTATGCTCAGAGAGAAGGGATCGACTTCTGAGAGATATTCGTGCCCACGGTATAACAGATGTCTATTAGATCCGTGATTGGCGCTGGTTGGCCAATGTGATTTTGAGTTGGAAGGATGGATGTGGAATTTGCACTTTTGCAAGAGAAAGTGAAGAACAGATCTACATGAAGCAACTAGAGCGGTTCGAAATTAAAGGGGTTGAGAAAAAAGTTTGCAGGACTGTCACATAGGCAGTGGTTTGATTCCTTTATGGTGAGTCAAGAATTGATGACATATAAATCACCAATTATGACGTGTCTGAAATCAATGTACTGAAGACTCGATTAAGTGAGACATTTAGGATGAAGGATCGGGGGCTGCAAAGATGGTTCTTGGCATTGAGACTGAAAGAAGAGTAGGCTTTGGTTATCTCATGTAGAATACCTTGGGTTGGTATTGATCAAATATGTGATGGACCAGGCAAAGCCGAAGAGCGTTCCCTATGCGTCTCTCCCCAAATTTTCCTTAGGATATGTCCTAAAATGGATGAGGAAAAACAGGATATGTCTCATGAGCTTTATCCGAATGCGGTTGGTAGTGTATGCCATGATCTGGATTAGATCGGTTATTTCACAGGCTATCAGTGTTGTGAGCAAGTACCCCGATAAGTAATATTGGGTAGTAGTGAGATGGTAAGAAGACCACGTCTTTTCTTTTGAAAAAATAGGAGTAAAGGTGATTGACATGTGGATTTAGATCCGGCAAATATGATCACAAAGGTCGTTCTTGTAGAGAAGTTCAAGTTATGTGCAACTTCTCTGGGCTTGGCAATGGCAGAAAAGAAGGACGGAGTGTGCACAGGAAGCTATAATGTGATGCAGAGATAAGAGAAGAGGTCAATAAGTTACATGGTTGAAGATTGAAGGCATAGTGGAGATTGTTGAAAAATAGATGTCTTAAATCTTGGTTTCACCGCGCTGTTCAACCAGTCGAGGCTCGCTCGACTCGAAGTAGTTTTTTGGAGATCCAAGCTGCTCGACTAGTCGAGGGTCAGGCTCGACCGGTCGAAGGGGTCCTTCGACCAGTCGAGGTCCTAGCTCGACTACTCGAGGGTTACGTAGCCCACGCATGGACTGCGTAAATTTAAGGCGATTTCCAGACTTTTTCAAAGGAGGTGCGAAATGGATCAGTGAAATTTTTGGATGGGAGTGCTTGATGTATGTTCTGGACTTAATGGGGACAACTCAGATCAGTTGATTGGACTGTACAAGGGAATCAATGCAACTAAGAGCACTATAACTTATACAGTGCTATGAGAGCATTGGAGCGCCTCTCTCTCCTTCTCTCCCTCTCATATGAGTGGAAAAAACTGCACTCAGTTCAGCAAAAAGCTTGACCCAACTAGCTAAAACTTGATAATATTTACATGCTATTTATATATAGGACGGTCCAATGCAAATGCATCTAGGATAAACCTCACATATGGTGTCAACTATGATGTTTTAGGGACATCCAATCCGTTCATCGTGTGTGACCCCTCCAATTCTCCTTGGATGGGCTACACACCATAGATCATACCTAAAACCTCTAAAATCACATCTTGTGGCCCACCTCGATTTTGAAATGGTTTGATTTTTCAATGTAAAATCATGGATGCAAAGCATGGCGGCCCCACATACTATCTTCAAGGTTTTTAATGGTGGGCGTCCCATCCTAACTTTTACATGTGCTTGTGGCTGACTTAAGTTTTTCATTAGTTTAGTTTTTT
Source organism: Magnolia sinica (assembly GCF_029962835.1). NCBI lineage: Eukaryota > Viridiplantae > Streptophyta > Magnoliopsida > Magnoliales > Magnoliaceae > Magnolia > Magnolia sinica. The sequence goes on from NC_080583.1 coordinate 76,634,149, forward strand.
ATGTTTGATCAATCCATGTTCCATGATTATTATTGATCAATAAATAAAAAATAAATCAATGCCATTGATTTTACACATTATGTATATGATGATTACACATTATGTATATGATGATCTTAAAATCAATTATTTAATTAAAAGAATTTACAAAAAGTAAGTTTGGCCGACCACATTGATCAATCACTCTAATTCATGATGTAACATTAAACTTATTTGATTGATTACTCAACTCATCATGATCCATTAAAAGGCTTGCAGAAATATAACAAGCATAGGAAGTACAAACTACTACCAAATAATAAAATTTAGCATGACTTCATATCTAGATAATGTTTGCACATGCACGCATTCACAAATATAAAATATCAATTTTACTTTCAATTTATTTTATACACTGTGATACACTGTGACAAAAACAAAATACATTACTTTCACAACGAGGAAAGCAAACCAAATGATTTTATAGTAAAATTAATTGATTTCATGGTCTAAAAAGAGTTCTTAAAAATATATGTTGGGTTACAAAATTCACAGCAACTTTGGAATGCTTGCTGAGTAATGTAGAACATGATACCTGCTGCTCTGATGCTGAACCAATAATCACAATTAATCGGGATAATGAGACTTTTTCCATTCTAATGTAGGACAACTAAACACTTATTTTAAAAAATATTCTAATTAATAAAGTGTGTCGAATTATTCCCTTTATCTCATAACACAGGCTTACATCCCATAGGTTAAGTTCTCCACTGAACCTACCATGAGCCCCATAGCCACCCTGATTGTGCCCCATCATACCACTTGCTATCCCATTCAATCCTTGCCTCTGCATTAATCACTCCCGCAATGAGTATCTTAACATGAGCCCACGGTTAGCCCACTTGTGGCCATTCTGCATCCTGTGGAGCCAACCCACCCCAAGTTTCAACTTTAAAGAGGTTATTATGACTTACAAGACTTGATTGTTTGAAGTGACCGCTTCTTTATTTTCCTCCAATATCTCATAAAGAAGCAAAATCTACTAGTTATATTAAATTTAAATAAAAAGTTAATATAATATCTCAATTATTCCAATAATTATCTTATTATTAAAAGATAGCTTTGTAAGTCAACATGTACTTTATATGTTTTAAAAGAATTTTTTTACAAATAACTACGTTAATTAATAGTAATAGGGCATAGATACTCTCCTCAAAAAGTTAACTTTGCTAATATGTAATTACTAAGTCATTATTGTAGATATATTTTTTTTATTAGTTTTTTACTATTAAAATTAAATAATAATAATAATAATAAATAATCAAACCCTATCATTTGAAAAAAATGAAAAATGAAAAACTTAAGATACAGCTACTCAATCTCTTCATTTCTTCTTCTGCTTTTTCTTCTTACTTTTCCTCTCTCTCACTCCAACTATAAATTTTCTTTCTTTCATTCACAAAGAACAGGCATGAACAAAGAAGATGAACAAGGGATAACACAAGTCAAAGATGGTGAAGAAGAATAGGTTTTAAATATAAATGTTCTCTCTCAGGATTTAGGGAAATTATTTGTGGGGGCTCATCCACGCAATCCACACCATTCATCTATAAGGCACACAATCAATAGTGCATGTGAATATATATATATATAGTAGTGAGGTTTGTTGTTGCTTTTAACTGTTTATACTAATAAGTCATTTTTGTCATTTCATAAATATGAGTATTTTTAGCATTATTTAACGGTTGTTAACAGAAATTGTGAAATTTTAATGGAATGTAAGTATTTGCAATAACTGATAATTATGATACAGCTATTTGTAAAGTTAATTTTTTATGTGGGTATTTGCAAATACTCATTTATTAATGTAGGAAAAAGGAAAAACCTCAAAGGTAGCTGCTGGGCCCTCCAATCTAAAGTGAGAATTATCCAATTCATATGGTGATCATGGCCCAAATAGGGTGGGCCACCACATAAAACCATCTTAATTTCATACTAGTGGTGTGAGCACACTTTCTTGTTTGCTTCAACACAAGTAATGTTACGTTCCCTCAACAAAGCTTTACTAGACGTAAACAAAAGGTGATCTAGGTAGTAAATAGGAATGTTGGTAGTGGATCCCAGCGGGATGTCTTTTCCAAATCCATTCCTACTATCAGATGTGTGACTCAGTTTAAGTCCTGGAGCTGAAAAACTGGCTCCATCTATTATTCAGGTGGACCAAACGATCAACAAGAGTGTATAGAGTAATGCCCAACCTCCAAACTGTTCCCCTTGGTGTGGCCACCTGAATCACGGATCAACCATGACTGTTTCTCTTCCAACTGTTTCTTTTAGTGGGGCCAATTTAAATCACTGGTCAGCCTTTTTTATTTAAATTTTATTTTTACACAGACCTCCACACACTTACTCTGTAGTGGGCTTTTCACCACCTATGGATACTCGAACCCTTGACCGAGTGTTGAAACTCGGTAGAGTCTACCACCCGAGCAAGGGCAAGGATCCACTGGGCCTAACATGAAATGACACATGTAATGGTTTGAGTGGTTTTCGAAAACAGCTCATAGTGGCGTCATTCAAAATCTAGTCCACAGGCATTTAAGAGTGATCGTAGCTTCCATGTGTTATGGGTATAGGGAAGCACTATTGTGCATTTGTTGTGTGTGCACGTGAGAAGGTAGTATGAGGTTAATCTCATGGGAGCTTCCCATTAGGTCAAGGTTTATTGGCCCTATTGTGATATGTTGGGTATCTATACCATGTGGGACTTAATCTATATGCGGAAGAGGCCCACGGATCTGTCTGTGCATGAGACATGGCGATCAGGGGTCGGATAGCTTACCTAGCTGAGACGCCGCCATGGGAGCCAGATAAGAATACCAAAATACCTGTAGAGCTTAGGATCTTCCTCTCCTTTACACCCTTTCTGCAAATCAGTAGATGAGACTAGAATTTCTGCTGTGGTGTAGGATCGGGGACCCAGCTCTCTTTTATAGAATCTGTGAAGAGAGAGTTTGAAACCCATCGCAACTCTCTCTCCCACGCTCCACATTGTAGCATCCTAGTACAACTCAAATTGCTGTCTGCGTAAGACAGCTATAGCATTCCAGCCCTAGTACGCAAAGCTGCGCAGATAGACTGTGCAGTGCATCACCTGAAGTGGGATCCACTGGTCTACTCAATCATCCAGTCCAACTGAATGACAATCCAGACCGTTGATCAGTAAGGCCCACTAAATAGAGTTCTTACATTCTCCCACTTGGGCCTCATTGAGCAACGTCAATGATAGTCATATATATAATAATTTTGTAAACAAGTTTTGATATTTTAAGAAAATATCCAAATGGTTAACCAATGAAAACAGTTGGACAATATGAGTAATGCTATTCAATCTGGTCCATTAAGACTGTCAGTATCGAAACGAGGTAGTCGTCACAACATTTAATTTAGGCGAAGTGAGACTAAGCGCGATCACAAGTACTTTCAATCTTAACGACATAGATCATGAACTAGGAAATGTGGTATAAGGATTACACACTTTAGTGTGATGATATGTGTCTATCCTTAAGAGGTCCTGAAGCTTTTACATGTCTCCAACGAGACACGACTGTAGTTCTACTTACTCAAAATTTGCGCATATATATAGAGAAGTAGAAATAAATCTTTATATCAAAATCATCCAAACAAACTGTATAAAACGAGATCTCTAAGTGTCTGTGAAAATCAAAGTACGCTCAACTCCCACTAACTGAAAACATCTATGGGATCAATGACTCCCATGGATGTTACATGCTCCTGAAATGGCGTGATAGAGAGCCCTTTAGTGAGCGGATCTGCAATCATCTGCTTAGTGCCGATGAATTCCACAGACACTTGATGATTCTGAACCCTTTCCTTTACAACAAGATACTTGATGTCGATATGCCTCGACCTTGACGAATGCTTGTTGTTACTAGAGAAGGAAATAACAGCCGAATTATCGCAAAATATTCTCAATGGTTTCGGGATATGCTCCAGTACCCGCAAACCTGAAAAGCAACTTTGTAACCATAGTGCCTGATTAGATGCCTCATGGCAGACAATAAATTCAGCTTCCATAGTGGATGAAGCTATGGTAGATTATTTCACGCTTTTCCACGATACAGCTCCTCCCACCATCATGAAGATGTATCCTGAAGTAGACTTCTTAGTGTCAAAACAGCCTGCGAAGTCTGCGTCTGAATATTCGATCAACTCTAACTGATCAGATCTTCTGTATGTGAGTCCGAAGTCTTTCGTTCTCTGAAGATACCGTAATACTTTCTTTGCAGCTATCCAATGTTGCATTCCTGGATTAGATAAATATCTTCCCAACATTCCAATGACAAAGGCAATATTCGGTCGCGTATAGACTTGAGCATACATGATGCTCCCTACTACTGATGCGTACGAAAATTCTTTTATTTGATTCTTTTCTAAATCATTCTTTGAACACTTAAATAAACCAAATTTGTCACCCTTCATAATGGGCGACTTTCTTGAAGCACAATTTTGCATGCCATACCTTTCGAGTACCCTAGTAATATAGGCCCTCTGTGACAAGCTGAGCAGTCCAAGTGTTCTGTCACGGCGAATCTCAATGCCGATGACGTAAGAAGCTTCACCAAGGTCTTTCATTTCAAACCTTTGAGATAAGAATTTCTTGGTGTCGCTCAACATCCTAGTATCACTGCTAGCCAGCAGAATGTTATCAACATACAAAATCATCATAATAAACTTACTCTCACTGATTTTAATGTAGATACATTCATCTGCAGTGTTTTCTAAAAAGCCGTATGAGGAAATTACTTTATGAAACTTTAAGTACCACTGTCACGATGCCTGTTTCAACCCATATATCGATTTCTTAAGTTTGCAAACCAAATGTTCTGAGCCAGTAGCTACAAAACCTTCGGGCTGCAACATGTACACATTCTCATTCAGATCCCCATTGAGAAATGCAGTCTTTACATCCATCTGATGTAACTCTAAATCCATATGAGCTACAAGAGCCATTATGATCCTGAATGAGTCTTTCTTAGATACTGGTGAGAAAGTCTTCTTAAAGTCAATGCCCTCACATTGGTTAAAACCCTTGGCCACAAGTCTGGTTTTATATATTTCAATATAACCTTTAGAGTCTCTCTTAGTTTTAAATATCCATTTACAACTAATCGGCTTTAACTCTACAAGATCCCATACTTTATTGTCCCTCATGGATTTCAACTCATCTTTCATTACATCACACCAACGAGAAGGATCAGCACTTTGTTTAACTTGTGTAAAGGATTCAGGATCCTTTTCCACCCCTATGTCAAAGTTGTGTTCCTGTAAGTATACGATGTAATTGTCTTGATTTATAAGCTTTCTCGCTCCTTCAGATCTTCTCGATGGTTCAGCTTATTGGGTCTGATCTTGATTTTCCTCATCAGTGGTTTATATATGAGGTACTACGTGGTGTTCTGTAGTAACTGCAGGATCATCTGCATTATTAATATCCACATGATCCGAAGTGACTATGACTGGGGTCACAACCCTTTTTTCCTCAAATACAAAATTTTTAATGATCGAGCTCCCACTATTTTTAGTATCCTCAATGAATCTAGCATTTTCAGTCTCAACAATCCTAATAGAGTGGGAAGGACAGTAGAATCGATAGCCTTTTGATCTTTCTAGGTATCCAATGAATAAACAACTTACGGTTCTAGGATCAAGCTTCTTTTCATACAGGTTATAAATTTTGGCCTCAGTAGGACAACTTCAAACATGTAGATATCGGAGACTTGGTTTTCTCCCATTCCACAACTTAAAAGGAGTTTTACTTACTACTTTGCTAGGAACCCTGTTTAGTATATGAATTGCAGTTTTGATCGCATCACTCCACAAAAATTGTGGCAGTGTCGAATTGTTGACCATGCTTCACACCATATCCATAAGGGTGCGATTGCGTCTCTCAGCCACACCATTCTGCTCTGGAGTATCAGGCATAGTGTACTGAGTGACAATGCTACAATCCTGCAGATATCTAGCGAATGGCCCTGGATTACGTCCTGATTCGTCATATCTGTCATAGTATTCACCACCACGGTCAAATCTGACAACTTTAATCCTCTTATCGAGTTGATTTTCAACTTCAGCCTTATAGATTTTAAAAGCATCCAAGGCATCTGATTGCTTATTGCTAAGGTAGAGGTACTCGAAACGAGAGTAGTCATCTATAAATGTGATAAAATATTTGTGTCCACTCCATGAAGCTGTAGGGAATGGTCCACAAATGTCCTTATGTATCACCTCTAGGTGACCTATACTCTTGGTTGCACCTTTCTTTCTAGTTCTGGTCTGTTTTCCTTTTATGTAATCAATGCACACTTTATAGTTAGAGAAGTCTAGAGAATGTAAAATTCTTTCTCGCACAAGCCTGTCCAGTATCTCACGAGATATATGGCATAGCCGCCTGTGCCACAATATGGAGGAATTCTCATAGTCTAGTCTTCGCTTGGATCCCACTACATTTCTATGCAAGGTATTAATATTATAGACGTGAGAGGCAATCAAGTCTAACTGGTATAAGTTGTTTACTAAAGGGCCGGTTCCAACTTTTATCGAATTAAAGTAAATGCTAAAACTTTTATTTTTAAAGTGAAACGAATATCCCAACTTGTCCAAACAAGAAATTGAAACTAAATTACGTCTTATAGACGTCACACAGAATGTATTTACTAAATTCAAAAAATGACCAGACTTCAACTTAAGCCTATAGACTCATATTGCCTCCACGTCAACTTTGACCCCATTGCATACGTATACTGAGCGCTCCGCATCAGTTGGTGGCCTGGCCTGTAGTAATTCCTGCATAGAAGTGCATATGTGAATAGTAGTTCCTGAATCTATCCACCAGGAATCCGCTGACACATTGGTCAGATTAGATTCAAAACAGACAAGAACAGAATGATTACCTTTCTTTATGAGCCAATTCTTAAAACCTTCACAGTCTTTCTTTAGATGACTCGCCTTTTTGCAAAATAAGCACGGTTTGCCTGTAACCTGTTTGCGTTTAGATCCATTTCCAGATTGATTATCATGGTTTCCAAATGGAGGACCAGAGAATCCTTTATTAGAACCTTGTTTTCTTTTCCTTTTACCTTTATTCCCTTGCCCATGCCCTTTTCCTGAAGTCACCATATTAACATTTTGAACTTTTACCATCTGTCTAATCCTGTCTTCTTCTTGGACGCACCGAGTGATGAGTTCATCCAATGTCCACATGTCCTTCAGAGTGTTATAGTTTACCAGGAACGTGCCGAATTGGAGAGGTAGGTTGTTCATGATCAAATGAATCAGTTGATCATCAGTGAGTACAAGCCCTAGAGCGTGGATCTTAGAAACAACTTTGATCTGCTCTACAATGTATTCACGAATATTGCCTTTTCGATCTCAGCTTTATTCGATTTCTTGAATCGTTTTCTCATTTCGGTCGGAAAACTTTAGCCTTATCTATTTTAGGCATGGCACCCCTCATCGATTTAGAAATTGAATACTTAATGACTTTCAGGGCATATATTATTTGATCTAAACCATGCCACCCATCGATTATATTCAGCTTCAGTGGCATTATCAGATAGTTGTGGCGGTTCAGGTGTTATCAGGGCAAGATCTAATTGAAGACAGCCCAGTACAACTTCAATGGCGTTCTTCCATTGAGCGTAACTGGATCCATTAAGGGCGGGGACTTGATTCTGATTGGTTGGAATTGAGACTGAAATAAAGGAGATACATATATACTCACATTAGTTCATAGTTTCAAAAATCAATTTCGTGATTATAAACAAAGAATATCAGACAAATTAAATCAATTCAGTTGTTAAGGGAGACATCAACTAAATCATCTAGGATGAAGATGGGCCCAACCATCACATCCTGGTGAGAATCTGTTACATCATCATCATTCCTCCTGTCGGTGGTAATAATGACATGCTAGTAATCCTCCTGAATATGAAGCTAAGTGATGTCAGTCATGTAAAACTGAGACACTCAATACCTGTGGGTGAGATGAGTCTTTCAGCTTTACATCACCAGCACCTTTTACTTCACTTGTTCACGTGTTTGCTAAACGGTAATCGTTTGTGTTTTCGTTACCGTACGCATGAAAATGTGAACGCAACTGTATGCAATCCTCCTTATCCCAATGTCATAAGTCTGTACTTGTAAAATTTTCATCGATTGAGGTCACTATGGTGGCTAAAACAACCGAATCCAACATTACAAATATAGACTTAGGATTGCAATTATAATCCTGCCTCTCAATGGATTATATCTTAATTAGTCTAATATGGCACACAAGATAGTTGGTATTGATTATTGGAAAATATAGGAATCTTAAAGTGAAACATGTGGATACTTTTCACATTATATAATCCAATGGTCCATATCAACTCCAATGATGGGTGATGGGCCAATTATAGGGCCGAATTAGAACTTTAATGTGATCAGTGCATATATAATGAGCATAACTAGTCTGACCTCTGATATTCACATGACAGATAGTTAGTATCTTACATTTATAGTTTGATGTGCAGATCTATCCATGGGTGGCTATAAGATGGACGGATCAGTGCATAATCTTAATATGTCATTAATTATCTATCTAAAGAGTGAACCAGACTACATGCTCATTGTAAACTGAACTTATGGATAATATGTGGGCCTGTTGAGGATTATATGCGAATGATGTACCGATGTGGCCCACCGAATGCAATGGATCTAAAATCCCATGATAAAAGTGATGGGCCCAGCGCATGTATCAGGCCCAAGCGGAATATTCGAGTGGAACCTGAATGATGGAATGGGCCAGCATGAGTGTTGGGCCCAACCCAAAAAAAAATAATTCCGCCGGATCCATTCACGGGTCTACAAGGCGGAACCGAATAGACTTAAATTGGGTCCGCTTACCCGATAGTTAAAACGGAAGAAATCCCGACTTTTGCGTCTCAACAGGGCAGAATGCCCTAGACTCTTCCCGAGCTCTGATCGAAAAGGGGAAACAAATCCCTAATGTGACTGTCTCTTTCTCTCTTTCTCTCATCGATCAGATGTTGGAAGGGAGAAGAAAAAGAAAGAGGACGTCGGAGGATTGAGACCACCAGCGACCGCGGACAAGGAAGATGAACAAGATAGGCATTGGCGGTCGATCATCCACTGTCTAAAGAGATCGCAATCGTCAGTAATGGCTGCCAGAGCAATGGAGGAGGATATCGATGGACGTTAGCCATTAATGGCGTCAAGAAGTTCCTTGGTAAGAAAGAAGATGTGATATGAATCCCAAATCCTCGATTGATGATATCTTTAATTGGATTTACTAACATCCTTGGGAGCAATGAACTCCCTGATGTTCAGATATGAGACTTTGATCTTCAACTGTATAGATTTAGGGATCAAATCCTAATCGCAATCAGGAATCGGGTATGATATCTGAAAATTGGAATTCCTTAAAGCTGAAATTCCCAATGCAGCTTGATTTGGGGATTGGAGTCCAAAATCCCTAATTAACTATATTCAGGGTTTCTGGATTTCAAAATCCCTAATTAATCTGTATTTGGGGATTTGATTACGAAAATTCCTAATTAAGGATTTGGGATTTCTGGAATTCCCATATACTGAATTTGGGACTCGAAATCCCTAATTGATGGTCTCTGAATTCAAGGATTCGAAAATCCCCAATATTAGATTTGAGATTTTTGGAAACCCTAATTATGGTCCAGATTTGGGGTTTCTAGATTTGAAATTCCCAAAAATTAATTAAGGGTTCAAAATCCCGAATCTCTAGATGTGGGATTCGAATATCAAAATCCCTTTCTGCAAATATGGGATTCTAATTTCGAATCTGCTAATTGCTGATATGAGTTCCAATTTTGGAAAACCCTAATAATCGAATTGAATCTATAATAGTTGAATTCGATCATCCATACCTATGCACACTTGTCTCTGATACCAACTGTGAGACTTAATCTATATGCGGAATAAGCCCACGGATCTGTCTGTGCATGGGACATGGCGATCAGGGGTCGGATAGCTTACCTAGCTGAGACGCCGCCATGGGAGCCGGATAAGAATACCAGAATACCTGTAGAGCTTAGGATCTTCCTCTCCTTCACACTCTTTCTGCAAATCAGTAGATGAGACTAGAATTTCTGCTGTGGTGTAGGATCGGGGACCCAGCTCTCTTTTATAGAATCTATGGAGAGAGAGTTTGAAACCCATCATAACTCTCTCTCCCCCACGCTCCACATTGTAGCATCCTAGTACAACTCAAATTGATGTCTGCGTAAGACAGTTATAGCATTCCAGCCCTAGTACGCAAAGTTGCGTAGATAGACTGTGCAATGCATCACCTGAAGTGGGACCCACTGGTCTACTCAATCATCTAGTCCAACTGAATGACAATCTAGACCATTGATCAGTAAGGCCCACTAAATAGAGTTCTTACATACCAAGCATTTGGTGGGTACCTTATAAGTTATGGGATATCCCAAAAATCAGTCATATTCAACTCAGGTGGGTCATACCATCTGAAACCATGTGAATTTATGCCTAAAACATCACAAAAAAGTTTTATTTAGTGGGCCCACCTGAGTTTTTGATATGGTTGAAACTTAACGTGACCCCTCATCCAAGTGAGGTGAATAGAATGAATGAGCTAGATGTCTAATTAATCAAATGTCATTGGGCCCTATAAATAATCATAAAGGTTTCAATGTGTGGGTATCTACTTTCAATCGTTACCTGCAGTGTAGGCCAGTTCATTGTTGACTTATTTTTAAGCCCATGACCTACTACGAAAGTGCATATGATGGATGGGGTGAATGTCCAATATAGATCATGGTGGGATCCACGAAGCTCTAACTCATGTGAAGCTCCCATGATATGTATATATATATATATATATATATATATATATATATATATATATATATATATATATATATATGGAAATGGTACTATGGGGTAGAGCTGTGTGGCCTTACCTGTGCCGAACATCAACACAGTGCATTTAATGGGTCCTTTTTAAATGATAGGATGTACCGAAAAGCAGCCGTAACTCCGGTGGGAGATACATCTAAACTCATGTGAAGGCATACTTAAAACATATAAAAGTTCTTAGTAGAGGATTGTGAATGTTTTAATGAGAGGTAACCCCTCTCAACTGTTGTATGTGGTGTGGCCCACCGAAGTCATGGATTGACTTGATTTTTAAGCCCATAGCCCACTATGGAATGGTGCATATGACTAATCAAGGGGCAGATGTTTGACAGATATCATGGTGGGGCCCACGTAGCTGGACCTCATAGTATCATTTCCCATATACACATTAAAAGAATTTCCATACCTTTCAAAAACTTAACGTCCTCACCTCGTCTGATCTAAACCTATATAGCAATTATATTATATTTTTCATGTACATGTAAAAGAGAGAAATTATAAGTAGATATCATACCAAGAAGGTGAAATGATAGTTTCACCACACACTAAGTGTGTATGTAAAAATTTAAAAAAAAAAAAATTAAAGAGAGAGAGAGAGAGAGAGAGAGAGAGAGAGAACAAAACGAACCCAAATATCTCACCCTGCGTATCACATGTTTTTGAGTTTTGCTAAATCCACACGCATGTGCAACAAGCTCATGTACATTCCACACATGTGCACCATGACACATACGTGAGGATCTAATCCATCCATTAGATCAATACAACCTTTTACACGTTCTCCCAAAGTAAATCGGACCCCATTAGCATGTTGGCCCAATATTGGAAACAAGTAAAGGGGTCAGAAAATTTCAACCAAGTTTTTCAGGGCTATAAATTCTCCTTGGATTTTAAAACTTGGATGAGCTGTTGGGAAACCGTGAAAGCACATAGAGACAAATCAAGTAAAGTACATGCAATCGTATAATCAAGTTCAAATAATAACAATCTAAATTTTAAATGAAAAAATCCTTTTGAATTTTTATTTATTTATTTTTTTAAAGTAGAGCACAAAGCGATAAGTAATGCATTATGAAAGCATAAATTACAAAAGATAGAGTTTTACCAATTTAAATAAGCCTCGAATCTCCTTCCTCAAACATAAATAATTTACTTTTCACAGATAAATCTATCATCATATGTAAGGAGCAATTCTCTATGCTGAAACCATAGATTAATTGTGTAAATAATTGATCATCTTCATCCAAGCATGTACAATGGACAGATGACTAATCCGGACTGTCCATCACACTCGTTTGGCCACATATTACATTAAATAAAAGGAATTCAAATTAAGTAACGTTTTACCATATACAAGATTCTCATGATCTCTCTCTCTCTCCTCCCTCTCTTTCCCCCTTTGCAGAATTTCTCCTCTCTCTCTTTCCCCCTTCGCAGAATTTTTCTAAGTTGTCACACCTTTTGGTTGTGTTTGGGTTGCAATATAATTCCTCTTACAATTCCTTCCTTAAGAGAGAAACGTTAGGAGATTGAGAGATATAGATATAGTTGTCAATGGATTAGGTAGTCCCAACAAGCCTTCAGGCTTGGCCCGTATTGGGCTGGGTTTGGGGTGGTGTATCAGGCCCAATGGTCGAGCTTGAGCTTAAATTTGGAGCCTGATTAGCACATTAAAAGCCCATAAACCTAACTCCGCCCAGCCCAATAGGTCTTTTCTAAACAGAATTTCTCCCCTTTTCTTTCATTCTCTCCCTCTCTTTCACACATGAGGCACACCAAAATATCGTTTATCCACGTAGATATTCAGGGCTTGGACTCTAGGTTGGGCTTTGCGTAAATGTCCCAGGCTGGACTTGGGCCAAACAATTTCAGCCCGTCACGGATCGAGCTGGATCTAGGCTTAGGTTTAGAATTGTAGGCAGAGATTGGACAAAGCTCGGACCAGCCCTAACTCAACACATCGACCGACCTAGATACGGAGATGCATTACAGAGATAAAAGAGAAATAAATTAAGAATAAATAAAATAATAAGTTAAAATTAGATATGAAACTAGTTATAGGATTTTAAATAAGAGATGAGATACGAAATCTCTCTTAAATTCAAAATTAAAATATGAAGCTCTCTAAGGCCTACTGTGATGTCCATATAAAATACACTCCATACATCAATCTTGCTAATTCATGTTAGGATGAGATCCAAAATTAGACAGATTCAAGGCCCAAGCAGGCCACATGATAAGTAACCGTGGGGATTGAGCTCTCATCCTTGAAATTTTATTGGGGTGTACAAAAGTTCTAGCTCAAGCTAATAATATGTTTTCACTTCATCCAAGTGGAAATCACCTTATAAATGAGTTGGACGGCATCTAAACGTCATGAAGAGCCCTTGGATGATTTCAATAGTCTGCGTCTCCATCCTCAATTTTTCCTATGGTGTAACCCACTTGCGATTGGGATCTGCCTCATTTTTTTTGCTCTCATAATACCATAAGCTAATAAAGCTGATGAACAAGTCAGATTTCTCAAAGTAGCTTCCTGTTTTAGGAACTCTCTAAAACAAAAATTGCGGTAAACCAATGGAAGTTTCTGCGATGGTATGCTAAGTGGGGCTCGCTACGATGTTTGTGTGAAATACACTCGTTCATCTGATTTGCAAGCTTATTTTAAAACATTTGATAAAAAATGAGAGGGATTGAAAACTAGAGCGATCCACAAGACAGGAAATAGTAATGATTTAATGACCATTGCTAACATATTCTTATGACTACAAAAGTTTTATATCAGTTTAGATATTACTTTCCTAATTTTTCATCTGGTTTTGTCTATTTGAGTTTTTCATCTGGTTTGGTCCATTTGAGTTTTGGATCAGTCTCATTTTTATTTTTTTTCATGTCCTACACTTGAGAGATATGATTTCTTGACAGAAGAACAGAACATAAGAGATTTCTCACAGACATCACAACGGGCATACATGGTAGGAACTTGCAGTGACTTTAGCGGGAAATCCACATAATCCTTTTTAACATATTATAATCCCAACCTCTCATCACTGGCTTACAGGGAGCTGACCTTATAATCACGCTTCATGGATGATCCTAACCTTTGAATTTTGGATTTGAGAAATAAGCCGTCCAAATTTTACTTTTCAATATTCCAAATTAATCATCCACTCGACAAATATTTCTCGGGATGAATATACACCTAGAATATGAAGCTAATATCCTCATCTAAGCTCTAATCATTATCACCACACTGATCATGCAATCCTGACCGTTCTATTAGATCATACAATACATGTGCACATTCCAAGGGTTGGATGGACATGACCCATCTAAGGTAGGTCCCACCTGACGAGTGTGTTTAGATTTTTATTTTTTATTTTATTTTTCAATCTTTGAAATGAGGGAATATGTGTGCCTCTGTCGGGAGCTGTTTTGTCCTAATATAAACTATAATTTAGTTGCAGTTGCGGAACAATATGCTAAAATCGTATTTTATACGGTCTCCCGCACAACCAGTTGGACGATAGTGTTGGCGTCCAACCAATGCAAATTATCTATTTATCTTGTGCATATGAAATCCAACCCATCCAACAGGTAAAAATCACGGATAAGATCATCCAATTCAAAAATAATCCCCATCTGCTCATCATTTATTCCAAAACAGATTGGCAGTCGTCCATTGTTTTCTATTTTGTGGCCCATATGATATATGGATTGATCTGATTTTTTATATATATGTTTTTCATTGTTTGTATCACCTTTTGGACGAGTTGGATGCAGCACATACATTGCAGAGTCTGATATTTATGAGTGCATAAGGTGGCCCTCATTGTACTCGACAGCTCATCAATATACTGTACTATGGTCCACCTGAGATTTGGATCTACTTCATTTTTTGAATCATGTACTAAAATTACTTTTCAAAATTGATGGACGGCGTGGATGTAAGGAAAATATATCAAGGTGGACCCCACAGTCAGGGATCCACCGAAGCCGCGCTCCCGTTCAACACGCTTACGCGTACGGCTGGCGAAATACTTTCTTATGGAATGCAAGAAAGTGATGTACTACCAGCCGTTCGTTGGCCCAGCACATATTATATAGATGGTCAGTACGAGTTAGACGATCACATCGCTGGTGTAGCCTCGAGGGGCCCACAAGGGTTGAATAGTTCAGATAATCCAAACCGTTCATCAGGTGGGTAGTACTGGTAGTGTATGATTCCTAGACGAAGGCTCTAGATTATTTTACTTTGAACTGTCCATTCATTAATCGGACGGACAGGATTTTCTAAGCGAGTGATGAACTGGTGGTCGTAGACTGTGGGGTCCATCTCATATGAACGGTTAATAGGATCTGTCTAAGAAGCCATCTGGGCCTTCCACTGAACCGTGGATGCCCAGAGGAAAGAAGATCCTAGCCGTTGGACTTTGGCTTCTTTACAATGTAAATCATTGATTGAGTGGATGGTTTTGTTCACGTTGCTCTCTCAATTCAGCCAATCAAGGCTATTACTGCGGCAGAGCGTCTAACTTGGAAGTGCTTGTGCATGTATAATTACGTGGGTCTGTCGGAGCCTATTCGATTAAAAAATATTGACTGAATGGGTTAGTATCTGTGCAGAGACCGATGGATTAAAGAATAGATTGGAATCCAAGGTCCTCTTGATCACCGATTTTTCGATGGAGTGAGTTTTGTATTCAAGTGATTTGGGCAAATGAAAGGGTTAACCCTCGTGAATAATTTTATTTTTTATTTTTACTTGTATGATTAATTACATAATTAATTGATTTAAGAACTTTTTATTTTACCAGTGTTTTAATATAGTATTTTTTAACCAGAGTAAAAGATTTGTACATATATGACAAAATAAAGACCGGCATAACGCAATTAATTTTTATTAATGTATTGGCCATGTCACAACTGATGTAATTTATAACCTCATTGAAGTGATAAATAGGATAAATACTTGATGTGCCTATCAAAACAAACGATCAAGATAGATAGTCAATAGATTATGACCGGAGTATAAACAAGTGAATCAAAACTTTGCTAGGTTAGAAAAAGTAAGATAGACATGAATGTAAAGTAGACATGTAGATAAATGTATTTAGTGTGGGACCTCGAGCTCTCCTTTGTGTGTTCATTTTATAACTTTATGAAGACAATGAAAACCTCTCTTTAGACTTCTGGATCCTTCGAGGTTTTTCATGCGAACTTTTCGGACATGTAACATCCTCCTTAGCAAAGTAGGACTTGCCTTGGAAAGAAAGTACTCCGAACTCGCTAACACTTTGAATCTTATTTTCATAGCTGATCTGTCGTGGAGATCTTCATGGCCTGCTAAAGATCTGGCCTAGAATTGCAAAAGTTTTTATAATAAAGAAAACCATACCGAGGTCCGGGGACCTCAATGGTTGATCTTTATCGAATATGGACAAACATCATCTCTTGATGGCTAGAGCTGGGCATCGGACTGAGTCGAATCGGATTCGTCCCAACTAGACCAGGTCCGAGTTCTGCATGGTCTGACCCGAACTCGGTCAGATCCGGGACCTAGTTTAGGTCATCTAACCCAATCTGATTCGTTGTAACATTAGACTAATCCAAACCGAGTCCGACTCGGTCAAAAAAATTGAGTCGGATCTGATTGGCTATTGTTCGGATTGAGTTCTTTAAAATAAAAAAAAATTAAAAAAAAAAAATCACCGTTAAAAATTTTGTAGAGCCTACCATAATGTTTATTTTTCCATCCAATCTATCAATAACATAATAACTACATGGATGTAGAGGAAAAACAACTTTCATATTGATCCGAAACTTCTGTGACCCTTAAAAGAATTTCAACGGTAGATGTTCAACCCCCACTACTTTTTGAAGTGTAGTCCATTTGATCTTTAGATCTGTATTATTTTTCGGCTCAAGCCTTAAGACGAGCCTGCCAAATGGATGGACGGTTTGGATATAATACATTCCTCACACGCGACCCACATAATTTGCTAACATCAGGGCAAATATAGAGTGCTGGTGCACAATACACCTGCCACTTCAGGACGTCTCGTCACATTAATGCGGACGCGTATTTCCTGCAAAAGCTATACGCATGAAGCTACGGCACTTGAAGTTAGGTAGGGCACCCGGTGATGTTTGCGAGAAATCCACACCTTACATCAGTTTTGTGAGATCATTTTAGGAAAACTGAACAGGATCAAAGACTCAAGTGGGCCGCAATAAAAGAAAATGTGTAAGGAAATTTCTGCCGTTGAAACGTTTTTGGCGTCTATGGTAATGTTTGCATGACATCTTTACCGTTTACAACGTCATTCCTATTGGGTTGAAATGAAAACACAAATACTAGCATGATTCAAAGCTTCTGTGGCCACATGAATATTTCAACTGTAGACGTTCAATCTTCACGTTTTTGGCCCACCTTAGTATTGGATCCAGATTAGTTTTTGACTTGTGTCCTAGAATGAGCTCACAAAACGGATGGATGGAGTGGATTTCTCAAAAAAATCAATGTAAGCCCCACCTAAGTTACAAGCGTAGGAACTCGCTGCGAAAGGCTTTTGCCTGACGGGAGCTTTACACTCGCTACATAGCTTCTCGAAGAAGCTTAATAAAAGAACTACCTGTCTGTAGCTAGCCTGTAGCTAGCACCAGCTGTATAGTTGCTCTAGTATGTGTCATGCGAAGACAACACGGACGGTCCTCGAGCTCTGAGCTGTGAGAACGGTTCAAAGGAGATCAAAGTTACATGGGCCCCATAGTGATGTATTTATTATATCTACACTGTTCATCTATTTTTAGAGATCATTTTAGAGCATTATCTAAAAAATAAATCATATCCAAAGATCATCCGGACCACACCATAAATAGTGGCGGAGATAATGATTTTCACCGTTAAAAAATTTGTAGGGCCCACCATAACGTTTATTTTACATCCAATCTGTTCGTAAGGTCATAAGTACCTGATTGAAAAGGAAAAATAATTTTCATAAGGTCACGTACCTGAATGAAGAGGAAAAACGAATTTGATATTGATCCAAAACTTCTGTGACCCTGAAAGGGGTTTCAACGGTAAACGTTCAATCCCCCACTGCTTTCCGTAGTGTGGTCCACTTAATAGCTAGATCTGTCTTATTTTTTGTCTCAAGCATTAATACGATATTGCCAAATGGATGGACGGTTTGGATATAACACATACCTCATTATAAGACCCACAAAACTTGTTAACATTACACCAGCCAATCCGCTTCCATCTAACTTTAGGGTCTGATTGTCAAGACGACGTAAACAACGTTATGCCGATGCATGCTGCGACTATCTCTATTTCTCTCTTCCGTATACAGCTATATACCATTTCTCGATGTATATCTCTCTCCACCAAAGAAATCCCGTAAAGCTCCAGAACCCAATGGTAGAAAGTGGGGAATTTGATCTACCGCAAGACATCTAGCTAGCTTTCTACTTGCCTTCTTCTTCCACAGACAGGGAGAGACAAATTCTTCTTCAACAGACAGGGAGAGACAGATATAAAGAGAGAGAGAGAGAGAGAGAGAGAGAGAGAGAGAGAGAGACAACTATAGAGAGATAGAAAGAGATAGAGTTGACGGGCTCAGGTGTACATTGGGCGGGATTTTTTGGCGCTGAACGTAAAGACTAGGCAGTAAAAGTTATACACACACACACACACACACTAATACATATACGGTCCGGATCGGGTCGGTTCGAATCGGATCCAATCGGATCGGGTTTCAGATTGGGTCGGTTCGGAACAGGGCCTATCCGGATTCGATACGAAAATAATTCGGATTTGGATTACGCTACCCGATCTTGACCATCGGTTCTGTTCGAATCGGGTCGGATCCATCGGTTCGGGTATGAAATGCCCAACTCTATTGATGGCCCACCTTGTCAACTTCCAGGTGTTGGACGGTCCAAATCAAACTACCTCATTCATTTAATCACCTTAAAGGGCGATGACTTGGAGTGTTTGATGAATTTGACCCCGATATTGATTAATCATTTGAATAGATGAGATCTCACGTTCTCTTTATACCGATCATCGTGTAGAAGGGGGCCTAACATAGGTTCAACAACTTCCCTATGTTGATTCGCTCCCCTAATCTTTAGAATTTTCCAGGTCACTGTTAGTTCTTCGAATGTCTTTGGGAAATCCCCTATTTTAGGACTATAATAAACGTTTTAGCAAATGAGATAATATTCATTTCTGAAATAAGATGTGTTGGTCTAGTGGGTCTTCTATAGCGGAGTCAGGCGCATCCTTCACTTAATGGGTATGTTAATGTGGCAACATGGTATGCGACAGTTTATCCTCTCAAGGGGCTTGATAGGAATCTACACCATCGCAATAATGATAGAATCCGTGACATTGAAGGAAGATTAAACCTAAATATTCTTTGAGTGTGACTATGATTTTGATTGTGCCAAGTATAGGGCTGTGCACAAGTCAAGCTAGCTCGAACAGCTCACTCGACTCGGCTCGAGTTAGCTCAGATTGACTTGGCTTGAAGGGCTAATTCGGGGTGAGTCAAGCTCTTTTCTAAAAACTCGATTTGAAATCGAGCCAAGTTCGAGCATGGTGCAGATTAACTCGACTCGAAGCTCGAGCTCAACTTGGCTCGATTATATATATATATATATATATATATATATATATATATATATATAACTTTAAAAAAAAACATAAAAAACAAAAAAAAATCCTACCCGATCCTCTCGTTCCCTTACCCAATCTGTTCTCTCTCTTTCCCTTACCCAACCCAGCAACTAGTACGCCACAGACCGCACGACCACACCCAGCGGCTCATCGGTCGTCATCTCTGCCCCTCTCATCTCAGCCCACTCAGCGACTACTCTTTGCCCACTCAGCAACCACAAAGGTATGATTAATGAATAATTTTTAAAAAAAAACTTATATGTATAAATGTGTATGATTTCAGATTTATTGATTTTTATTTTTGATGTCGGTTGGGTCCTAGGTTGGGTTGGGCACTGGGTTAGGTTAGGTCAGGTTATGCGCATGGGCAAATATCTTATGCTACTATTATCCCAATGCTCGCCAGAACATGACTCCTCGCATGGGCGAACATCTCATGCTACTACTTATTTATTAATTTATCTGTATGATTTCAAATATGTATATATATATATATACATACATATAAATAAACTCAACTCGGCTCCACTTGTCTTCGCATGACATCTTCTCCATTGATACACACCAAAATGTCGAAAATGGGTGTAAATAATTAGAGGATTAGAGATTTCTGGGCATCAGTCATCCATGCTTAGCCCATCGTAACAACTTGTCTGCCCCACATTTAAAGATTTTGCCTCGATGAGGCACCAAACTCCACATGCGGGGCCGTGTGTTAATGATCCATACCGTTGATCTAACAGGCCACGACGTGGATGTGCATTTACAAAAAAAATGTCACCTGAAAGATCCTGACGGTTCAGTAATTGGCCCTATTGTTGAATGTGGACCCTTGTATATATCCTTGATCATCCATTTTTATGCCACCAATGAATGATCATAATCGTCCAATCATGTAGAATTCTTGGTTATTGTCCATCCATGGTGGGGCCTATAAGATCAACGGTCTAGATCACCATGAGTCACACGTAAGTGACCTTACCAGTTTAGCTATTATAAGCCCGAATTCTCCCTACCTTATTACCGTGAGAATGAGGATGTCTATGTGGGGCCCATGATGCCCCACGTATTATTAATCAAGACCCTTGGAAGAAGAGGAATCCACCGTAGATTGCACATATCCTATAAATCACCACCATCGGATAATCACAGCCATAAATTCAGTGCACACAGAACGGACGGTCAGAGTACCACACCTACCCAGTTTTCCACACAGTAACAGTTTACCAAATATCGTATCGTAGCCGATACAAGTGTAATTAATGGGCCCCACATATAAGCAGAGACAGATAGATTCACACGTGTCTGATGTGACTTACGTTCACGTATCCAACACAGCTGGCTTAGATCTGTCACCGAAGGGAGCGGATTAGCTAACACCCCGGACTTACCCAAGACGGTCCAGCCCTTACCGTAGGGCCCACCTTGATGTATATATTCTGTATCCACACCGTCCATACTTTTTTAAAACTAATTTTAGAACTTTATGCAACAAATGAATAAGATCCAATAATTCTGTGGACCGTATCATAGGAAAAAGTGTTGATTGACCATTAATGGTCCAAAAATGTTTTGGATCAAGCTTATATCTTTTTTCCCTTCATCCAGGATTATTTGACCTGATCAACAGATTGTATGGAAAATAAACACTATGAAAACATTAAAGTACGCCCTATGAAGCTTTTAATAGTAGGAAATTCAATCACCACTGTTTCCTATGGTATGGTCCGCCTGATAATTGGATCCCCTTAATTTTTGGGATAATGCCCTAAAATAATCTGTAAAAACTGATGGATGGCATGGATATAGAATAAATGTGTTAATGTGGGCCCCATGTTAAGGGCCATACCGTGTAGGGTACTTCCGGGGTCTCACCTAATCCGCTGCCGTCACGAAAGAGTCCAAATCCAATAGACTTGAAAGATTTCGTGACTTTTTAACCCTGTCTTTTTCCACATTCGTACATGAGACATTGATACGCGGAGAGCGTGTGCACCACTTATCTGAGGAGAATTACTTTATGTGAATGAGATCCACCCCGTTCATCAGGTACAAAAATTCCATTTTGACATTTACACAGAAAATGAGGCTGATTCGATACTCAGGTGGGCCACACCATATGAAATTAATACCTGAAACCCCTCAATTCACCTGTTATAGCCCACTAGAGTTTTGTAATAGCGTGATTTGTGGGGAATTCTTTTATCTAAAAAATTAAGATGGATGAAATATAGAAGCCACGGTGGCCCTGTACAAATCTAATGGTGGGCGTTCGATCCCAACGGTTTCCTATGGCGTGGCATACCTGAGTTTCGGATCGTTATCATTTTGAATCTGGATCTCAGGGTAAACAAGAGGCAGCGTACCTGATGAACGGTTTGGATCTCCCACCCACGTGGCAGTAGGTGAGCGGACTACGCAATACGTGCTATCACAGATGGGACGCTGCACACGAGTCCATCCGAGTCGAGCTTGCCGCTGGCGGACCTCAGCTTGAACTCGGCCAGTCTCGGTTCTTGAGCTTTACTGGCTAGCACGGATCAGTTCGATTAGCAGCCTCGGACAGCTCAAGCCAAGATTGAGCCGAGTTCACCTGTGCAGTATTACACCTTCACATTCTTACCATGTCTAAAACACTAGAGCAGCTTTACATGTATTTTATCAAACACCTTGCTGGCAACATGTAAATCAAGAAAAAAGTATATTTGTTCTACGAAGCATACCTTCATTACTACCAACCACACTTGGTTAAGTTATTTTATCAAACACTTGGTGAGCGACATCGATATCAAAGTTGCCGAGTCATCAAATTGATTTTGATTTGAGTTCGATTTGTGTTGGGTTGGATTCAAGTCGAGTGGAGCTCGGGCAAGCTCAAATCCGGTTCCAAATTTTTTTGAGCTAAAAAAACCAGCTCAACCCAACTCAAACTCAATTTCAAACGAGTTAAATTGAACTTTTTTCAAATCAGCCAAGCGATCTAACCGAGCTAACTTGGTTCCTGTACGCCCTAATGTTAATTGCGTGACCCTTTCCAGTGATCAGAAGCTAGGCAAGGCCCACCATGATGTTTGCGAGAAATCCAACCAATTCATCCATTTTCCTGGCTAATATTTGGGCATGTGCCCAAAAATGAGGATGATCCAAAAATCAAGTGGGCACACAGGTGGAAAAGGTGGAGAGGGAAAAATCTATGGTGAATCCTTCTCGGGTTGGGGTGATGTTTATATGCCATCCAAACCGTGTATATGGTAATTTCTACTAGGTTGAATTGAAAAAACAAAAAGGAAAAGTTATATCCCCATTTATTTCTTATCGTGTGGCCCAGATGACTTTTATCTGCCACATTTTTGAGCTCAAAGTCCAAACATGAACTGTAAAAATCAAATACCCGGGTGGATTTCCCACAAAAATCATGGTGAGCCACACTCAACTTCTGACCGAATCGCAGGCAATCCGGGCCATTCATTACATATGTATATGTACGCATATTGATGAGCTCTGATCCAAACCTGCCATGTGAAAGGAAGCCAAGTGAGCCCCACCATGATCTTTGTAAGAAATCCACGGATTCAAAAATGAGGCAGATCTAAACCTTAAGTGGGCCGATAGGAAATAGTAAGGATTGAAATTCCACCGTTAAAACATTTGTGGGGCCACAGAAGCATTGAATAAGTTTAATAATTTTGTGTCCTAGCATGATCACGCAAAACAGATGGACGGATGGATTTATCACAAACATCACGTGATCACTCCCTGCGACAGGCTCTAGTAGGCAATACGCATTCCCTAACCTGCAGCCATGTGGGGTCCACCGAGATGTCAGTGAGAAATCACTCCGTCCATCAGTTTCTCCATCTTATGTTAAGTGCATAAAACAAAAAATAAAGCAGATACATAACTCAATTGGGCCACACTGCAGAAAACAGTGGAGATGGAAGTGCCGACGGTTGAAACCTTCTTGGGCCCACCGTGATGTTTATATGCCATCCAAACCGTTGATAAGGTCATTCCCACATATGGTAGTCTGATCCATCACTTCAGTGGCCCCACAAAGGTTTCAATGGTTGGGCGTTCAATTCCAAACTCTTTCCAGATGTGTGGCTGCTGGAGATTGAAGACTCGTAACAGACAGCTGCCATCACTACTCGCGAGTGTAGACATCATAAACGTATCAAATGTGCCAGCTTCGCAGGTGAGGACCACACTACATCCGTTACAGACATTTCTCGGCCCGAATATCAAGATGGTCAAATCCTCGAGCATGCAGATGCGTTCGTTGAATATGTTAAAATCGGCCAATTTTAACCGTTGATTTTTTAGACACGTGGCCCACTTGAACAGTATGATTTTTTTAGCCTGACATGTGCCCAGTAGATCCCACCAGATGAATGATCAGATCATTTGAAGATCTGACACCGAGAGTAGGATTTAAAAAGTCTACTCTCGCGATTAACCATAGCATTTCTCTGCGGCCAACCTAATCCGCTGCACAGTTCTGTGCAACGACTTCACAGTCAACGTGGCAAACAGCTATGCTATCGAGACAGTTGTTCTGATGGGCTACCGTGAGGATATTCCATATCTGTACAACCGACAGGATCGGCCGTTGGTAACCATTCGATCAGCGGCCCACTTCCAACTAGCAAATTCATAAAAATAGATAGCCAGATCTGTCCAATCACCGATGTTTCTTTTTATTTCTGTAGCCTATCTACATGGTGGGCCACCATATCAACAGTCTCGATCGCCAGATATCTTTTCCAGTGTGTACAGACAAGGGAGCTTTGCATATGTTTACATACATAAATAGACATTTCCACACCATCGAGTCACACGTGTGAAAAATCCAATCCCTTCAAAAGCTGATCCACCCCATGATGATCACATGGTACGAAAATCATGTCTATCCACTCATTGAGTGGGCCACACCAGTATGCCAAATCATACACCATCCGCTTTCCATTGATATTAACTTTTATACCGATCTATGTAGATCGACCAGATTTTCATACTAGGTGATGATGATGGTGTGACCCACCTTTTTCTATGGACAGGATATTCTACATTCGTCGGTGGAGGCTGCACCAGAACTTCAGATACGTCCGCTGCATCAAATCATTCTCATTCCTTATTTTAAAAAAAATAAAAATAAAAAAAGAAAGGGAAAGAGCGGCTCCACCGACACATGCATTGAAAAAGAAAACAAAAGGATATGAGAGGGAGATTCGCGCGAGTAGAGATTTAAGATGCAAACTGCAGCACGTGTGCATAAGTGGCCCACTTGTACGAGATACGGACCATTCAGCGTGTGGGGCCACTATGATCTTGACCACAAATGTCAGGTATACTCAAGAAAAAAAGAATGGACGGTTAAAAAAGATGACCAACAATATATTATATTAAGCACACATTTGTGGTCCATCTAATGAGTAGATATCTCTATTATTAATCCAAGGTGTTTTTCTGTGGGCTCACCCCATGAATGAACCAGATTCGTTGCACGTGTAACGAGTTATCTACTGTTTGATCTCCACTCGCGCGAATCGCCTCAGCATTTGCTAAAGTCATTCATCTGTCGGCATACCAAGTCCCAGACTAACTCACTCCAATTATTATATTTCCTAAAATGTTCCTGACACTTGAAAAAATTACGAAGATGCCCCCGATATTTTCGTAATGCCAGAAAAGGGCTCGGAATAGTGGAGAATGGCCAATCTATCCTATCCCTTGATCGGACCTAGGGTGTACGGTATAGATGGTATCAACCCTACAAACCCTTTGATCATCATATTGGTGAAGGATCTGAGACGTTCGATTAGTGGACCATCATAATCCAAACATGTCGTAAGTTGGAAGTTCACAGATATTTGATCCATTGCCCATATTTCGGATGGTTAAAAAAATGTGGATTAATGGTCGAGAAAAATGCCCACAGATCGAGTTTTTAACAGTCGCCAATCGCAGCAATTTTTTTCCACTGGCCCATCAATCATGCTGCTGATTTATTGCACGGTCTAGATTGAGCGATCGATTGATTTGCCAATCTTAGATCTGAACCGCCAAATACTAGGAACAGCGGAAGAAGGTAGATTTGCAAACGTGCACGAATCAGATTGATTAGACAATCCTGGCCTTTGATCAATGGATGGATATTTACCATTTTCGTATTGAAGGGTCAAGATCATACTTCTACTGCAATATTCGGTTATGATCGTCTTTAGTGGGTCCCGCCGTTTGAGCGGTTTGGATTTGAGGGAACATGCGAGTGTACTTTAAGGAGTCGGACTTGTATGATAGCTTCATGAGAACTTCCTTTAGTGTGTCAAGATCATCTTTAGTGGGTCCCACCGTTTGAACGGTTTGGATTTGAGGGCACGTGCGAGTGTACTTTAAGGAGCCGGACTTGTATGATAGCTTCATGAGAAATTCCTCTGCCGTTGCCACTCGTTCTATAGGAGGATGTAGACACGTGGGTGGCCCACCATTCCAAAGTCACATTGATTCGGCGATTCTAGTCATCCAACCAATAGACGGTCAAGATTGATTATAAAAGAAGACGTCCAATCAACAATTTGAGTGGGGCCCGTTACTTGTGGTTCTTCTGTAACATTTTGATCAGACAATCCTAATCATCCAATTGACGTCATGGAAAAGGGGCGGATGTTAAAAAAAGAAAAACAACAAAGGCCAAGATTGGACGGATAAGATCATCCAGTCGGTGGGATTTTCACAAGGTGGACCATGAAGTGTGTGTTGGACCTAATGACCATCCATATCCACTGGACGATTTGTCCACGTGTCCTCTGCAATTAGAGCACTCTAACTTATATTGATTAAGTGAGCTTTGCTAAGCCGACACGTGTGTACAAATCAGCTAATACACGCACCACCACATTTGCCAGCGTGGCACACATGCAAAATATCCAAACCACCCATCCGAAGTGAAACGCTACATAGAATCTATCTTCCAAGAATCAGATCAATCCACAAATCAGGTGGGCCACATTTAACTAAAAAAATGTACGGCTGATGACTGAAGTTTTCTAGTCCGTACACTTATTTTTAATACCGTGGCATACCTACTGAGTAAACGATCATTATCTTTCGGTGGTAGTATATATACAGTGAGGTCCACATGATGGATGGCTAGATATTTCATCTCTTTGCCACCGTGGCATAGATAATGACGTGTGCATTAGGGGGCCTGTGTACACGTGGCTATAGACCTTAATAAGTTTACTTTATAAGATCTCGTCAGTTCATGATTAGTAGTATGATGAAATGGGTTCATTTTAACTGACCAGATCCATTGATTGATAATTAATGAGGAATTATTAGGTATGTTCAATGGTCTGATCTGCGCCGTCCACTAACAAACGGTCCTGATGCACCGGATGTCTGTGTCTAATTGGGGCCATGGGCTGGTGATCCAGCCCATTTGCAGTTAAAAGCGTAATGTATAGTATGTATTTCATCCAAGCCGTTCATTTAATTATTTTAGAGTATGAGTTCAAAATTGAAACATATCCAAAGCTTAAGTGGACCACACTATAAGAAACATTGTGATTTGAACGCTCACCGTTGAAATTTATGCCTGTGTCACCTTATGAACGGTTGGATGGCAAATAAATGTTATTGTAGCCCTAATAGGGTTCACTAATTCCTATGGTGTGGATCACTTTAACTTTTGAATTGCTTCAATTTTGGGCTCATGCCCTAAAATTAGTTGTTAAAACGGATAGGCGGTGTGGATAGGATAGATACATCATGGTGGACCCTACAGTATTCAGTTTGCAATTCGGTCGGGTAATACATCTTTATTCACTGGACTCGGACGAGTCACCCCGTGACTCGGGCCAATCAGTTCAAGTGGTTCAGTCTTCAATACTAGACAAGCCTTATTTTACTCGGCCTGGATCTTAATACTCGGTCTGGCCTATTGTTTGATGGGGTGAAATCAGTGACATTTATGTGTATAAACGGCACATATTCAGTCAATCCACACCATCAAAATGGTTGGACCCATTTCAGATGCGTGATATTTCAAAATCACATTGATTATAAGATCTTAATTCGGCCATTTAGCATCCTGGCGGTCCAAAAGATGGGTCCTGCAGGATGAACGTCGGTCTGATGCGATGTACATGTGTGGCTCATCTAACGGGTGGATCGGCCTGATCTTTATGCCACCTGATTTTAGTGGTGGGCCCCACCTTCCCTACAACTCTGATGTCATACACAGATGACACGTTGGCAATGGTGGTCAGGATGGACGGTATTCTCACCGTAGATTGGAGTGTATGGAGCGTTTATCCACCCGAATTGTACGGGGCATCAGTTGGACTGATGGGGCCTGGTACATTAAAGGAAATACATGCCGGAGTGGTACATACCGGGACATGGGTTAAACGAGTTATGCATGAAATCCAGACCGTCCGTCAGGTGCATCATCCATTTTTGGCCTTTAAAACAAAATATTAGGCTGATTCAAGACTGACGTGGGCCACATCATATAATTATAACTTAAAAACCTATGAATTCACATGGCATGGCTCACCTAAGATTCCAAATACTGCAATATTTGTCTAATTCTTTCCTGATGATTTATATCCGATGAATGGATTGGATGGCATATAAACACCGGGAAGGGCCCTACACAATATTTATTCTTTCCTAGGGCCCCACCATGATGTATGTTTTTATCCCCTCCGTCCATCCATTTTTTCTGATTATTTTAGGCTATGAGCCAAAAAATGAATCAGTTCCAAATCTTAGGCGGACCACAATAGGAAACACTGGTGATTGAACGCCTACCATTAATAACTTGTTGGAGGCAACAGAAATTTTGGATGAAGCTGATATTTGTTTTTTTCATTAATCCATATCTTTTTGACCTAATTAACAGTTTGGATGGAAAATAAGAATTACAGTGGGCCCTAGGAATTTTTTAACGGTGGTAGTTCAATCACAACTATTTTCCTGTGGTGTGGTTCATCTAAGATCTTAATCTCTCTCTTTTATTTTAAAAAATCCTAAAATGATATTAAAAAATGGATGGACGGCGTGGATAAAATATATACATCATGGTCGGCCCACAGAGCATCGACTAGCGAACTCACTACTGGCAGCGTGAATAGGGAGGGAAACCGCGTCCGCGCCAAACACGTTCTCAAAACCGAAGGGCGTAGGTGTAACTTTAATAAACAGGAAGGGTATTATTGTCATTTTAGTAGTGGCAACTCTGTAATTATCAGCAACATCATGGCGAAAGCCTTAATTAAGCTTGTAAGTGAGTTTTACTGGAAGAATCTGATTACAGACTATAAAAGCTCTCTTCAATTCCCACTTAATAAACTCTGTCCATCTGTTGCAGATCTTGTGCAGATCTTGTGCTTCGAAAGAAGAGAAGAAAAGGATCAGAAATCTGCAATAGAAAATGGGTTTTGATTTCTCCTCCACAGTCAGACCCATTTCAATGCATACCAACTTCACCATTTTGATTGTGATCTTGTTTTTCTGTTGCAGTTTGAATTCCACAGGTGGGTCTTCCAAGATCTCTTTTTCTTATTTTCCTTTCTAAATTTTGTTTTGGGTTTTTATTCTCTTGTTTGTTTTAATGGGTTTTGATTGAATTGCGGAGATTTTGCTCCTTTTGATGGATTATGCATCTTGGGATTTGCTAGATTCAGTAAAAAAAAGGAAACCTCGCTTCTTCTTCTTCTTCTTCTTCTTCTTCTTTTTTTGAGAGGTTTGAAAAAATGTTTTCCAGAAAATAAAGTTAGATTTTATTTTTATTAAATTTTGATTTTTTGGGTTATTTTCCTTTTTTCTGTTCATGGGTTTTGGTTGAGTTAGATATTCCTCTCTCTCTCTCTCTCTCTCTCTCTCTCTCTCTGTTTTCATGGCATTTGGAATTTGGTTGATAGGAAAGAAAAGGGAATTTTCCCTCTCTCTCTCTCTCTCTCTGTTTTCATGGCATTTGGAGTTTGGTTGATAGGAAAGAAAAGGGCATTTTCCTGTAATTTTTAAAGAGATTTAAAAATGGGATTTTGTAGAAAGGAGTTTTTATTTTTATTTTTTTTTCAATTTTGTTGATGTTTTTGGGTGCTTTTTCGTGTCTGTGTTAATGAATTCTTGTTGAATTCCGTATTTCTCATTGATTGGAATTTGTATTTCTTGGATTTGGTTGATAGATAAAAGGAGAATTTCTTGTGAATTTTGTGATAAGATTGGAAGTTAGAAATTGGGGTTTCTATAAATAAAATTTCTTCTCTTTCTCAAGTTTCTGTTTTTGGGTTGCGTTAATGGGTTTGGTTGCCTTAATGGGTTTTGTTGAAAACCATAGAGCTCTCACTTTCTTTCTTTCTTTTTTTTTTTTTTTTTTTTTTTTTTTTTTTCTGATTTTGGAAATTTTAGAAAAGGAAAATGACAATTTTTTAATTATAAATAATAGATTTAGCAATTGGGTGGTTGGATTGGCGTTAGATTACAGAAGAGCTCGAATCTGATATGTGATTTCTTCTATAATTTGAATTAGAAAATTTGGAAATGAAGAAGAATTTATGCTGTGTTAGTAGATTTAGGAGTAGGGTTGTCTTAATTTGGAAAAAAGGAAAGGAAGATGTTTTGTGATGGTATGGGGAGAAGTAGCATCTGGGCTTTTTAAAAGATTTATAGAGACAACGAAGAACAGAAGAGGGTCCTTATTTGTATACTAGTTTTGGAATGTTGGGCTGCATAGATTTGGGAAATTTTCGATAAGGAAAATGGCAATTTTTTTTATTGTATTTTTATTTTATAATAGATTTAGCAATTGGGTGGTTGGATTGAGTTACATTATAGAAGGACTCGAATCTATTATTTGATTATTATTATTATTTTTTTTCTATGATTAGAAATAGAAAATTTGGAAAATGTAGAAGAATTTATGTTGTGTTAGTAGTTTTAGCAGTTGGGTTTTCTTACTTAGGGGGCAAAAAGAAAGGAAGATATTTTGTGATGGTATGAAGAGATGGAGCATTTGGGTTTTTTAAAAGATTTATGGAGAGGATGAAGAATAGAAGACGATCCTTATTTTCCTACAAGTTTTGGAATATGGGGTTGCATATATTGGATAAAGAGAATTCTTTCTATCTCATGCATCGAAAATCAGAAGGTAGTATTTTTATTAATTTTCAGCTTGGATTGATTCCATGGATTTAAATGTCAATTATTTTTTTCGGAAAATTATTTGGAGATGGAGTTTGGAAATGGAGAAACAATGACATACAGACCTGCCTTTCCCGCTAGTGTAACATGTGCATTGCACAGGATATATGAGTTCTGCAAAATATGAGCCACACCTTGAAGATCATCTGCAGTGAAATCAGTGTGATTTGTTGAGTCAGACCATTGTGTGTCCATTCATCGGTAATGTTTCACCAGATTGGTATACCAGTCTGCTTTTCTATTTGGGTGATCTTCATGGTGTGGCCGCCTTTTGCATGCGATGTCCTCTGCAGCTGAAATGTTGGGCAGAAAGACGGTGTTGTAAATGAAAGTTCACATATAGTGCTTGTATGTGATCGTTCCTCTCTCTCAATATAATCGCATTACATTTTGGTATTTGGGCATCTATTGAAATTTAAAAATGATGATGATTATTATTATTTTACTTCAAATTTGCCTTAGAAAGTGTGATTGTTTAATATAGTTAGTTCGAATTGTGCATTGGGTGTTATAGTTATTTATAATGACTAGGTAGATTCTCATTTTATTTTTAGCAGAAACTTAGAATTTGAATATCTGGATGTGGGACTTTTTCTTGATTTAGAACCTTTTTTATTTTTGGGTGGGGGAGAGGGAGATTTACCCAACTGTTCCGCTATTTATGATGGATGTTTTTTTTTTTTTTAAAAAAAAATAAAATAATAATAATAATAATTATTATTATTTTAATGAGGGATCTGATGCATTTTGTTGTGTTTTTATTTTATTTTTCTGTTTGCAGAAGCCTATGACTCACTTGATCCAACTGGAAATATCACAATCAAATGGGATGTTATACAATGGACTCCTGATGGCTATGTTGTAAGTATTTATATATAGAACACAGCTGCATACTACTGTTTTTAGTGTTTACATGGCATTTAGAGGTACCCATATGATCAATTTGCTCATGATCTCTCAATATTTATCCGGTCCATCTGATTCTCCACAGTGTTTTGCTACCCCCATGCAATACAGCATCATATTTTATTATTTATTTTTTAAATTTATTGGTTGGTCCTTAGCTTTCTTAAACATGATTCAGAGGCTGCAGATAGTGTTTATGTTGAGAAAACATTAAAACACTACCAAAAGGATGGAAGTGGCATCTGAAATTTGCACTCGTCTGATATCGTTGCTGGGACAATCGGCTATTGGAATCTAATGAGTAGCACTTCCAGTCTTTCATTGACAATATAGGAAAACCAATATACTTTAATGTCTATGATAATATAGTTATATAGATGTCAAATCTAATTGCTTTTCTATTTTTTCCTTCTTTCTTCTTCTTTTGTTTTTTTGTAGTTGTAGAGAATCTCGTATTTGTCTGTTACGGTCCTCTCTATCTGGCCGACATAATTAGGAAGGAAGAAATTCTGATTCTCTGTTTGTAATTAGAGAATTGAGTATACCCAATTAGGACTGCAACTTGGGTTTGGTCCAACCTGAGTTTGGGTCAGTTTTTCTGAGGCTGTCAAGGTCCTTGGGTTGAGCAAATGCGGGTTGAGTAAGGTCAGGTTGGGAATAATCACATGTATTTGGGTAGGGTCAGGTTGGGTATAGGCACCTCGGATTGGAATTCAGGTTGCATCAGGTTATGGGTTGGGTCTTCTTGAGGTTGGGTTGGGCTCGGGGTTGAGCCTCAATCCGACCCAACCTGCCTGAGTTGCACCCCTATTCCCAATGTTAGGTACAATCACCTCATTGTCCCATAAGAAAGATGGGAAGGCCCATGTTTGCTATGTTTGGTGTCAATGAGGTGGTTATCTCATATTCATTGTTAACTTTGCGAATTTCCAGGTGCATTCTCCAGCTGTATAACATCTATATATGTGTTTTATCAATTAAAATTTTCTTCCAATTGATTGAAATGAAAAGTCATTTTGCTTTTAAAACTTAGAAGCTTTGAACTTCAGTGCAGGTAGCATTCTTAGGATTTTTTTAGGTAGGCATTTGTGTTGACGGTTCAAAATATTGGTATTGGAGCAGGTACCAATGGGCTCCAAACCGATGTGTATTCTTATGTGTTGGTTGATATGATTATGCACTTCATAAGGGCTGCGTGAGTGTGGATTTTGATGGATTTTTTTGTCCTGGTTTTGCTAATGGATACGAAAAGTGCGTCATATCAGGTTTTCAAAATACTGATATCTATCAATTGATAACTTGATATAATATAATATGTCATCATTATAATAATTTAAACCTTATACCAACTAATTCGGTTTGGGTCAACGAATCCTGTTCTACCATTCCACTCTATCAAGGACCATATCCTCGGTAAAACCATATGATATCAAGTATTTTCTTCAGCTGATCCAAGGTATAAACCGATATTTTGAACCATGTTCAGGTGTACTAGCAAATCATTGGTGGCAGGCTTTCCAAGCACACCTAAGAAAATGCAACCCTCTAATCTGTTTTTTATTACTCCATATCGTGGTTGAGATGCGAACTAGAAGGTTTTGTTTCTTATCTCAGCCAGAATTTCCGCTAGCGGACCTGGTCGGTCTTGGGAACTGTAAACACCCAAACATACAGTTGATAGTTTCCAATTTGATCTCTCTTTCATCTTTGATTCTTCCAAACCATCTGCTAATTTCTGTTTGAACTGATAAATATTACAGGCGGTCGTTACAATGTTCAACTTCCAGCAATATCGTCACATCCAAGCACCGGGATGGACATTGGGATGGACATGGCACAAGAAAGAGGTGATCTGGTCCATGGTTGGAGCTCAAGCTACGGACCAAGGCGATTGCTCAAGATACAAAGGAAACATCCCTCATTGCTGTAAAAGAGATCCCACTGTTGTGGATTTACTGCCAGGAACTCCTTATAACATGCAAATTGCAAATTGCTGCAAAGGGGGCGTGATCAATTCGTGGGTCCAGGATCCAGACAATGCAGCAAGTTCATTCCAGCTCAGTGTGGGTGCTGCTGGGAGCACCAACAAGACCGTCAAAGTGCCAAAGAACTTCACGCTCAAAGCCCCGGGGCCTGGCTACACATGTTCGCCAGCGAAGATTGTAAAACCGACTAAGTTTTTGACACAGGATGGAAGAAGAGCAACACAAGCTTTGAGTAAGTTGAGCTTTAAAGTTCTTGATTCTTTTTAAAATATGTGCCTCTACTCATGGATGCATGTCATCCTAGTAGTGTGCATAGCATCTGAGCCATGTATCAGGTGGTCCCCATTAGATGATTACCTTACCGAAAGCTGGATGACCACACATGTATGGCAACAATGGCAGCTTAAAACCGAATGCTGATTGTCCCTCATTCGGTAATGAGTGGAAAAGCCTGATTCTTGGGTCAGATCATTGAAACATGTTCCCACGTGTCATCCCAGGTAGTGTTCGTGGAGCCATGCACCAGGTGGTCCCACCATTAGATGATTACCTTGACCAAAAGTTGGATGACAACAATGGTGGCTTAAAATCAATTGCCTATTGTCCCACTTTCAGTGATTAGTGGAATAGCCTGATTAATGCAGGGGCATTTTCACGCTGGGCTCGAGTGGGGTTGCCCGTGGGATGCAGGGGCACACTCGGGGCGGGCGGCCTGTGTGAGGCGGGCGGCTCGTGTGAGGCGGTACCCATTTAATTTGGGGTCCACGAGGGGGGTTCGGCCGAGGTCCTAACCCATTCGATGTGGAACCTAAGCTATGAGATAAATGGATTGATTCGCCATGCTCTAACAATTTGAGCTTTTAGAGCAAGTGGTTAATTGTCCTGCATCAAATTGGTATTAGAGTGGGAGGTCTCGTGTTCGAGACTCTTCACCGGGAGTGATTAATGTAGGTGCATTTTCACACCGGGCTTGAGTGAGGTTGCCCGTGGGATGCAGGTGCACACTCAGGGTGGGCTGAGGGATTGATTCGCTATGCTCTAACAGTTCAGCAATGACAGCTTGAAATCAATTGCCGATTGCCCCTTTTCAGTGATGAGTGGACTAGCCTGATTTATTGGGTCAGATCATCGAAACAGTGGGGCCCAACTGATTTTGGAATTTTCTTAATTGTCAAAATGTTTCTTAACAGGGCTCTACTTTACATGTCTTATTTTGTTGCAGTGACATGGAATGTTACCTGCACATATTCTCAGTTCCTGTCTCAGAAGACTCCTACATGCTGCGTTTCATTATCGTCCTTCTACAATGACACGATCGTCCCTTGCCCGACATGCACATGTGGTTGCCAAAACAATATAACCCAACCCGGATCATGTGCAGAGTAAGTCATGATAATCATTTTCTGCCACCATTGCACCTTTATTGTGTTTTTCTTTTCATTGGGAACTGTGATGGCTACTCGTGGGAATAGCCGTCCAATTCCTGCTCTCCCCATACGTGAAAATGCTGTATGGGTGCACGATCTGGGGTTCTTCATCTGGTGAGTCTCATCATTAATGTGCCGTGGCTCATGTGGGCACATTTTTATGGAAGCATTGACAGTTAAACTGTTCACATTCAATACAAGGGGTCGTTTGGCAGCTTGGATTTGGATTTGGATTCTAATCTATAATCCAAATCCAGGATCTGTGAGATTGGATTCTGTCAAGTTGTGTTTGGCAACCTGGATTTTCAATCTTGTGGAATTCAGAAATTGTGCTTGGCAACATTTCCACATGCAGGGAGTTGGACTTTGAATCCTATCCTGCAAGTAGCAAGAGCACACTCTCTTTTCTTCGGGTTTCGAGATGACATGTTGGGTCCTTGGACTGTTTTGCAGGGGAAATTCACCATATTTGGCTTCAGCTATTTCGAAAGGTGGAAAAAATAACTATTCACCTTTGGTCCAGTGTACCAGTCACATGTGTCCGATCCGGGTACACTGGCACGTCAAGCTCAACTACAAAGAATACTGGCGGGTGAAGGTCACGATCACGAATTTCAATTACAGGATGAATTACACGCAATGGAACTTAGTTGTCCAGCACCCGAATTTTGACAACCTCACCAAGATATTCAGCTTCAATTACAAGTCATTAACCCCTTATCAAGCCATAAGTAAGCTATCTAACTCACACATGTTTCCGTCTGTTGATTTTTTTAAATCAGATTGTGGGTTGGAATGATCTTGTCAGTGTATCATCGAGTCATTGAGTTGTAAATAGACCTTTCCTTTCTCTAAAATCTGCTCACCTCTTGTGCGGGCAGAAGTTGGATGTAATGCATTAGTATGTGATACAATTATACGGCCAGTCCACGAAAGTGGGGCCCATGGACCAGCGTTTCAGACTGTTGATCTTATTGGCCCCACTGTGTATTGGGCCTTTCCGCTTTCCGATTGGAAGTTCCCATCCTTTGGCCAGTCTCACCCGAATGTATGTTTAAGAAAGAAATACAGCAACAGTCTTGGGAATATGGTTGGTGATGGGTTGGGTTGGGTTGGGTTGAGCTGTTGACTAACCGACTAGGGCTGCAACTTGGGTTTTGGGTCAACCCGAACCTGACTAACCCAACCTGAGTTCAGGTTGGGCTGTCAGGGTCCTCGGGTTGACCAAATTTGATTGGGTTAGGTCTGGTTGGGAATAATCACATGCAATTTGGTCGGTTTGGGTCTGGTCGGGTTCATTTAAGGTTTAACTATAGAGGAATTTGGGTTGGAACCTTCGGGTTGGAATTAGGGTTGCGACAGGTTGTGGGTTGGGCCCTCGTGACTGAGCTCGGTTGGGCTCAGGTTGACCCTCAACCTCACCTAACCTGCACGAGTTGCACCCATATAACTAAGCTGATCTACTTAAAAGGGCTGGTTCGAGGTTGGGTTTGGCCCAAAAGGCATGGTTCTCTATGTTGCTTTCTGATGCCTCGGACACGAGCCATAGCATTACAAACACTAACATTTCGAATTTCGTTTTGCAGATGATACAGCCATGCTGTGGGGGGTCAAATTCTACAACGATCTGCTCATGCAAGCCGGCCCACTTGGGAATGTACAGTCGGAGTTCCTCTTTAAGAAGGATTCGGCGACCTTCACTTTCGATAAAGGGTGGGCTTTCCCCCGACGTGTCTATTTCAATGGCGATAACTGCGTCATGCCACCTCCAGATGCTTATCCGTGGTTGCCAAATGCCACCCCTCCATTGACAACCACCTTGCTTCTTCCAATCACTGCCTTCCTTGCATACATGTTGTTCTTGTTGGCTCACGTATAGTCCGAAATTTCTGCTCTGATAAACGAAATATGCAAAGGGCATTCTTGAGCTGGAATGCCGGCATTGACTCTGGCAATACAAGCAGGCCCAGGTGTGTCTCCATTTCGACAAGATTCCACTTCTATTTATGGGTCAGGGGTTTGAATTCAATGTCGTTTCAGTTAAATTTCAATCGGTGTAACACGGTTTTCTTCGGCTGTTGTAAACATTTGGAATACGTTCTTTCGTATGTAATAATAACAATTATTAACAGAAAACATTGTCTATTTGCTCTTCTTCTCATGATTTTCTTTTTTCAGTATTGTTTTCATATGCTTAGGGTGCATTTGGTTGCACCAAATATCATGAAATTTCATGCTATTTTGGACCCAGCCTGATTTTAATGGGTTTGGGTCCGGGTCTGACCTTTTTGACCGGGTTAAAAATTGGGTCCGGTTGGGTTTGGGTTCAGGGCGGGTCCATGTGATGGACCCAGTTAAAGTCGGTTCTGGTCAGGTGCAGTTAGTTTATGTATACATTGACCATTCTAACAAATGAAATGAGGATTCCCGAGCCTCTCATATGTAAGAGAGCCCATTTGCACACCACGCACATGTGCGTGTGATCTAATCCATACATCGCGGGGGCCCAACAATGCAAATACATTTATCCCGAACCCAACTCAAAACCTAGATACAAAGACCTGATGCGTACCCAATCAGTGCCTGGACCCAATTAGATCCTGGTCTGGGTCTTCAAGAACTAGATGGTTAACCCAGGTACAGGTACCATAGGACCTAACCTGAATGCAAATTGTTGGCAGCTCTAATTAGGTACGACCAAACGCACCCTTATAGTATTTATTTTATTTTATTATGATTAGCTGTCTTAGATAAAGAGGTATTATACAATGCTTATGCAGATAGATTGGATAGTATGTTTGGAATTTTAGTTTGTAGTAGGGACCATGTTTCAGTGATCCCAAATGCTGATTTGATGGGACTTATGGTAAATGGTCCATGCACCAAGAAATGGGCTTTTATATAGGAAGATCCTAGCTGTTGAATACATTGGCCTTTTATCATGGGGCCTATCGTACAGATGGTTTTGGATTACTGAACAATGGCCCCATTTTAGAAACTGAAACCCAAACAGAACTCTTCAATTGCTGGACTGCAGGTGTTTAGTGTTCAATTGTTCAGTCATCCAGATTGTTGATCTGATGGCCCTGCAATTGATTGGGGATGACCCAAAAATTTCCCAGATGGAAAGATTTTAACCCTTTGATCAGTGTCCTTATCATTAGATAAAGAATGCAGCAATCATAGGGAAGAAAAGGTCAGAGATTGGATTAGGACATTCCTATCTGGAAGATTTTGAGGGGCATCCTCTACCTAATCATATCAACATCTGGAGAATGAACCGTGGGCCCCACTAATAGCACCTAACATTGTTTTAATTTCTGAATTGGGTGACTTGGTTTCAGTCTATCGAAGGAAACAAAGCTTGAAATGGGGTGAAATGAACAAAACAGACTTGAGTCGGGACAAACCGAAGCCAAGTCGACTCAGATTTCTTACTGTATTAGGAATTTAGGACCCAATGGTCTGCTTTGGGACTAAACAGAAACGGAGTTGACTCGCTAAAACTGAAACTGAGTCGACTCTGGTTTCTTCCCATATTAGGACCCAGTGGTCTGCCTCTGGGCAAAACCAAAACCTCAGACAAAAACCGAAAACTGAGTCAACTTGGCTTTCCTCCCATATTAGGATCCAATGGTCTGCATAGGGATAAAGTGGAAACCAAGTCGACTCGGGTTTCTTCGCATATTAGGACTCAGTTATTCCTCTCATATTACATAGATGCAAAAGGGAACGTAAACAATGCATGCAAACAACACAGTATAGGGGCGTTTTTACACTGGACTCGAGTGGGGGTGGCCTGTGGGATGTAGAAGCATACTCGGAGTGGGTGGTCTGTGTGAGGCGGGTGACTTGTGTGAAGCATATTAGGACTCAGTTATTCCTCTCATATTACATAGATGCAAAAGGGAACGTAAACAATGCATGCAAACAACACAGTACAGGGGCGTTTTTACACTGGACTCGAGTGGGGGTGGCTTGTGGGATGTAGAAGCATACTCGGAGTGGGTGGCCTGTGTGAGGCGGGTGACTTGTGTGATGCGGAACCCATATGATATAATGTTAGATCCACGAGGGGGGTTTGGCCAAACAAGGACCTAACCTGGGATTTGGGGTTGGGCTATTAGATAAAGGGATTGATTCGCTATGCTCTATTAATTTTAGCTTTCGGAGCGGTTAGTTGTCCTCATATCGAGAGGTCTTGTGTTCAAGGGACATTCGGGGGGTGATCGGCCAGTGGGGATTGATTCTCTACGCCCTATCCATTCTTGCTTCTAGAGCAAGATAGATATGGCATTTACTCATTGGAGTGGAAATCACCAACGGTCTCTATTCGACTTACAGATACGGCCAACCTTATGAGTGGAAATTGAAATTTTTGGATGGGTATCTGTCCTTTTCACTGGATGAATGAAACAGGCTACCTAAAATGCATACATGCAAACATGCATCACATGTATGCAGGAGTTCTCAAATCCGACTGATTAGACCATGTGGGAGTGACATCCAACCTTTCCATTAGGTTGTCCCCACCTTAAGGATCACCTTATTCAAAAATCATGCTCATCCACTAATCAGGTGGGCTACACTATAGAAACAATTTCTATCCGTTGATAAATGACAAAATACAATTTTGGTCCACTTGATCACAAGATAGAAGGTGATCCTCATTACGCGGACAACCTATTGAACGGGTTAGATGCCTTGCACATGGAAGCTTGGGAGTTATTTGATGGGTAGATGGTGCTTTATGGTCCAACCCGTTGAACCTTCTCTAAATAAATAGAATTTTGTGGTATTTCTGCGAGTGGGTGTTTTTCCTTTATTGAGATTTTGATGTTTT
Organism: Magnolia sinica; assembly: GCF_029962835.1. NCBI lineage: Eukaryota > Viridiplantae > Streptophyta > Magnoliopsida > Magnoliales > Magnoliaceae > Magnolia > Magnolia sinica. The sequence goes on from NC_080583.1 coordinate 76,674,181, forward strand.
GCCTACTTCTGAATATTTAAATGTGAAGTTATTTAATTCATTTGATAGTAAATGAATCTCTGGCTGATATGTCAATTTGAACCAATTGGATCTATGGTTTTGGGGGGGATCTAAACCATTGTTATGATGGGCCCCATTGATGATTAACCTTACCCCACCTTACGTCATCCCAAGCCTGCCTCATGCATCTACAAATATATGGTTAAAAGAAGAAATAAAATAATGGTTTTCATCCAACTGGAAAAAAAATAAGAAGGCTAATTAATGGTTTTCCCCCCTTAGGATCTTTCAATTTGGGAGACTTTTTGGGGCATGGCCCATCCTCAGTGGGACCCATGAACTCAACGCTCTCGCCGTCTCGGTCATTAGATCGTAGGCCTGGCTTTTTCGACAACTTGAAACGGACTTTTACAAAATGAATAATGAGGATGATATAATAAAACAATTCCATTAAAAAAATATATATATACTTTTTTTTTCTTCTTATATTACTTTAATTAAAAGTCGAGTGGTAAGTAGTGGGTTTTATATTTTAAAAGGATAAACGCTATGCTACACATTATTCACTATTTAAAACTGGCATACAAATATTTCTTAAATCATCATACCTTTGCTTACATCAGGAAGTTTCAAAATCAAGAAACTCTATTCATTCTAGAAATTTCAAATTTGGGTTCTTCACTTCATGGTGGATGTTAAATCCTATACATGAAAATCTTATAAAACAAAACTTACATTCATTTTCAGAATATCTTTACACTTATTATTATTATTTCATATTACTTTAATTAGAAGTAAACACTATGCTACACGTTATTCACTATTTAAAACCTACATATAAATATCTCTTAAATCATACATTTGCTTGCATGGGCAACCTACAAAATCAAGAAACACCATTCATTCTAGAAATTTTGAATTTGGGCTCTTCACTTCACATTGGATATTAAATCTTTTATATGAAAATATTATAAAACAAAACTTACATCCATTTTCTGAATACTTATTGTTTCTATAAGGGTGTGTTTGGTAGTAGGATGCAGAATATATTGCAATACTGCAAATGGACAATCATGAAATCTTCTCCTTTATTTACTTTGTCCTTTAATAGTCATGCCAAGAGTACTGAAATGATTATCAATTGGGCTATTTCTTCTCTATTCTTTTAGCAGCAAATGTTCCTACCACAATATATTTTGTAAATGACTACCAAACATTCCTTAACTTTTCAAAAAATTCTCAATGTTTTAGGTCAGCAGTTTGAATTTTCTATACATAAAAAATGTGAACTGCCGCCTATGACGATTTCAACAAACTCGGGAATTTTCGATATTACAATCGGCTCAAAAATTAAAAAAGGTTACGCGAGTACCATTAGTAGGAGAAGCATTGAAGCGGCGAATGCTGTGAAGGATAGTGCCTTAGTGCGGGCATAATTAGGCAAATATGGGTATGTGTCGGGTGGTGGTAGCATGCATTCATCTCCATTGAAGTAGACTTTCCGCGGGAATGCCCATCCTTGTTTGAGGGTGAATGTTTCGTCGTTCTTTTGGAGAAGAACTTCCGATTGCACGTTCCCCAGAGGCCCGGCTTCCATAAGTAAGTCGTTGTAGTACTTCATGCCATAGAACATACCAGTATCATCTGTATGCAAATCAAGCACGGTTTTTAAATAAGATATTTTTATTTTTTTATTTCTTTTTACCATTCATAAGAAAAGAAAATATTTATTGTACCCTTCATAGTTCAAAATCTCAAAAACTTGGACTCAATTTGATTTGATGTCTGTCTGGTCGGATCAAAGACTCCACTATATGTTTACTTGACTTGAATCAATATTTAATAAATAAATTACAAATATTTAAAATAATGGGTTTTACCCTAAGTGGACTCCTTGTTTCTTGAGAGCACCACCATAGCATCCCTTTTCAAAACATTATTTTATTTTTTTATGATGCTTAAAGACACTTTTTTCTCAAATAACTTTGCTCATGATGGATATTAAATGCCCTTCATGCGTCCTTCAATGCGATTGATTGATAGACGTTTTGTGGGCCCCATGCCAAAGCAAAAAAACCCAAAATAATAATAGTAAATAGAGGTTTTGACATATAGTATACCGCCTTTTGGCTTAGGCCCTATTTGGGCAAACGGCTTTGGGTGTAATGAGGCGTATAGAAATAGCATGTCAGATGCATTTAATGCCGCCAGTGGATGGTTGGGTGGTTTGGGTGTAGACGCCAATCCCATACCTAGCAACTGTTCTGTTTGGGTGTTGTGATATTGCAACCATCCCACCAACTAATGTTGTTTGGGTAATTCAGAAATTGCTGCCAGAAACCGTTAGTTCCACTGTTATAATCGTTGTCCCGATCTGACGGAGACGAGGAATTGAGAAGTTCATAGGTGTGAGGCTTCAACGGTGGGATTTCTTTGACGTCGGAGCCATCGCTGTCGTTGAGGATCGGAGTGTAGTGAGAAGTACTGAGGTCCGGGATGGAGGAAATGGACGGGGTGAAGCTAGAGTTGGAGAGCCATTGAGGGCCGTGGGATAAGGTGGTTTGGGAATCGGACGAACCGGATGAGAGGGTGAAGATAGGGAATATCGAGGGTTTTTGCTGCTCTCCTGCTTCTTCTTCCTCTATCGTCGTCTTGTTTTCTGTTTATTCTATTTTTAGTGCTGCTATTGGAATGAAAATGGAGAAATATACTTGAGTTGCTACTAAAAAGCAAGACACGTGGGTCGAGGCACACTCGTGCAAGATCTGGACCGTTTGCTAGGTGGACCGCACTGTAGGAAAATCCAAGATTCAAGTGGACCGCACTGTAGGAAACAGTGGTGGTGGTGATGCTCACCGTTGAAACTTTTCTAAGGCCTATGGTGGTGTTTATTTACTATCACCGTTGAAATTTTCTTGATTTTATCTTCCAGAAACCTCGCACCAGAGAGCGGGTGACGATTCCAAGGAGGGATTTCGCAATCCCTCCACATCTTGTCCGAATCCGTCAGAAGACGAAAGACTTCCCATATACATTGCCGCCCAAACAGGTAGAGTGATAGGATAGGAGAGATTTTATAATCCTATCCCTCCTAATCCCTTGTATTCCACCCAAAGCCGTTTGCCCAAACACGGCCTTAAAGACAAATAAGATCCTCCCTTAAGCATTCTACTAACCAACACCTTTCATTTTTCATATTAAGCCCATATGGATACCACCTAATAAGTTACTTTTTCTACTTATGACACTAGATAATTAAGTTTGGTTTAAGATCAATTATAAGTAACTTTTTTACTTAAAGTTGCTTAATAAGTAAAAAATCAAGATAAGTTACTTGAGCTATAAGTAGCTTATGTTTAAGTAACTTAAGATCTAAATGCAACAAAACTATATATTATAGTTAGATTGTTTACAATAGAAAAGATCTTTAACTCCTGATTTGGGAAACCATAGGACTAGAGTTAGGGTTTAGGAGGAGAGAAGAAGTTTGGGATATGGAGATTTGAGAGAGGGAGAATATTATTATTATTATTATTTTAAATGCTGACCTAACCATGTTTAATTTTTAATTTTTTAATTTTTTAATTTTTTTAAAAAAACACAATAGTTTCAGACCATATTTGAAAAACAGGAGGTGTTATTTAGAAAAAAATGCATTAGGGATCTTGTTATGTGTTATTTGGCCAAAAAGAGAGGGTGTTATATGTCAAAACCTTTACTGGATGTTTACGCTAGAAACAGATATATGATCTGGTAGGCCAACATCATGCGAACCCCACATACACATAGTTGCATTTGTACTAGGCAGCATAGGGGTAGCCTATTGTCACCGTCCATCATGTCGAGTCGACTCTCTATAGATTGCCTTGAAGAAATCATACTAATCAGATGATCCAAACCATCCAGTCAGTGGCATGCAAAAAAGGATGGACAGGATAGTCCATAGAAGACAGATCTAGACATATATGTTTAGGAGCATCTGATTCATGTGATTTTTGCAAAGTATTGCAATTACAAGTCCTTACTCATGCCTCAGTGGTAGTAGACTCACAGGAGTTTCAACATGGCAAGTTTTCCAGTGACCCACCGAGTGACTCAATGAGTCTTGCCGAGTCAAAACTGAGCAAGTTTTCTAGTGACTCGTTGGGACAGAGTCATGCCCATGAGCGAGTTTTCCAGTGACTCGCCTCAAAATCTAATCAATCCGAGTTGACTCAGCCAAGTTTCAAGTTGATTCATTGAGTCAACTCACTGAGTTTTAGAAATACGGTAGCGCATCGATCATTTGGGGTATTTGGAAAGAAAGAAATATTTGAACTTTGCATGCACGCACTTATCGATTGGTAGGGAAGGAGCGGTTTATAGTCGAAGCTGAAGACTTGTGTGACATTGTTGAGATTCGGGTGCTGTATGGCGAGCGTCCACAGCGTGTAGTTCATTCTATAGTTGAAGTTAGTGACGGCAATCTTCACTCGCCAATAATCCTTGTAGTTGAGCTTCACATGCCAGTGCACCCGGACCGGGCACATGTGGTGCGTGCACTGCAGCAGCGGCGTGTTATCCTTTCGCGGCGTGTTGATCCCCACTGCGGTCAGCAGCTTCGAGTCGCTTCTGTAATATAACATCCATCAGATTTTGGGCCCACATCACATGTGATGAGTTCTGAAAAAGTTCTCATGAGTTTTCATGTTCATAGGTGAGCATTCCTATATATATATAAACCCTCGTATCATTCACTCTTTTTTACAACAGTGAGCTAGAGATTCTTCCTGACTTGGCTTGAAATCTCATTGAATCGAGTTGACTCAGCTGAGTTACGAGTCGAGTCACCGAGTTTTAGAACTATGATATAAAGTTAACGTCTCTTTTATACTCATTAGCTTCATCATGATATGCTTACACACGAGGAATTCTCTAGTGATACTGGTACTGGGCAGGAGTGGGGCCCAGCGATGTGTTCAGGGAATCCAACCCGTTCAGATAGGTTAACTCAGAAAATCAACCAGGCCCAAAAAATCAGCACGATCCAAAACTCATGTGGGCCATAGAACAGGAACATATTGAGAGGAAATGCCTACTGTTGATTAGCATGGGTCCCACCGTGTTGTGTAAACATAATCAAGTCCTGATAGACCCTTCATCTAGTCCAGATAAAATAGTAAGCCAAAATTCAGGCTATTTTGAGACTCAGGTAGGCTCCTGTGAAATTCAAGTGTAGGCATTCCCTCCCAACTCGTTCCCTTTGATGTAGCCTACCTTAGTTTTGGGTCAGGCTGATTTTTTAGCCCTGGATGTTTTCTGAGGCAACGCATCTGATAGACGGGTTGGATGGTGTGAATACAACAAGTGGGGCCCACTATAGTGCCACCCCAGGACTAATGCACACCATCCATCCATATTTTGGCATATCAGGGCATGGGAAGAAATCTCTTGAATGCATGAATGAATGTTTCAATGCATGCACACAAGTACCCTGTATACATTCATGTGTGGCATGTATGTATGTATGTATGCATGCATGCATGCATGTATGTATGTGGGATTGTATTGGAAAGCTTACTTGATGCAGTTCTTTTTGGTTTGGCAGCCACAAGCACAAGAAGGACATGGAGTGATAGTGTTATTGTAGAAGGTTGAGAAGGAGACACAACAGCTTGGGTTCTTCCTTGCTAGAAATTGTGAATATGTGCATGTCACATTCCATGTCACTGCACCCACAAAAATGTATACTCTTTAAACACAAATACATAATATTTCTAGTCATGGTTTTTCGACTCTGCGACTCTGACTCACTTGTTTGGTCGCAAATCGAGCCGGGACTCGACCGAGTGGAACGACATAGTCACCTCCTATCCTCAAAATGGTTAAAAGACTTGGTGACTCAACCGGACTCATTCGGTTCTGAGTCAAGCCGTGGCTCGGTTGAGTCTGGGCTGAATCGGTCATGACTCGGTCGAGTCTGGGCTGAATTGGTCATGACTCGATCGACCGAGTCAGGGGTGAACCACAGTGTCAACCCAACCATGATTCTCGATGCTGATTTCGGTGTGGTCCGGCCTACTCATCATGGGCCACCTGAATGTGAAAATCACATGGATTAGACAATCCTCACCGGCTGATCATCGGGGTTTGTTTTGCCATAGCCATCCATTTTACAAGTCATCAGTTGTATGGCTAAGATTGTCGATTATAGCGATCTTAGGAGATATAGGCAACCCGAGCAGGACCCATGAGAAGGGTCCAAATTGATGATTGGACCTCTTTGTTCTAACCGATCTAAACCATCCATACTGCAGGCCATCAGACGGATCATATAATATCTTTTCACATATTGGCTCGTCAAGAGGCGTTCGGATGGAATGGACGGTCCAGATTGATTAGTTGAATTATCCTCCATTTCTTTATGAATTGGATTAGATCACTTATCATAATTCAAATATCATGCAACACAAAGATATAGAATTCATGAAAAATGCAAACTCACTAAGAGCTTGTGTCTTCCGTCGACGATCCGGCGTTAGGAAGGTGGTCGACGGCACGATGGTTGCTGGGCCACAGGTGTAACCGGGCCCCGGGCCGAGCAATGTGAAGTTCTTGGGCAATTTCACTGTCTTGTTCGACGTCCCTCCTTGGCCAACGCTCACTTGAAAGGCTGAGACTGAATTTGCAGGATCTTGTCCATATGATGCCACGACGCCACCCTTGCAGCAGTTAGCAAATTGCTGATTGTATGGGACCCCTGGCAGCAAATCGACGACCGTCGGCGTCTTCTTGCAGCAATGTGGGACATTCCCCTTGAACTTAGAACAGTCTCCTTGCTCAGTTGTCTGTGCCCCCACCATAGACCAGATCACCTCTTTCTTAGCCCATGACCATTGCAAGGTCCACCCAGGGCTAATGATGTGCCGGTACATTTGGAAATTGTTCATTGTCACCACTGCCTGAAAATGATCCAGATTGGAATAGCTATCAACGGCGCGATTTTGAAATCTATCGAATGGCTTGTGTTCAAGATCATGGATGATGATCTTGATGTGGGGTGGGGATTGGATTGGATTGTTTCCATTTTCTCTCCTGACCAGTGAATGGATCATCTTTGAATGGATCACAGATGAAAAATTGTACCAAGGAATGATCCTAACTGTCCAAATAACGATGCGATTTTGAAATCTGTAGAATGGTTTGTGTTCGAGATCATGGATGATGATCTTGATATGGGGTGGGGATTGGATTGTTTCCATTTTCTCTACTGACAAATGAATGGACCATCGTTGAATGGATCACAGCTGAAAATTTGTATCAAGAAATGATCCTAACCATCCAAATGATGGGATTTCTTGTGGGACATTTCCAATAAATTTACAGCCATCCAAAAGTGGGCTATTGAGGGATGGGTAAAGACATCTGACTGATAGAATCTGTGTCCAGATGGATAGGCATGCTTACACTATTGAACGGTTGAGATGATTTATAGTCTACACAACGACTACGAAAAGAAAAATAAAAATAAAAATATAGAGATGATACTAACCACATAGCCATCTGGGGTCCATGACATTACATCCCATTTGATCGTGATGTTGCCGTTCGGATCCAACGGATCATATGCAGCTAATTCATAAAAGGAAAAAAATCAAAAGAAAACCTAGTAAAATGAAGTAAGATAATCTAATCATATACTTCAATCAGACTAGTTTTGGTACAAAAAGAACACTTTTCAACGATCCTAACCGTTCATCTGGTGGCTCTACTATGGATATAGCCAATGATCTTCAATTGAATAGCTAGGATTGTTTGAGTGCATCCATGTTGGGGTCCCACGAGATGAACAGTCCAGATCACTGAAAGTGGGCCCCACTGGTATGAAATTCCAGCCTAATGAAAGTGGCCCACCTGCACAAAGCCTCCAAAATCCTACCTGTGTGAGAAAAAATGCAGAGGAAGAAGAAAGCGGCAATGGCGAATCTCAGCTCTAGGATTGGATTGAAACGGAACTGGCGCCGGAAAATGACGGCATGGATTCCATCAGAGCTCCTTTGAATTGGGTGTTCAAATCTTTCCATTCCCATGCCTGATAACGGCTCCGATCGTCTATCTTCCGATGCAATTTCAAGTGGTCCGGTGATCAATGGGATATTGGGGTTTTTAAGGAAGAGTAGAGATTGAGCTAGAAAGGTTGGGGCTGGTGATGCTTCACCTACTGGTGGTTGTTGGGTCTTCAAATGCCATTTTCATCATTCCTTCCTCTCTCTCTCTCTCTCTCTCTCTCTCTCTCTCCACTTCCTCTGCTTTGAAGCAATGTCTTTGCTGAGGAATGAAGCATGGACAATATGGCGGGAAAGTTTAAATGTTTGAAGGCTACGGCCCAACGGTCGTTTGGGTTTTGTGGTAATGATACAATTAATGTACCTAACTTCTGCCTTGGAGGATTATCTAAATAATTATAAGCGATCTTAGCCGTTCATTTAGTAGGCTGTTGGACGGCGTCTATTGCATCGTGGCCAATGAAATGTGTGTTGGATGTAATGGAGAGTTTAGATTGATCGATTGGAATGTTGGGTTGGTGTAGCTAACTTTTCATGGGACGCGGATTGGTTACAGTAGATTCCTGCAACCACATGCACTGTGGGGCCCACCATTTTTTCTTGTGTCGTATCCATTCCGTCCATCTATTTCTCCACCTCAATTTAGGTCATGGAAACAAATAGGAGAGAGATCTTAAACTTAAGTGGGCCATACAACAAGAAACAGTGGGGATTGAATGCACGGTGGAGATCTTCTTGAGATCCATAGAAGTTTCTGGATCAGGTTGAGATTTATGTTTTCCCTTCATCCAGATGGGAATATTCTTATGAATGCGTTGGATGGCATATAAACATCATGGTGGGCCCAGAAGGGTTTCACCGGTGGATGTTTCCATCCTCACTCTTTACTGTGGTGTGGCCCACTTGAGTTTTGTATCTCCCTCTTGTTTGGGCTTGTCTATTAAAACGAACTGGGAAAAAAGATGGACGGAGTGGATTTAATGAAACAATCACGGTGGGCCCCACTTTGCTTGGGGTTGCAGGCACTAGGCTGCCATGAAGATCTAATCCAACCGTGATATATTCATCTCTCCACAGTATAGATGGCATGAGTATATTTTGATCAGGACCGTCCATCTACTCTTGCCTATCATGGATTACCTATTTCTCAACACCCCTATTAGACCATCCCACCCAATGCTTTTATTTTTCCGATTAAACATTTTTATTCTCTACCGTTTCTTTGAAGGATATTGATCAGATGGCTAGGATCATCATATCTAAGTTTATTTCAGACCACTCACTATCCAGAGTAGTGTCAGCTAACTTAACGGTCTTGATTGACACATCATCCTGCCACGTGTACTGTGGAGGAATGTCTCTACTACATCCAGATCTTCAGGCTCATCCACTTTCTAATATTCCCTCCTGACTTTGGCCACTCTATCCAGCTGTGACAAATCATAACAAAAATACAATAATAAATGAGAAAGGGTAGAATGTGTGCCACTTTTTCTGGTGGGCCATCTTTCTTGGTGGATCATTTTTCTATTTTGGCCACCTAGACGTTTTCCAGATCCAAACCGATCATCAGGTAGGCCCTACCTTGGTGGGCGATACTGAAAATTTTTACATCAATTGTAAAATCCTAACCCTAGAATTGGATGACATGTTCTATTCATAACCATCTATTTGTTTCCACAAAATTACTATTAAAACCTCCATATTATTAGGATTTTGGTTTATGGCCCACCTAAGATGTAGCATATCTGGTGGTTGGTTTGGACGTCCTACATGTTTGCCACGTGTATCAAAAGGAAAAATGTTTTTTTTTTTTTTTCCTTATACCCCTTGAAAAAAGCTCTGATACTCTAGTGTACAGCGATTAACCGTGTTCCTTCACACAGACACTGGTAATAAAGCATCCATGTACCTCAAATCTAACCGTCCAAATTGAAGGGCCCATTTTAGATGGGCCATAACTCAAAAGTTATCCCGAATGGATGATTGTAATGGACGATCAAACACGAAATGGAAATCTGAATTCAATAAACGAATACCCTAAATCAAAGTTGTGGGATCCTTAAATCAATCTGATTTTCGGTTTATGTGACCATTGACAATGGTCCTACTATTTGGATGGTTTATATCACATGTTTGCCATTTATTACTCGGGCTTCAAAATCAAGCCCATATGCGACCCGAATCCGGCTGCGCACCAAACCTGATATGCTGGCCCGTCCCGTATCAAAGTGGGCCCCAAAAAAACAAAGCGATCCAAATAGCATTTCACTGTCTAAGAATGAAATTCAAGGGAGGCGGATTAGGTGAGAGACAGGGGTAATAACACAGTGGGGTGAGGCACTGACTGTGGGGCCCACCTTAGATATATGTGTTGTATATCCACACCGTCCATCTGTTTTTCCAGCACATTTTAGGGCATGGTTTTGAAAAATGAGGCATATCTAACTATCCGATGGACCTCACAGTAGGGATTGAAATCCCACCATTAAAAACTTCTTGGAGGATACAAGATTTTGGATCAAGATGCTATTTTTGTTATCCCTTCATCCAGGTCTGTCTGATCTTATCAACGGGTTGGATGGAAAATAAATATTACAGTGGGCCTTAGGAGGTTTTTAATGGTGGGTGTTCAATCACCCCTGTTTTCTCGTGGTGTGGTCCACCTGAGATTTTTATATATCTCATTTATGGAATCTTAATCTAAGATGAGCTGGAAAAACGGATGGACGGCTTGGATATATAAAACATACATTAAGGTGGGCCCCACGGTCATGTTTCACCCACTATGCTGTTACCCCTGCCTCAGCAATCCGCGACAGAAATTCGAACGCGGATTGAGTGGCCACCATGATGTATGAGTTTTATCCACACCGTTCATCCATTTTTTTTAATCATTTCACGATATGATCCCAAAATGAGGTAAATATAAACACAGGTGGACCACACAATGGGGATTAAACTCTTACCATTGAAAATTTCCTGCGGGCCATAGAAGTCTTGGATGGAGATTATATTTGTGTTTTCTCTTCATCCAGATCCATGTAATTTTATGAATAGGTTGGATGGCAAATAAACATCATGGTGGCCTTAAAAAAGTTTCAACGGTGAGAATCATTATAACCGCTACTTCCTATGCTGTGGTTCATTTGAACGTTGGATCTGCCTCAGTTTCAGATTAATATACTGAAATCATATAGATGGACGGTGTGTATAAAACCTATACATCACGGTGGCTACTCAAAGCTCCTGTCCGTTCCTAGCTGGAGACGGGCATGAGTAGGACCAAGTCGAATTGGATTGGGTTCAACTCGACTCAATCCGAGTTTTGAATGGCTTGATCCGAACTTGGTCTGATCCGGGACCGAGTCTTGATCATCTGACCCGATTCGATCCTAACCCATGCTGGGTTGAATCGATCCGAGTTCGACACGGTCAGGAAAACCAAGTCGGATTGAATTGAGTACGGCACGGTTCGGCACCTGGCATACAGTAAAGCTACCATCTAACTTGCATTAGTGGACAAGACATCACATGTACGAGACATCCAAGCCATCAAAGAGTTTAGGCCCACCTTAGAAACGCTAGGCACGTTATGAATGCATTTTGGTCGAACCATCAGCCACTCATTTTTAAATCCGGTTTGGACGAATTGAACGGATCGGGTTGATTTTACATCCGACGGTCATCAATGTGGACCCATCCTTTTCAATGGCTCCCGCATGATAAGTTCACCGTTGAAAATACTGGCCGCACGTCATGCATTAAACAGTGATTTACACCATCTTGAGCGGAGGCGGTTTGGCTAGTGAACCCAACGGCCAACACCACCCAGCTAGCTGGTGTCAAAGTGCTGTGGGCTCCACCATGATGTATGTGTTTTATCCAAGCCGTCCTTCCATTTTTGGAGATCATTTTAGGGCATGAGTCCAAAAATGAAGCAAGTCCAAAGCTCAAGTGGACCACACAATAGGAAATAGTGGGGATTGAATGCTTCCCGTTGAAAACTTCTTGGGGGCCCACCGCAATGTTTATTTGATCAGAACTGTGTGTCAGGAAGTTTGAACGATGATGAAGCTTGTAGATGGTCTGGATTGATCGATTTAAACCGTCAAAGTGTCTCAATGCATTCCAATGCAACTATGGGCACTGTAACTTAGAATGCTCTGAGAGCACTTAGATCATTTCTCTTTAAAATATAAAAGTACCTTTAAGTCCAAATGTCTTCAACCAACCATGAGGATCACATTGTACAAAAATCAGCTATATCTACTCATTAACTAAATTATTTTTTATGGTCCAAATGTCCTCATTAACCATGAGGATCACTTGTATTTTTTTATTTATCAATAACTAAATTATTTTTTATGGTGTGGCCCAGTTAGGTTTTTTTTGGGAGGGGAATTAAAAAAATTTATGTAATTAATATGAAATTTACCTTCTATACTTTAAAAAAAAAAAAGATTTCAGAAACCTACTATCTTAATCATGTTGTTTGAAGGGCCCAAAAATCAACTCATTTGTGAATAAAGTGGAACACGTGATTGGAAACAGTGTAAAGGATAAGGATAGCCCTCTAAACTGTTTCCCTTGATATGGCCCACCTGAATCACATATGGCCTGATATACAGCCCCAGGACAAAATTTTAGTGTTGCATATGTAGATTTCAGATAATTATCACAGTGGGCCATGTAAAACTCAAGGGTGGACATCTCTCTCCCAACTATTTTCTTTGGTGAGGTCAACCATATTCACAATTCATTCTTACACTAAATTGGGATTATACATTTAGAGCTTCCCATGAGGTCAAGTTGTGTGGGCTCCACTGCGATGTGTGTCGAACATCAATACCATACATTTGATGGGTCCCCTTTAAATTATGGGATATCCCAAAAATCAGCCATATATGAAACTCAGGTGGGTCATACCATCTAAAATCATGTGAAGACATGACTGAAACATATAAAAGGACTTGGTAGGGCACACCTAAAATTTAGATGCATTTGAAACTTAGTCTGACCCCTCATCCAAGTGGGACACATATAATGGATGGGCTGGATTTGTGAACCACACATCGGTGGGCCCAACAAATGATTATAAATGTTTTAATGGGAGGGTAACCCTCCCAACTTTTGTTTGTGGTGTGGCCTACAAAAGTCACAGATTGACTCGATTTTTAAGCCCAAGGCCCACCATGGAATGGTGCATCTGGCTGATGCGGTAAATGTTTGACACGCATCACAGTGGGGCCCACACAGCTCAGACCTCATGGGAAATTCCCATGAGCTCGCATAGAACCATATATATATATATATATATATATATATATATATATATATATATATATATATATATATATATATGTCTCTCTCTCTCTCTTTGGGAAGAGGTTCTATCCATCGAGCTCATGGGAACTTCCCATGAGGTCGAGCTGTGTGGGCTCCACCGTGATGCATGGCGAACATCTACCCCATCACTCAGATGCACCGTTCCATGATGGGCCTAGGACTTAAATAATAAGTCAATTTGTGACTTTTTTGGGCGACACCACATACAAAAGTTGACTCCATTAAAACATTCATAATCATTTTTTGGGCCCACCAAGATGTGTGGTTCACAAATCCAGCCCATCCATTATGTGTGTCCCACTTGGATGAGGGGTCAGACCAAGTTTCAGACACATCCAAATTTCAGGTGGGCCCCACTAAGTGCTTTTATACGTTTTAGACATGTCTTGGTTTTAGATGGTATGGCCCACCTGAGTTCTGTATGCGGCTGATTTTTGGCATATCCCATTATTTAAAGGGGACCCATTAAATGCATGGTGTTGATGTTCGACATACATCATGGTGGGGCCCACACAGCTCAACCTCACAGGAAGTTCAAGTGAGCTCCACCGCAAAGAACCTTTTCAATATATATATATATATATATATATTGACAGGACAACCTGATATTTATGTAAGATTCACCCCCAACCATTAAATATTTAGATTCATTTTAGGCACGTGGTCTTAAAAATTCTAGACTGACGTGTGATTCTGATATGGCCCAGAGACTCGTCGACCTTTAATTTTTATAGAGTCTAATGTGATAATTATATAAAATCCACTCTAACCATTAGATTTCACACAAAAATTTAGTCCTTGAGCCCCAAAAATCATAGCCACACTAATGGAAACAGTTTAAAGGGCTACAGTTGCACGTGGTCCAAATGTATCTGATTTTTGGGCCACCTGGTGGTTAGGGTGGATTATACATAAACATCACGGTGGGGCCAACCCAAGCAGCCGCCTCATTTACAAGCACGCCCACTTAAAACCCGTCTAATGATAATTATAACACTATGAGGTAGCTTTTTGAACATCTTTCTGAAAAAGTTACCAGATTCCATATTAATTAGGTAATTTTTTATTTTATTTATTTATTTATTTTTTGTAAAATTCCCTTATGATTCTAATCTAGGGTTGGGCCCACAACATAAATGGCCAGCTGTTTAATAGCCTGATTTCGTCGTTAGGTAAGGAATTTTCCCCACAAGAAAACTAGTTAGCTTTAAATTCCACATAGACCCAATCAATCTAGAATGGTTGAAAAAGATATGCCCAAATCTCCTTGGCTAAAACTACAGTTGGTGATGAGATAGCCCACCAACTCTTCATTATTCCAGCAGAGATAATAGACATTAGGAGGGCCTGATTTCCTCTTTTTTAGGTTGCCTATAGTTACGCCCAATGAATAAAATTCCCTGTAATAATACAGTAAACAGGAGTAGATTAAGTGCGCCCTGGCCTCACCAAAGACAATGATGGGGTCCACATTGATGTATGCATTCTATATCCACACCATCCATCCATTTTGCAAAATCATTGTAGGGTATGAGCCCAAAAATGAAGCAGATCCAAACCTCAGGTGGACCATACCATAGGAAATAGTGGTCATTGAATGCCCTACCACCATCTTGAGTGAGGCCCGGGCCGCACCTAATCCGCTCCCATAATCAAGAATCAATGTGCCCACCTGATTAAGGGATCAGCCTGATCTTAGGGTCCTAGGGGTACAATGCAAGGAAACGGATTGGGTACTATCCCCACCAGGACCTGTCTAGAGATATGGATGGTCCTTGCAGGGGCTCTGTGGGGTCCACCTTGATGTATGTGTTTTATCCATGCCGTCCATCCATTTTGACAGATCATTTTAGGCATGAGCCCAAAAGGGAGTCAAATCTAAGGCTCAAGTGGACCACACCACAAGAAACTGGGGATGGAATGCCTACCATTGAAAACCTCTTCGGGACCATAGAAGTTTTGGATCAAGCTGATATTGATGTTTTCCCTTCTTCCACCTGTCTGATCTTATGAACAGGTTGGATCGCAAATAAACATCACGGTGGGCCCTAGGAAGGTTTCAACGATGGGCGTCATTGTCACCACTGCTTCCTGTGGTGTGGTCCACTCAACCCTTAGATTTACCTCCTTTTTGGGCTCATGCCCTAAAATGATCCATCAAAATGAATGGATAGCGTGGATATAAATAAATTTAAAAAAAAAAAAAAAAAAAAAAATACACTCGACCTCACAAGTTCGTCCCATGAGGTCGAGCTGTGTGGGCCCCACCATGATGCGTTTCGAACATTTAACCCATCAGTCAGATGCACCATTCCATTGTGGGCTTAGGTCTCAAAAATCAAGTCAATCTGTGACTCGTGTGGGCCACACCACATACAGAAGTGGAGAGGGGCCATGCACCATTAAAACATTCATAACCATTTTTGGGCCCACCGAGATGTGTTTGCAAATCCAGCCCATCCATTATGTGTGTCCCACTAGGATGAGGGTTCAAACCAAGTTTCAGATGCATGCAAATTTCAGGTGGGCCCCACCAGGTGCTTTTATATGTTTTAACGGTGTCTTCACATGATTTTAGATGGTATGGCCCACCTGAGTTCCGTATACGGTTGATTTTTGGAATATCCCATAATTTAGAGGGGACTCATGAAATGCACGGTGTTGATGGTCGACACGCATCGCGGTGGGGCCCACACAGCTCGACCTCATGGGACGGACTCGTGAGGTCGAGGGCATAGTACATTTTCCATATATATATATATATATATATATATATATATATATATATATATATATATATATACATCACAGTGGGCCACAGAGCCCTTGCCAGGACCGTCCATCTCTAGCTAGGTCCCGATAGGGGTAGGACCCAATCCTCCCACACAATGCAATGACGCATCTGATGTACAGGTTGGATTTTATTCATGCATCACGTGAGCCCCTCATCTACCTGGTCCCACCATAGTGCTCCCCTCGAAATCTAAATCCAAACAACCATAGCCTTGCAAATTGCTTCACATTGACAAAAGCAAGTAATTAAAATGACAATCATACAATAGTAGGCCTCAGATGATGAATGTATTTTATGAGACAATGCTACATAAGAACCTAAAACCTCATTACATGGAGTTATATACTAACATAGCAATCCCAAAGGAGATGAAGAGAAAAAACAACTTCCCCGGATAGTAGAGATCCATTTCCATCCGCTCGCTAATCTCTGAGATTACACTAGTTACTCTTTTGAAGAAAGAGCCTCTGCCTCTGCCTCCGCCACTGCCATAGGATCGTCCTTTGTCATGGTTTCTTCTTCTTTCTCCCCTTCTCGTTCCTGAGCCAATTTCTTTCTATGCAATTCCTCAGCAGCTTCCATAACCGCCCGATGCTCGGCCTGAAGACGCTGCATTTCCTCTTCTTGCTGCTGCCGTTCAAACCATGTATCTGCGTCTGCCCAAACTGAAGAAACACAGACAAACAAGCAAATTCACTTCAGTATCAATATCACTGGCTTTTAAGCTTCTTGATGCCATTTGTAATGGTAATTACAATTGAAATAGAGATCATGATAGGAAATAGCCAGAAGCCAATATCTAAGTAACCTTTGTTGTTGTTTGTTTTTTTCGAATGGATAACGGTAATTTATTAAGAGATAATCAAAAGGAGACAGAATGTTGGGCAGTTGAGAAACAACATGATCATGGGATGAGTGTAGCTAAAATGAGGATGATGAGATGGATTACTGGCACAACAAGGATAGAATTAGAAATGAATGCACTCGAGGAAACTTCGTAGTAGCACCAATACGTAGACTTGGATAGTTTACCTATTGTGATGGTTAAAAGGAGTAAGTTGGTACAAATTGAAAGCTCCAAAAGGGCAAGGTGAAGGTCCAAAAGGGTGTGCATGGAGGTAGTAAGAAAAGATTCGATGACCTATGGTCTAACTGAAGGTATGGCTTTGATAGAGTGGAATGGCAAAATAGGATTCATGAAGGCAACCCTAATTAATTGGGATTAGGCTTTAGATGATGATGATGATCAAAAGGGGACTGAAGTCCCGATACGAAAGTCTAGATGATTAGGACCGTGAAGCGCAAGACCTACAGAAATAGCAACCTTCTCATTACTCCCTCTTTAGTGAGCCTATTGGCCACCTCATTGGCATCCGTGCAAACTAGGACTGCAACTTGAGTGTAGCTAAAATGAGGATGATGAGATGGATGACTGGCACAACAAGGATAGAATTAGAAATGAATCCCCTCGAGGAAACTTTGGAGTAGCACCAATACGTAGACTTGAATAGTTTACCTATTGTGATGGTTAAAAGGAGTAAGTTGGTACAAATTGAAAGCTCCAAAAGGGCAAGGTGAAGGTCCAAAAGGGTGTGCATGGAGGTAGTAAGAAAAGATTCGATGACCTATGGTCTAACTGAAGGTATGGCTTTGCCATAGTGGAATGGCGGAATAGGATTCATGAAGGCAACCCTAATTAATTGGGATTAGGCTTTAGATGATGATGATGATCAAAAGGGGACTGAAGTCCTAATACGAAAGTCTAGACGATTAGGACCGTGAAGCGCAAGACCTACAGAAATAGCAACCTTCTCATCACTCCCTCTTTAGTGAGCCTATTGGCCACCTCGTTGGCATCCGTGCAAACTAGGACTGCAACTTGGGTTCCGGTTGACCCGAACCCGACTGACCCAACCCAAATTAGAAATGAATCCCCTCGAGGAAACTTTGGAGTAGCACCAATACGTAGACTTGAATAGTTTACCTATTGTGATGGTTAAAAGGAGTGAGTTGGTACAAATTGAAAGCTCCAAAAGGGCAAGGAGAAGGTCCAAAAGGGTGTGCATGGAGGTAGTAAGAAAAGATTCGATGACCTATGGTCTAACTGAAGGTATGGCTTTGATAGAGTGGAATGGCAAAATAGGATTCATGAAGGCAACCCTAATTAATTGGGATTAGGCTTTAGATGATGATGATGATCAAAAGGGGACTGAAGTCCCGATACGAAAGTCTAGATGATTAGGACCGTGAAGCGCAAGACCTACAGAAATAGCAACCTTCTCATTACTCCCTCTTTAGTGAGCCTATTGGCCACCTCATTGGCATCCGTGCAAACTAGGACTGCAACTTGGGTTTGGGTTGACCCGAACCCGACTGACCCAACCCAAATTCGGGTCAGGTTGGGTCGGGTTGTCAAGAGTCAGGTCAGGTTAGGGTTGGAAAACTTGAACCTGGTTTGAAACCGGGTCGGGTACAGGTTGAGAAAATCTGGGTTGGAAATAATCACATGAACTGGGGTCAGGTTGGGTTGACTTAGGTTGAGTGTGGAAGAATTCAGGTTGGGCTCGGCTTGGGAACCTTGGGTTGGAACTTGGAATTCAGGTTGGGTCAAGCTCGGGTTGACCCTCAACGCGACCTAACCTGACCAAGTTGGTTGCAATCTTAGTGCAGATACAGATCCGAAAGCTTCAAAAGAGAGAAGTTAACTCATAAATAGAAACCCACTGGATGGAATTCCGAGAACTTCCTTCAATTAGCTTTCTGGGATAAGAGGAAGAGAAAAGTGCAACCCTTCTCTACGGGCAAAAAATATCCGAGATTACCTCCCACACAGCGCACAAAGAGCACTGGCACCTAGCCTTATCCTTTTTGTTAGAACACCACCCACCTTGGAGGGGCCCAAAGTTACCCTAAGGGTACCCACAAAACCTGACCCGACCTTAATGAAAACAAGCTAAGTATGCACCTGGCTATGTCACTCCTCTCAATAGATCCACCCTAAATCGCAGCTTTCCTTCTCAAGCCAAATCCAAATAGGAGATAACTTGGAATTCGATCCTATCAGAAGCCTGCAGAAAGTGGAGGTAATTTTTATAATTGCTTCTACTGGTGCCACTGTATAGTTGAAATGACACAAACTATTCACGTTTCCTAGTACTCACGATTAGGAAGTAACTCTCATACTGAGATTTTCCTTTTTGAGTCCAACTTGAAAATTACAATACTGCAATTTGAAACCTTGATCCTCAATGTGAATGTTAAGGATATCTCAATTTGGCTGTTTCTACCCATGGTCTTCCGTAAAGGCCGTTACGTAAACGTAACGGTGGCAACTGTTACATGTTATGAGGACATAACGGTCGTAACAACCATTATGGAAAAAATTACATGTGACCATCATTAACAGGCTATAACGACCCCTATAAAGGCCATAACAACCCCATAATGGTTTGTTACAGCGAAAATACATGTTTTTCAGTTTATTTATTTATGTATTATTATTATAATGTCATGGGGCAGATACAGGGTTTTTTTTGGCTTTTTTCTTTCAATAAAAAAAGAGGTTGCAATGGCCGTTACGGGGGCCGTAAAAGCCGTTACAACCTGTATCGTAAAGGAAACAGTGGTGGCCGTTATGGCCACCATTACCATTACGGAATACCTTGTTTCTACCTTACTCAACCAATTGCAATACAGTTCAATAAGGAATTCAAATGCATCCGTGATTTCAGAAAAAACAATTAAACCATAGATACATATAAAGAAGGGATCTCTTGCCATGATTATTTTACGGCGACTAGAGAATTGGAGAAACCTAGTCAAGAATGAAAGTTTTGATATGCAATATTATGCAAAGAGAACCCAATTTACGGTGACAAACCTTAGCCCAAGAAAACCCCAAAACAAAACTGTGGAGAAAATCTCATAACCTTGTTCTTTTTCAACATTTAGCAGTGCAGACAAAGGTGTTGGTCATGTACTCGAGGAGCAGGGCTTCCCAGAATGCCGGAGACACTAAGGGAAGCCTAGGTGCACACCTAGAGACTCCAGGAGCATTGTTTTTTTCCTTATGTATTTTATGTCACTATAGATGCATATACTAGAATTATTTTAAACAGAACTAAATAGAACAACTTTAAATTAATTACGCATATCAGATGCTTAAACTATTACACATGACTCTCAGGAAACTCACATCAACTCAAACCATCCAATGAATCCAATTAACCATTCAAATTCAACACAACCAAGAAATCCAATCGTGATTCAAAATCATTCAAATGGATCAAATAACAAAACTAAATGAATCAAATCATCTTTCATAACCGTTTCATTGTTCACATCACAAAACAGTAGAATATCATCAGCAAACTGTAGGTGGGAGATTTGAAAACCTGTGTTTTCTACTGAAAAAACATTAATAAATCATTCTTCAATGATCGTTGCTAAGATCCTGCTTAATGCTTCAACTGCCACCACAAAAAAGGAAAGGAGATAGAGAGTCCCCCTGCCGCAGATGCCACAAGCTTCTGAACAAAGCATATGGAGAGCCATTGATAATGATAGAAAGGGTAAATGATCCTACACAAGCCGGCATCATTTCCTCCATCTAAACCAAAACCTAATCCTCTAAATATATAATTCATGAAACCCCCGTCCCCAGTGTCTTTGAACTATCAGTCCCCAAATAATGACCCATGCAACATTTTGTACAACAAATGCACTCAAAACCGACCTGAAATCTCCATTTTACAAATCAATTGATCACATTCACTAACATATAGCCGAAAGCCTTGACGACAATCCAATAATCGGATGAAATCAGCCACTTCTACATTTGAAAAGTTTCTTAGGCAAGGAGTAGCCCAAACCAATAAGTCCCCAGCCATTGAAAAAACATCAAATGATAAGAATATTATCCTCCGAGAATAGACTAGTTAGCCTCAGAAATTTTTTCTTTAAGGTCCCTCTCTGTAGCCCAGGTGCCTTCTCATAAACAAATCCTCTTACCTTACCCCAAGGACAACCCAATTCTGTCCTTGAACTTAGCCTCCTAAATATTTACTGCCTTCCAGATTGTTAGCACCCTATAAAGGGAAGAGTTTTTGCTCACCACCCCCCCTTTCCTCACTCCGTAGTTACAGGCTGTCACGTCTCTCCATAAGCCATCTTCTTCCATGCCAAATCGCCACAACCACTTACCCAACAACATTGAGTCCATACCCTCCAACTTCCTTATTCTTGCTCCCCCATCCCCATAAGGAAGACACACCCCATCTCCCTTCGAGGGATGAAACTTCTTCTCATCTGCACCTTGCCACAAAAAGCCCTGCCTTAACCTCTCCAATCTGTCTAGAACTACCTCAGGGCATCTAAAAAGGGACAAAGTAAAGACATGTTCGACATAGCAGCTTTAGTTAACGTTATTATCTTCCCAAGTATAGATGTTTGCTCTTCCACCTTGATAGTTTTGTTTCAACTTTTCCAATTATCCCGTTCCAAAGATGCTTAGCCAGTTTGCCTACATATAAAGGGAGCCCAAGATATGTGGAAGTGAAAGATCCAGCTCGACAACCAAACATCTTCATTGATCTCATCACCTCCTCCTTGGAAGCATGGATCCCTAACATCTCATTCTTAAGGATATTGGCCTTCAGTCCGAATGCCATTTTAAAACATCTGATGATTGTCCTCAAGTTGTCTACCTTCCTTGCATTTGCATCGCAAAATGCAATGGTATCCTTGGAAAACTAAAGATGCGATACGTTAAAATCTGCATTCCCAACCCTAAACCTACTAATAAGCCCCACTGATCAACCTCCATCCAGCATCTTACTAAGGGCCTCCACTACCACCGCAAACAAAGAGGGAGAAAGTGGTTCCCGCTGCTGAAGCTTCTCGAAACTTTGAAATAGCCTTTGGGAGATCCATTGATTAAGTTAGCACTAAAAATTTATCTGAACTACTACATTCCTGAATTCACTTTATACATTTCTGCTCACAACTTAATCGGCCCATCATATAGTTGAGAAAATCCCAATCTACGTGATCGCATGCTTTCTTAATATCCAACTTGCAAACAACTTCCGTTTTACCCTATCTATGCCAAAAATCAATACATTCGTGAGCAATGGGAGTACTATCCAAGCTTTGTTTGCATGCCGACAAATGCATCTTGGACTTTGGAAATGACTCTCGCAAGAAACACTTGGAATATGGACGTTAAATTTTTGATAAAATCTTGTAAGGGCCCCCTATAAGGCTTATCGGTCTAAAGTCACCCAGACTCATGGCACCTTCTTTTTTACTAATAATAGCAATAAAAGATGCACCCAACTTCGACGATTGCCATCCTCTTTCGAAAAAAAAAAAAATCAGCAATAAAATCAACTACTTTCCTTTCACCGTCTCCCAAAAGACTGGAAAAAATGGCATAGGAAAACCATTTGGCCTCGGAGACTTGTCCCTGCCCAACTCATCCACTGCCCTTTTAGCCTCCTCCTAGTCCAACTAATTTGAAATCCTTTAGATTCTAAAGCACATCTCCTAAATCTAGCTTTGAGTTTACACCCTCCCTTGTTTTGTCAACCAAAACTATGTCATATGCAAACAACATACACTGTGGGATCTCTTCTTGCAAATGCCTTGCTAACTCATTCATAACCAATTGGAAAAGGTAACGGATCAGTGCCAACCCCTGGTGCAAACCTATCGCAATTGGGAACTCACTTGTTTCTCTGCTAGAGGTCCTCACATTTGTTACTTTTCCCTCGTACATATCCTTAATCATGTCAACATATCCTCTTGAAACTCCCCTCCCAAGTCCCACCAGATTAGCTCTCTAGGAGACCGTATCAAAAGCTTTCTCTAAGTCAATAAAGACCATATAGAGATCCTTCCTACTCTCCCTATATTTCTCCATTAATTGTCTTAGTAGGAAAATAGCTTCAACGTCAAACCTCCTTAGCGTGACATCAAACTGATTTTCTGGTACATTTTCCCTGTGCCTTAGTGTTTGCTCATTCACTCTTTGGCAAAGTTTCATCACATGGCTCATGAGTTTAATCTCACGATAGTTAGTGCAGCTTGGTATGTCTCCTTTATTATTATAATTAGATACCACAGTCCACAGTACTTTTCCTCCATTCGCCTGGCATTCTCTTTAATCTTACAATCTTTTTGAACAACTTTGCTGACCAAAATAACCCAATATCTCCCATACACGTACACTTCTAAACACCTATTAGTACATCATCTGGTTAAAGGGCTTTTCTTGTTTTCATCTTTCTCAATGCTTCTTTTACTTCAGTTCAGGTACCCTAATTCCATGCGAGTTTCTATGGACTCTGATGTTATTTGAGTTTATAATTCCTTTTGTCTCTACGCTCTTAGAGTAATTGTCATTTAACAAGTTATGAAAATAGCTCTCCACTGTTCATTGATCTCATTGTCCTTGACTAGTCCCCTTTGATCATCACTCTTAATGCATCTAACATGATTTAGGTCCCTATTCTTCCTCTCTCTCATTTGTGCAAGTTTGAAGACATTTTTCTCATCTTCTCTTGTCCCTAACCTATTGCAAAGATCATTATAAACCTTAAGTTTAGCCTTAAGATCATCATAGCATCAAACTGAAAATCTTACTACATAAAATGATTAGAAATAAATGGAGGGGCCAATAGTCCCCGATCCTAATATTAGATCTTGAAACAATCTCCTTTGCAAGAGAAACCACAATAACAATCAGATATCTACAGACTTGCTAAACAAACAATTCTACCAAGACGAGATATTGTGAATCTCATAAAGAAATATTAGCAAGTCTACATAAATATGAGTGCTCTTGAGACCACCACAACCAATGGATGACCTCCCTGTACCATCTAGTGCTTCGCCAAGCCCGTACATGGCCCTCTACATGCACCTCTACAAGGCACATGTGCCAAATTAATCATGCATTAGGCAATCATCACCTACTTGGCCAAAAAAAGAAAAGAAAAAGAAGGTACACCATGCATGTAGTTAAACAATGCACTCCTTAGAAAAGTATTGCCAATGGTATATTTTCAACATACGGACCAGCCTGATTTTCAGGCTAGGTCATCTACGCAATTGGGCCCACTTGACACATAGCTAGGATGCCCTACAAACACAGCAGGTGGTAAGCGTGGGTTAGAAAATTTTCTGGTAAATGGAACTCAGGTGGTTATGATGAAATGCTCCCCCACCAAAGATCTCAATCCCAGCCCCTACTCTCACTCTACACCTAATGTGTTTGCTAACTCATCTACAACCTTACTTACAGATAGACCCACACTCAGCCCATTACACTTTATTAACAAATATATGATTCTATCACCCAATTCCTCACCCTCATATTTTTCATTAGTCAACACTCCCCAAATGCAATCTCGTACTTCTCCAAAGTCCAAGGTTTTCTTAACTAGATATGTCACCATCAGTTTAGAAAGGGCTGAGACGCATACCTAAAAAGTCCAAATTTCAAACATCCATTACCTAATTTGTATAACCATCTCCTTTTGACACACGCACACACACAACCCAACTACATAGAACAAGAAGAAATAATAGAAGTTGGGTTTCTGTTCGAACTTTGTTTTACATGAAAATAGAATATAAAAAATAGAAAATGTGAATTAGGATTAAGAGTGGGGATGGGCTTGCCTAGCTTGTCTAGTTTTGGGTGCCAGCTCGATATTGGTTAGGCTTGGGTGCGGAGTCAAATATTTGCCTGATCTGAAGGCAAGACTGACCTAGGTTTCACAAAATTTTCTATCAAGGCCCGACCAGAGCCCAAGAAGGCACCCATTTGTGATATTAATCGGGCAGGGTCATGCCTAAAATTGAATGGCTAATTAGTGAACAGGTCGGGCTAGGGCTAGGGCTCGCTCTGACCTTTGCCCAGCCCCAACCCTTTCCACCCCCTAATTGAGTTAGGATTTTGTCCCACTCCCACCATCAAAAGGCAACCACAAACCAATTCCACAAAAACAAGGAAACTTTAAAAAACAAAAATAAAAGACAATAGAATTACTGTTTAGTCATACTCCCGCTATGACAAAATGCCCAATTACCCCAAATATTTAAAAAAAAAAAAAAAAAAATGAAAATTCTAAAAATATGGAAGAACAAAGGAGATTTATAATTTGGGTTTTTGCCATACTCTTAATCCTAAAATACTAAAAAGAGCCCAATCCTTAAAAACAAGAAAAGATGCAGAATAAATGATTAGAGAGTTAAGGCAATTAAGACTGCTGCTAGGATTTCGGAGAGAGAATTCTTACTGGGCTGAGCGGCCCACCCTTGTTCCCCGCCCTTGATTCGCTCCGGGAGTGCATAATTGACGGTTAGCACCCTCCCATAGAGCTCGGCATTGTCCATGTTGTCCATGGCAGCTGCAGCGTCTTCCTTCTCAAGAAATGTGACGAATCCGAATGAGCGGTGCTTTTGTGTGGCCTGGTCAAGAGGAGTCTTAACATCTTTGATATCGCCAAAGGGGATGAATGCAGCGTGGAGGATCGACTCATTCACCTCCTCTGCAAGACCACCTGAAACAACCATGGCCCATCATCATCAACGTCATCCATGATTTGCATCCATGCATGTTCAGTCATGGTATGGATGGGCACAAGAATGGAAGCTAGGAAACAGAATCATCACCATCACCATCCATGAGCATCTATAAATGTATATTATGGTGTTGCACAAATAGGCATGGGAATGGAAGCTTAACAAGCATGGCCCATTAACAACCATGACCCATCATCATTCATCAGCATCCATGAGCATGGATGTATGCATGTTATGTTTGTGGAATGGATGGGCATAGAACCATGACCCTTCATATTCATCAATTACCATGCACGCATGTGATTTATGTTGTTAATGGATGTTCATGGGTATGGAAGCTTTAAAATAGAAATAACAATCACGGGCCATCATCACCATCAATGACCATGTATGCATGTCATGATGTGCTATAAATAGGCAAGGGACTGGAGGCCCTAAATTTTGAGCTGACTGCCATAGGATAACCACCGAGCCCATCTTTCATCTTTCTTTTTTCTTTTTTTCGTTTCATCTGTCATTTTAGCTTGTTAGTACACACCCCACTGTCAGTAAACACTCCACTGTTAGCCACCCCCACTAGGGAATCGATACCATGGCCTCAGGTGTTGAAACGAGGTATCTTCTCTCAGTCTACCACTTGAGATATGGATCAGGGTGTACCCCCGAGCCCATCTTGCAGCAAGCCAAGAGTGTCAACTTGAACCTATTTTGCTAGGAGCAATGAGAGAAGGGAAATACAAACAACAGAGAGCACTCCATCCAACCAGCCAACCTGCGGAATTGAACACAACAATAACCACAACAAACACTTTGGCTTCAACCAGATTCTTCCATCAATCTCTTGGCCCTTGCTTAACTCCTTGTTCCATGAATTGGCCACTGGTTGATCTGATCGGACACCGAAGACACGAGAGCCCAACCTAGAGGAATGAATGGTTCCCTGGAGCCTTGGCTAGCCAGCGAGCAACGACTAGCTGAAAAGCCATATGGCCCATCATCACTATCCATAAGCATGGATGCACGCATGACATGTTTGTGGTATAGATGGGCATGGAACCATGACCCCTCATCATCATCCATGACCATGTATGCATCTAAGCTATGTTGTGCAATGGATGAGTATGATGATGGAAGCTATAAAATAGAAATAACAATCATTGCCCATCACAGACGCAACTTTCTATAACCCGGACATGGAATTACAAGAATCCACTGCAACCCCAATTTTTGTGGGGCCTACCACGATGTCTGTGTGACATCTACTCCGTCCATCCGCTTCACCAACTCATTTTAGGACATGACCCCAAAAATGAGGCAGACCCAAAACTCAAGTAAGCCACACCACAAGAAATAGTGAGGATGGAAACACCTACTATTGAAACATTCCTTGAGCCGACTGTGAAGTTCATATACCATCCAACCCATTCATAAGGTTATTCCCACCGAGACAAAGCAAAAACAAAAATACCAACCTAATCCAAAATTCCTTTAGCCCCCAAAAATCATTCAGTGGTGGGCATTCAATTCCCACTCTTTCTGGTAATGCAGCCTACTTGAGCGTTGAATCTGTTGCACCCACATGCCCTTATCCAATAATTAATTTAAATTTAAAATTAATCAATTTCCTATCTATATGAGTTAGTAGAGATTTGCTATGTATTTATTTCTCCTCTGGAATGAACTGAATGAAGAGTTGCATTCTGCCATTAACCCATGTTTTAGACCCTATCAGCATCTGCCTGATTTTTGAGAAATCGCCCTAACATGAACTGGCTCGAACGTAGTGGATATAACAAAAACATCATGGTGGGCCCCAAGAAGGTTTGGATGTATGAATACATGTATTAATGCATGTTATATGATGGTATTGATGGGCATGGAGATGTAAGCTTGAAAAATAGAAATAACCCATCATCATCAACATCACCATCATCACCATCAACCATGACGATGTATGTATACATGCATGTTATGGATGTATGGGGGGTATGGATGTACGTACCTACGTAGAGCGTGTTCTTCTGCACTTGCAGATTCATCCTTCAATCTTCTCCTCTTCTCTTTGCTCTGCTTCTCCTCCTTTTGTATCCAAGGAGTTGTATGATACTCGGGCTGTGTATGACGCTTGATACGCAGGCAGTCACTCGGAAATTATAAACGTGGCATATATGAATCAAATAAACCGACTAGATTGTGCGGTCCACTATCTCCAAGTCAGAATCCTATGATCAGATTGGTTGGATAATCTTTAGGCCTGATTTGTGGATATTTGTTTGTGAAATAGGACGGTTGGATATTTCTCACTTTCAACTGTCCAATAAATATTCATTAATCTGATAGCATGTTATTAAATAAGATTATATTTTGGTTCATGATATATCTACACTGGTTTCCTTAATTTAGACGGTTTACTTTGACTAATTATATGCCACGTACCTAACTTTTATGTAATTTCTAAGTGCCTGCGTATCATCCAACTTGCTCTGCCAGAGTATCAAAGTTTCTCTTAGGGGCGCGCGGACGCGGATTCCCTGCAAAAGCCTTTCGCATGAAGCTCCTGCGCTTGAAACTTAGGTAGGGTCCACCCTGATTTTTTTCAGAAATCCACTCCGTCCATACGTTTTGGGAGCTCATTTTAGGAGATGAAACCAAAATTGAGGACCATAAAAGACTCAGGTGGGCCGTACTAAAGGAAAAGGTGGTTAGGGAAATTTCTACCGTTGAAACCTCCCTAGGTTCGAAAGTGATGTTTAAATGCCATCCATACCGTTAATAACGTCATTTTTACTGGGATGAACTGAAAACACAAATAATACCATGATTCAAAACTAGTTTTGGCCCCACGAATATTTCAACGGTAGACGTTCAATCATCACATTTTCGGCTAACTTGGGCATTAGATACGGTTCATTTTTGGCTTTGCATCCTAAAATGAACTCAAAAAACGGATGGACGGAGAGGATTTCTAACAAATACGACAGTGGGCCCTACCTTGGTTCCCTGGCGCGCTCATCCAACTTACTAATTTCCGGGAAAGGATTGGCTACTCCCCCTGACACCAGCCCCGTGGCTGGTGGTCGGTGCTCTGTGGGCCCCACCATGATGTACGTGTTTTATCTATTCTGTTCATCCATTTTAACAGATCATTTTAGGCATGATACAAAAAATGATAGGGATATAAATCTAAGGTGGGCCACACCATAGGACAAAAATAATGAATGGATATTCACAATTAAAATCCTCCTAAGGCCCACTGTACTGTTTATTTGACATCCAATCTGTTGATTTGGTTATAAAGACCCAGATGAAGGGAAACAATAAATATAAGCTTGATCCAAAACTTTTATGGCCCCCAAAAGGTTTTTAATGGTCAAAAATCATTCAGCACTGTTTCCTTTAATGTGGTCCACGTAAGAGTGAGATATACTTCATTTTTTCTAACATATCATAAAATGATATATAAAAATATATGGACGGCATGGATGACACACATACATCATGGTAGGCCCCACAGAGCACCGACCACCAGCTAATGGCTGGTGTCAGGGGGAGTAGCCAATCCGTTCCGCTAATTTCCAGTGCCCGGGTATCATCACCGCTGTTTCTTATGGTATGGAAAAACCTATGAATAGTGGACGCGGATTGCGTACCACCTCTGCCCGTCCCTAGCTCTGAACGGGCAGTTCTGTGGGCGGGCTCATCGTGATGTATCTGTACATCCAAACCGTGAATCCCTTTTCTTAGATTATTTTAAGGCATGAATACAAAAATGAGGCATATCCAACGCTCAAGTGGACCACACCAAATAATAAACTTGGTTGCATTAAAATACACAAAGCATTAAATGTGAGTTGCATTAAATGCAAGAGTCATAATTGATGTGGTCCATTTTATCATTGGAACTGCCTCATTTTTGTTTTGATGCCTTAAAATAATATGAGAAAAGGGATAGACAGTTTGGATGAACAGATAGATACATCACAGTTTGGATGAACAGATAGATACAACACGGTGAGCCCACCCACAGAACTGCCCGTTTGGAGCTAAGGACAGGCGGGGGTAATACGCAATCCGCGTCCACGAATAGCATGGATATATAATACATACATCAAGGTGGGCCCCATGATAAGGGCCGCACTGTCTTGGGTGAGGCTGCGGACTCACATAGTGGGCTTTCGTCTGGGGTAGACCATACTCACGGAAATAGTGGTGATTGAATGCCCTATTATTAAAAGCTTTCTGGGGCTCATTATAATATTTATAAGGTCAGGTGGGCTAAGATGAGGACAAAAATAAAAATCAGGTTGATAAAAAAATTTGTGGTCCATTAATGGTTAATCATTATTATTTTATATAGAAAGATTCACTCAAGCTTAGATCTACTTCATTTTTTAGATCCTGTTTAAAATAATTTGATAAAATGGATGGACGGCACAAACAAAACACATATATCAAGATGGGGCCTACAAATTTTGTGTCTCTCTCTCTCTCTTGTTTTTTTTTTTTTTTTTTGTATTTAAAAGGTGTTGTTCTCCCTAAGAGTGTTAACGGCGTGGACCAAATTCTATCCAACTCGCTTGTCTGTTTCAATAAATATTCAAACCTGGCTCGAACCTGTGACGGGCCAAGATGGTCTAGCTCAAGCCCTGGCCAAACTCAATTGTAACCATTCTAAGAAAAAGAGAGAGGAGGGAGAATAGATAGGTTTTTAAATTTTCAATACTGGAAAGAGGGAGAGAATCTACATCGTTTTATTTTTTTAATTTTTAAACCTTTTGAAGAGGAAAGATTTTTTATTTTAAATTCTAACTGTTATATGGTGAATGGGTTGGGCTGGACTTCGGGCTTTTGACATGAAAGTCCAAGCCCAGCACGATGTGAAACGGGCCAGAGTTTTATGCTTGAGCCCAGGCCGTGGGTCCCTACTCCAGACTGAGCCCGGCCCGAAGCGGGCTAGGCCCGAAAGCCCATCAAGCCAGCTCGGCCCATTGATAGCCCTAGTTCTCAGCGTTCCTTCCACTGGAAATTCCCAAGCGGATTATGTCCTGCCCCACCTAGACTATAATCCATCTAGGTAGGGCTCTGTGGGCCTACCATGATGTATGGCTTTGATGTACTCTGTCAATCCATTTTTTTAGATGATTTTAGAATATGAACCAAAGAATGAGGTAGATCCAAGGCTAAAGTGGACCACATGGTGGAGATTGAACTCCCACCACTAAAAACTTTCATCGAGCAATGGAAGTTTTGGATTAATTTGAAATTTATGTTTTCCCTTCATCTAGGTCTATATGACCTTATGAACGGATTGGATGACAAATAAACATCAAGGTAGCCCCTATGAAGGTTTCAACCATCAGTATCATTGTTACCGCTAGAGTTGTACACGAATCAAGTTAGTTCCGTTAGCTCACTTGATTCAACTCGAAAAAGCTCAATTCAACTTGGTTCGCAATTGAGTTCGAGTCGAGTGGAGTTGATTTTTTGAGCTTGAAAAAAATTTGAGCCAAGTTCGAGCTTGCCAGAGTTCGACTCTACTCGGATCGAACCCCAACTTGAATCGAACTCGGATCGAACCAGTTCAGTGACTCGGTTATTTTGATATTGTTGTTGCTCAGCAAGTGTTTGATGAAATGACTCAACGAAGTGTCGGCCGACGAGGAAGGTATGGATATGGAACAAATATCCCTGTATCTTGATTTTCATATTGCTTACTGAATGTTTGATGAAATACCTGTAAATAAATGCTGCAACTTTACATTCCGTGAGAAATTGAAGGTGCACTCCATGTGTTTGAGAAAATGCCGCAAAGGCTCAATCTTGGCTTGAACTCGGCTCGAACTGGCCTGAGCTATTGACTGAATCGAGCTGAGCTGGCCACTCAGGCTTGAGGACCGAGCCGAGCCGAGTTCAAGCTAGGGTCAGCTAATGGTCGAGCTGAGTCGAGCTATGCCAAGCTTGACTCGGTTTGACTCGTGTACACCTCTAGTTATTGTTTTTCTTGTGGTGCAGTACACTTAAGCATTTCACCTACCTAATTTTAGACTCATACCTTAAAATGATTTGAAAAAAATGGATGGACAGTACGGATAAAACCTATACATCACAGTGGGCCCCACAGAACCCTAATTGCATACATGAAGCATTTAAAATATCCACGTGAGGTGATGCAATCCCCTTCCACAATTTTATGAAAAATAATTAATGCTAAAAAGAGTTCAATACATTATAATTCACATGAGAGTATGCCACGTGGCGTTCTCTCTCCTCAACCACTCTCAAGCTGCCATGTCAGTTTTCACCCTTCACATCTCAAAAATTACCACAATATCATTGGAGAAAGCTATAAATAGCCCTCTCCTCTTCTCATTTTCACAACATTATAATTCACATGACTTACATCATTTCAACACAGGCCCTAAATAAATGAGTCAGAGAAACAGGGTTGCTTGTCGTTTTGAATATCCAAGTACAGGCTCCGTTTTTAAAGTGAAGCAAACGATCCAAATCCAACAAACAAATAATCCATTGCCACACAAGTCATGACATTCTAATTAATATATCTTTTGGGAGATGACCAATCTACAGTGGGTCCTACCATTTGAGCGGTTCAGATTTTTACTATATGCAATGAACGGACATGCAAATGTGAATAGATATACCCTCCCAGAGCCTCATGCACCTAGATATACAATGCTAGAATAGACTTTGTACAACTTTCATCATGTTAAAGTGTAGCCATGGTTTCCT
This sequence comes from Magnolia sinica, assembly GCF_029962835.1. Lineage (NCBI taxonomy): Eukaryota > Viridiplantae > Streptophyta > Magnoliopsida > Magnoliales > Magnoliaceae > Magnolia > Magnolia sinica. The sequence goes on from NC_080583.1 coordinate 76,706,710, forward strand.
AATAGCAAACATTGATAAGGGCTGCATTGTAGGTCGACTATGGACCATAATTCTCCCTAATGAAAAGAAAATCATAACCATCTAATAATAAGTTTACTCTTTATAGAATGTCACGTTTTTAGAGTGTTTGAATTAGAGTCCAAGTCTAAAACTCGGTCGAGTTCGTTATTTAAAGGGTTGTAATTTCATTTTTAAAAATCATTAATCAAATTATTTCAAATTTATTAAGAATTATTCCTGCTTTTATTCCTTGTTAACTCAATGAAGCTTTGTGAGGAGTCCAGAGAGCTCTGTGGATTCGGAGTAGATATCCCCTAAGGTAGACAGTGATTGACCTCATCACATCCCTCCCTACATCAGGAGATCACATATTGAGAAGCTCCCAACTTTTTTAAAGAGACTACACAACATATGGATGTTAGACATCTTCTCTTTGTTAATTGTCAAGGCGATCTTAAGTTCCTTAAGATGCCGAGGGGAACGAGCAACTTACGTCGCATCCAAACATTATCAGGTGCATTAGTTGATGATGGACTTTCAAGAGAATTAGGTTGTTTAACCCAACTTAAGAAATTAAAGATTGAAATAGTAAAGGGGAAACACTGTAAGTATGCAAATCCATTAGTCAATTGCAACGCTTGCATTCCCTCAAAATAAATGTTCGTTATGAAAATACAAGCATTCTCAAATCCACCACAATCATTTGAGAAACTATATTTGGAAGGCGTCATGACAAAGTTTCCTAAGTGAGTAGTCTCTCTCAATTGCCTCTGAGTTATTGTTTTTCAAGGTAGTCGATTCAATTGTGACCCACTTGCCACCCTTGGGTAGTTATTGTTTTTCTTGGGATATTAAAGTAGATTAATCTAGTATTACTAGACTAGGATATTTCCTTTCATGTTAAGATGAGAATATGTTAAAATCTTTATAGTTCTTTCACATATCTCTCTCTCATTTTCTATATATTCCTAATATTCTCATTGAAATAAAAAAAATAAATTATATTTCTACAATATAATCTGTTGTGGTTTAAGAAGTTTAAGTTCTACAATATAATCTCTCTTTTTCTATATATTCATTTTCTATATACCTTAATGAATTTCATGTTTGCCTCACTGAATTTCATATTTGCCTAGCTGAATTTTCTGTTTGCCTCGTTGAATTTCATGTTTGCCTCACTGAATTTCATGTTTACCTTGCTCAATTTCCTATTTGTCTCGTTGAATTTCATGTTTGCCTTAATTTCCTTTGAGGCTCGTTAAATTTCATGTTAATCTTGCTGAATTTCATGTTTGCCTCGCTTAATTTCCTTTGAGGCCTGTTGAATTTTATGTTAGGCTCACTTAATTTCATGTTAAGATCGTTGAATTTCATGTTAGGCTTGCTCAATTATCCAAAGTTGTATGTAGTTTTCACTATTAGAAGAAATAGCTACAGTTTAGATCCGTAGCCATGGAAGTAATGACTCCACTATCAAAGACTACACTACCAATGGCTACGGTTATAACCCGTAGTAATAGGTATTTAGCTACGGCCTTTATCATTTTTTCTGTTATTGGACGGTGCAACCATGGACAAGACAGAGTTCCATAATCGCATGCAAGGATATTTTCATCTACAAATAGTGTGTCTGTACAAAATGGTTTAGTTTAGGAAAGTAAAGTTTGGGAGCGTTTAAAAAAGATTGTGGGTAAAAGGTGGGATTTACAGTTGGAAAAAACTCTTCCACTAGTACCAGTACATATCATCCAACATACTCTGCTAGAGTAATTTCTAAGTGCCTGCGTATCATCACCATTGTTTCTTATGGTATGTTCCACTTGATAACTGGTTCTGCTTCAATTTTGGGATAATGCCCTAAAATGATATGGAAAAACGGATGGACAATGTGGATATATAATAAATATATCAAGGTGGGCCCCATGGTAAGGGCTACACTATGTTGGGTGAGGCCAGGGTCTCACCTAATCCACTCTCCTCTAAGGTGGACCATACCTAAGGGGAATAGTGGTGATTGAATGCCCTACTATTAAAAAAAGCTTTCTACGGTCGACCTTAATGTTTATTTATCATCCAACCTATTGATAAGGTTAGAGATGAGGGAAAAAATAAATATCAACTTAATCCAAAACTTTTGTAGTCCATTAATGGTTAACCACCATTATTTTATATAGTATGGTCCACTAGAGCTTTAGATTTACTTTATTTTTGAATTTTTGTTTAAAGTGAACCGATAAAATAGATGAACGACATGGATAAAAAAACATACATCATAATAGGACCCATAAAATTTATCTCTTTTTTTTTGTATTTAAAAGGTGTTGTCAACAGCTGGGGCTAATGTATATCCAAGCTCTCATCTTTTAAACAAATATTTAAAATCTGGCCCGACACATAATGGGCGAAAGTAGTTTAGTTGGAGCTTGGACCAAGGTTAGTTGTAGCCCTTGAGAGAGAGAGAGAGAGAGGATATGCGGGTTTTAAAATTTTCAATCTTATGAAGAGGGAGAGAAGGAATGCTGGTGTTTTTTTTTTTTAAAAACTTTTTGAAAAGGGAGTGGGTAAATTCAATCGCGTAAAGAGAGAGAGAGAAGAGAGATGGCTAGTTTATGAAATTTCAAAATTTTGAAGAGGAAATTTTTTTATTTTAAATTCTTTAACTGTGAAATGGTGAAAAGGTTAGGCCAGTCGGTGGGCTTTGGACATGTAAGTCCAAGACTAGCATGATTGTGAACGGGCCAGAGTTTTAAGCTTGAGCCCGGGCTGTGGGGTTGATACTCCAGCTCAAGCCCGGCCTAAAGCGGGCTAGACTCGAAGCCCATCAGGCTAACTCAGCCCATTGACATTAAAAAGTTACTTATAATTGATCATAAACCAAACTTATCTGAAATAATTTATTTCTTACTTTTTCTACTTAATAGCATTGGACAAGTAACTTATTTGGGATAAGTAGGTTTGGTTTACAATCAATTATAAGTAACTTTTTTACTCAAAAGTTAATCACTTCAGCTTAATAAGTAACTTATTTGAGATAAGTTGTGTTGAGGGTCAAATATTGCATATCAGACCCAGTTATTGCATGGATTTACAAGCATGATACCGTTTAACAGCCTGATTTAAGTTGTGTTGAGGGTCAAATATTGCATATCAGACCCAGTTATTGCATGGATTTACAAGCATGATACCGTTTAACAGCCTGATTTAATCGTGTTTGTGATGCAGAGTATATTTACAAGCATGAACTGAAAAAGGGTGCTTAAACTATGGATTTGACGCTCTAATGACACCCAAGGCAAGGGACGGACTCCAGGGGACTAAGATCGATGGAATTACACACCAGAGATCCGAGGAAATCAAGCCATTCACGTTAAAGAGGCCCGAAAATGGTGAAAAATGCAAGATCACATAGTTCTCGCCATCTGATTGGCTCAAAACTTTATACATGGCCCGAGGGCCATAAATTAACCGTACATATCAAATTTCAGTCCTCAGTTCACTATAGAAGTACCCCAAATGACAGATCAGCCCATAAACCGTTGATTCTGGGCCCGCCTGATATCTGGAACTGTCTCAACTTTGGTCTCGGCGGTTTAAATAAGATGAGGAAACAAATGGATGGATCGGATCTTGCATATACATTACAGTGGGCCCCGTATATACAACGTGTGTACATGAGGTACACACGTGCCGCGGTGCATCGAACCAACTTAGGTGGGTCAGCTGCGCTGACCCGCGTCTTCTTCCCAATACGGCAATTGTCATTTTACGCGGTTGAAATGGACGGACGCTGTCCGTTTTTACGGACACTAGTGGGCCCCACATAGTGTACGTACGGATAATCCAATCCGTCCATCGTGTAGAGGGCCACGAATTCATCGACCCTATGCTAACTGTTTGTACCCATGCAAGCACACGTGCGCGTTACAGAGGCCATAAGTGGACTGCCCTGCAACGTTCAAATTGATGTTTGAATGATTTCTTCCCTGATTCTGAGCCAATGGACATGAAAAACCATCCTTTTCTGACCGAAATTTCGAGGGCAATCTAATGGACGGGGTGGATTTCCTCGAAAATACCTCTGTGTGGCCCACCGATCACGTCAGCGCCGGACGTGCGAAAGGCTACGCACATCTGCGAAATCAGATTTTCCAGGCAGTTGTGGCCCACCATCTTTGATCATATGGCAGATCTGAACCGTCCATCGTGTAGGCCAGCCAAAATACTTTCAAGAGACGCTGATTTTATAGAAATAATGCAAGGAACGCGAGAGTTATGAAGCCCCGAACTCGGCTGCGAAAAGGCTTTCGCTGCGCGTGCGATAGCTTCCCAAATCCAATTTCCACCACCCCAAAAGCTATAAAAAGAGTTCTAAACGTGGAGAAGAGGGTGTGCTTGAATAGGGGACGTCAGATAGAGAGAGAGAGGCGGAGAGAGAAGTGTTTGGAATTTTTATGTATTTTTTCTTTATTTTTCTTCTTTTTCCTATGATTATGTTAGGCTAAATCCCTTAGCTAGGGCTAAGAGGTGAAGCTTGTGGCATGATGGGAGCTTCTACAGGTTTAATTTGAACTAAACTGATTGACTTTGTTTTGATTTAAGAAATTCTTTTAGTCATTAATGGTTTGTTGTGATTTAAATTACAGTAAATCTGTGATGGCTTGAATAATTCCTTTCCTTTTATTTTGATGTTCGGAAACCCTGTTGTTCGCCATCATCTCATAGACATGGTTGGATGATGGAATCCTTCCTAACACTCATACATCTTTTAGTTGGTTATGGATTAGTTTAAGTTCTGTTGTTTACCTTGTCTCTTAGGCATGTATTTATGATGGAATCATACCTAATTCTTATACCTTTCATCTCTTGAAAACTATATCAAGTAAGTTCAGTATAATATCCATGAAGCAGGCATAAGATCTCCCTGATCTCTACAAGTGGATCCTCTGAATCCCTAGTTCCCTTTCTCTGAATTCTTTAAGTTTAGATTAATATTTCACCATTATTTCTCAAATCACAATTGGTTTAGATTTCATCTTAGCCTAGTTCTAGATTTGGTTATTTTCGGATAACGTACAGGTTTCAGTCCCTGTGGATTCGACCTCGGTCTTACCGAGTTTATTACTACATCACAACCCTGCACTTGGGGTGTGAACAAGTTTTTGGCGCCGTTGCCGGGGATTGACGGCTACGTTTCCTGAAGATAACTGGTTTTAGGATTAGTTTAAGATTAGGACTTTTCTGATTTTTAGGATTTATTTTAGAATTTTCTAATTCCAGGTTTTTCTTTAATTTTTAGAAATTTTCTATTTAAATAACTTTCTATTTTTAGATAGTTTTCCTTTTTTTTTAGAAACTAACCCAACTTTCTTATTTTGTAGGATTTTGAGATAGGTTTCTAAATTGGTAATTTCTCTCTTCCTTACTATTTCTAGATTAGGATTCCTTTTTAGTAAGTTTCTAATTCTAACTCTTTTAGAATCTAATTTTGTTTCCTATTTTATTTTTAGAAATTTTCTATTTTAAGACTTTCTGTTTAGAAACTAACTTTCCTGTTTTGTAGGCTTATTAGAAATTTCTAATTCGGTACGCTCTTTCTAAATTTCTACTTTCTAATTTAGGAATTCTTCCTTGTTTCTTTTTATTTCTATATTTCTCTTCTTAGGAATTTTATAGGCTTGTTATTCTTAGAAACTAACTTGTTTTGTTCTATTTTGCAGGTTTCAATTTAGGGACTCCAATTTGGTAACTTCCTTCCAACACTCTTTTTCTTTTTAGATTTTTATTTCCCTTCTTAGGATTAGGTTTAGAATTTGATTGAGGGCTGCGAGTGTTTCATGCCCTAGTGGGCTCGTGATAACACTCGACGTCTCTTGACTGAAGGAGGATTAGTTGAGGGGTTAACTGTCCATCGTAGGACTAGACACCGCTCGAAATCCCCTGAGTTAATTGAGGATATGGCTGAAAATCAACATCTTCTACCCCAACCTAGGGTAGAAGATCTCCAGGATGAGAATGAGGTGCATCAAGCACCCCTGCCTCGTACCTTACGAGATTACTTACAACCGGCGGGGGTGAGTATGCCCTCATGCATGGTTTTTCCTGAGAATGCATGACACATGGATATCAAGCCAGGGGTGATCCAACTCCTCCCTAAATTTCATGGGCTTGAGTCAGAGAATCCTTACTTACATTTAAAAGAATTTGACGAGATCATAGCTACCTTATACTTTCTTAACGTGTCTGATGACACGGTCAGGTTGAAACTCTTTCCCTTTTCTTTGAAAGAGAAAGCCAAGACGTGGTTACATTCACTACGTCCTCGATCAATTGGCAAATGGAATGACATGACAAGGCGATCATAAGACGAACACCCTAAGAAAGGTGATCATGAACTTCGCCCAAAGGGAAGATGAAACATTCTTCCAATGTTGGGAGCGGTTCAAGGATCTTGTCAGTTCATGCCCACAACATGGTTTTGAAACGTGGCGTATCACGAACTTTTTCTATGATGGACTGACATCTCCCATGCGCCAATTAGTCGAGACGATGTGTAATGGGGAGTATATGAATAAAGGAGTCGATGAAGTGTGGGATTACTTTGATAAACTTGCTGAGAACACACAAACATGGGATATCTCCTCTAGACCTAGTACTACGTCTAGGCCGACTCATTCCAAGGAAAGGGGTGGAATGTATCTCCTGAGAGAAGACGATAATATTAATGCTAAGGTAGCTAATCTCATTAGGAAACTCGAGGCCATGAAATTTAAGAAGGATAAGGCTAAGGAAATTGTTTGTAGCATCTGTGGTTGCAACATTCATATTACTGAAAACTGTCCAACTATCTCTGCCTTTCAAGAGGTATTAAATGAGCAATCCAATGCTGTAAGCAATTACCAAAGACCTTTCAGTGGGCCCACCTCTAACACATACAATCCTGGCTAGAGAAATCATCCCAACTTCAGTTGGAGGAATGGACAAACCGCAACACCTCAAGGTTACCTAAATCAAAATCCAACTCAAGAGAAACCTCAAGAGGATTCGGTTCTGAAACATTTTCAAAAGCAAGAGCTTTTCAATCAGGGTATGCTACAGGCCTTCCAAGACCTAACAAAAGTAATACAAGGACTTAAGGCTGAAAATACGATTGGGAACAAGGGAAGCTTCCCAGCTCAACCTCTTCCCAATCCTAAACCACAATATGAAGTTAGCGACCCAAGCTCTTCAAATCAGATGGAGCAAGCTAAATCCATCACCACTGTTAGGAGTGGAAAGATCATTGATAAAACCATTCCGGTTAGGGCGAAAAAGCCTAAGGACCTGGAAGTGGATAAAGAAGATGGATCTAGCCATGCCCCACCAGAATTAGAACCGGAACCTCAAGGAAAGCCGGCTGCTCCATTTCCCCAACGGTTGGTTGCACCAAAATCGCTCTCTAACTCTCAGGATATTCTAGAGGTGTTGAAACAAGTAAAGGTCAACATTCCACTACTTGATGCCGTGAAACAAATACCTTCATATGCCAAATTCCTAAAAGACTTATGTACGACCAAAAGACGGTAAAATATTTAAAAGAAAATCTTCCTGATTGAGAAAGTGAGTGCCATCCTAAAGCAAGATGTGCCGCAAAAATTCAAAGACCCCGGTAGCCCAACCATATCATGTGTAATTGGAGACTATCGAATTGATCACGCACTTCTTGACTTAGGAGCGATGTTAATCTTATCCCCTACTCGGTATATAAACAGTTAGGCTTAAGTGAATTAAAACCCACCTTAACCACACTACAACTTGCTGATCGCTCTGTTCGTATACCAAGAGGGATAATTGAGGATGTGTTGGTCCAGGTTGATCGATTTTACTATCCAGTTGATTTCATCATCCTGGATACCGAACCCATCGGTAATACAAGCACTCAGATTCCTTTCATTCTTGGTCGCCCATTCCTTGCCACTTCAAATGCAATTATCAATTGCAAGAATGGTGTCATGAGTATGTCTTTCGGGAATATGACATTAGAAATGAATATCTTTTTCAACACGGCCAGACGGATAGAGGAAGATGACGATATCCACGATATTAACATGATCGATACTTTCGTGGATGACAGGACACCCCTTACCTTATCCTCTGATCCTCTAGAGACGTGCCTGGCCCACTCCCATGAGTTTGATGATGACATAATTAGGGAGACGTGTACCATGCTTGATGCGGTACCGGTACTTGAAGTTAACCGGTGGAGGCCACAATTTGAAGGGTTACCCCAAACTGATGAAGTGCCTCTAGCCACCGAAGCTTGACCTAAAACCCTTGCCCTCTGATTTAAAATATGCATACTTAGGTCAAGATGAGACATACCCGGTGATGATTTCTGCCCACCTTGAGAAAGAACAAGAGAGTATGCTCATATCTACTCTCCTGGAGTATAAGGGAGCCCTTAGATGGACAATTGCGGACCTCAAGGGAATCGACCCCTCGATTTGTACTCACCGCATATATCTTGAGGATAATGCGAAGACCGCTCGGCAACCACAACGTAGACTAAATCCAAACATGAAGGAAGTGGTTAAGGCCGAGGTTTTTAAACTATTGGATGTGGGTATCATATACCCTATATCTGATAGTCAATGGGTGAGTCCAACTCAGGTGGTTCCTAAGAAGTCCGGGATCACCATCGTAGCCAATGCCAATAATGAACTCGTGCCGACTAGAGTCACTACTGGTTGGAAGATGTGCATTGACTATAGAAAATTAAATACCGTCACGAGGAAAGACCACTTTCCTTTGCCCTTCATTGATCAGATCTTGGAAAGGTTAGCTGGTCATTCCTATTACAGTTTCCTTGACGGGTATTCGGGCTACAACCAGATAGAGATCGCCCCTGAAGATCAAGAAAAGACTACGTTTACATGTCCCTACGGCACCTTTACTTACCGAAGGATGCCGTTTGGACTATGTAATGCTCCTGCCACCTTCCAGTGATGTATAATGAGCATATTTTCTAATATGGTGGGGCAATATTTAGAGGTCTTCATGGATGATTTCTCCGTCTTCGGTCCATCTTTCAGCGAGTGCTTGGAAAGTCTTAAATGTGTGCTGAAAAGATGTCAAGAAAAGAACTTGGTACTTAATTGGTAGAAGTGCCATTTCATGGTTCAGAAGGGAATTGTCCTTGGGAACATTATTTCATCCAAAGGAATCGAGGTGGATAAGGCAAAGATCGATCTTATCTCTAACCTACCTCCACCCAAGAACATAAGGGACGTGCGATCCTTCCTAGGACACGCCGGGTTTTACAGAAGATTCATAAAGGACTTTAGTCTCATCTCTCGTCCTCTATGTAATCTACTTCAAAAGGATGCACCATACGAGTGGACTGAACCATGTCAGGAAGCTTTCACTAAGCTTAAGGACATATTGACTAGTGCACCCATCATACAGCCACCTGACTGGAGCATTCCTTTTGAACTTATGTGCGACGCGTCTGATTATGCTCTTGGGGCAGTTCTAGGCCATAGAAAAGATAAGAAACCCTACGTTATTCATTACGCAAGTAAGACTCTAAATCCTGCCCAAGTGAACTACTCGACTGCGGAAAAGGAACTCTTAGCCGTAGTGTTCGCCTTGGACAAATTTAGGTCCTACTTGATTGGATCCAAGATCATTATTTACACTGATCACGCAGCACTTAAGTATCTTCTGTCTAAGAATGATGCTAAGCCCCGCCTGATACGATGGATCCTCCTACTCCAGGAATTTGACCTAGAGATAAAAGATAAAAGGGGAGTTGAGAACGTAGTGGCTGACCATCTTTCTCGCCTTAATCCCTTTGATTCCCTTGAAACAACACATATCAATGACATGTTCCCGATGAACAATTGTTCAGAGTCTCCCATTCACCTTGGTTCGCTGATATTGCTAATTATCTTGCCACAGGTTCCATACCGATACATTGGACTACGCAAGATAAGAAGAAATTTTTCACCAAGGTACATAACTTTTTCTGAGATGATCCGTATTTGTTTAAATATTGCCCAGACCAAATCCTGAGGAGATGTGTGCCAGACGATGAGCATCAAAGTATCATCTCCTTTTGTCACTCACAGGCCTGTGGTGGTCACTTTTCTGCTAAAAAGACTACGGCCAAGATTTTGCAGTATGACTTTTACTGGCCCACTATGTTCAGGGACACTCACGAGTTTTGCAAAGCTTGTGAGCGTTGTAAAAAATTGGGAGCGTTGTCCCGTCGAAATATGATGCCTTTGAATCTCATTCTTATCATCGAGGCATTTGATTGCTGGGGCATCGATTTTATGGGACCATTTCCCCAATCTTTTGGAAATATATATATTTTGCTCGCTGTAGACTATGTCACTAAATGGGTTGAAGCGATTCCGTATCGGAATAATGACCATCGCACGGTCATTAAATTCCTAAAAGAGAACATCCTTTCCCGATTTGGAACGCCTCGAGCTATCATTAGTGATGGGGGCTCACACTTTTGTAATAGACCAATACGGTATCTCTTATAAGGTGAGCACCCCATACCACCCACAGACAAGCGGGCAAGTTGAGATTTCTAATAGGGAGATCAAACACATTTTGGAAAAAACGGTTAACCCTGACCGTAAGGATTGGTCAATTCGATTGACCGATGCCTTATGGGCGTACCGTACTGCTTTTAAAATCCCTATTGGAATGTCTCCCTTTAGACTTGTCTATGGGAAAGCTTACCACTTGCCTGTGGAGTTGGAACATAGAGCCTACTAGGCGATCAAAAGTTTGAATTTCAATTTGGACAACGCTGGCTCGCTACGCAAACTTCAGTTAAATGAACTCGAAGAAATCCAAAACGATGCTTATGAGAACTCGAGAATTTACAAGGACAAGATGAAGGCGTTTCATGACCAACATATTTTACGAAAATCATTCACGCCAGGCCAGAAAGTCCTCTTGTATAACTCTCGATTACATCTCTTTCCGGGTAAGCTTCGATCTCGTTGGACCGACCCTTTTACTGTTATCACTGCTTACTCTCATGGGGCCGTCGAGATAAGAGACCCCGACAATGGCAAGGAGTTTAAAGTAAATGGACATCGCTTAAAGCCATTTGTCGAGAAATTTGATTCAGAGGACATATCCATACCTCTGACTGATCCTGTTTACCAGGATTGATCTCCTAGTCTGATGGAGGTATAGGTAGGTTTCCCGTTTTCATAGGAATAGGATAGTTTCCTTTATTCTGTTTTAGAATAGACGGTGAACTTCGCGCTCCTAGGAGCTAACCCAGCTTTTCTTTCTATTTCATTTTCCTAGTTAGTTAGTTCAATGTTTGTGGGTAACATTGCTGCAAACCCTCACGAGACTACAACTCGTCCACTAGGGGCAACCTAGGGGTTTAAAGGCTTGTTGCATACGCTAAATGCAATCGAGAGTACCTGCGAAAATGGTGTAGGTAGGATTTCATTTTTGTTATTTTTATTTTACTTCTGTTGGTTTCTCTCTTGTGCTGACCTGATCTTACGTAAGTATCTTTGGAAAAGCCTTTGATTCTTTCATCCAGGTACTATCTTTCTATCACTCCTCTTATATTTTGTTGTCCCATGTGCATTGCATGCTTATTTCTTTTACATTGAGGACAATGTAGATTTTAGGTTGGGGGTGGGAGACTAGGTTTCCTAATCAGCATTTTCTTGGTCTTGAGCAAGAATTGTGAATTTTTTTAAAAATTTTTCTGGACTTTCTTGTGAATTTGAAGGGATTTTGACAGCCATCTAGGGCACTTGGAATTTCAAGATACGTGATGTTGGTAATTTAAGACGCTTGGATTCAGTATCTGTTGGATTTCATAGTTAAGTTTGAATTGTTAATCCAAAATTAGAAGTTGTAAACATTGATTGAGTTATGATCTCACATGTCACATCTCGCTTTCAGATTAAGGTTTCAGTTTGATATTGAAGGATTTACTTGGTACTCACTAAGCTTGAAAGGAACCAACCTGAGAAATTGAAAGGATTGGGCGAATGGTCTATACCATAGGTTTGCTCCCTATAGGTGTAGATTTAATTCCCTATGAATGATATGTGAGAAATTTGGGTATACAGTCTTCATCATAGGTTTGCTCCCTGTAGGTGAGGATTTGATTCCCCTTCTTGGCGTCACTTTTAATGGAAAAATCAAAAGCTGAAGGAATGAAAAGATGATCTGTGAGGCAAGTTTTGGTTATCATGAATCTTCTTATTGGTTACCAATGATATCCTGAAATAGAGAAGTGAATTTTAAGGATGATAAGCTGAGATTACACTGTATGCTCATAGATCTCAATGATTAGAAATTTTCTAATTAATGGGATAATACTTTGAACTTGATTATGAAGTTTACCATGCGCTCGAGTCTAGGAGAGTAATATCCAATATTTATGAATCTGGGAATTCTCATATCTGGATTATTCTACAAAAATCACTCGAGTTTATAGAAATTGTTCTGTAATTCTCAACTTACTTTTCGCATATTTTGCTCGGGACTAGCAAAATGCTGGTTGGGGGTTGTGTTGAGGGTCAAATATTGCATATCAGACCCAGTTATTGCATGGATTTACAAGCATGATACCGTTTAACAGCCTGATTTAATTGTGTTTGTGATGTAGAGTGTATTTACAAGCATGAACTAAAAAAAGGTGCTTAAACCATGGATTTGACGCTCTGATGACACCCAAGGCAAGGGACGGACTCCAGGGGACCAAGATTGATAGAATTACACACCAGGGATCCGAGGAAATCAAGCCGTTCACGTTAAAGAGGCCCGAAAATGGTGAAAAATGCAAGATCACATAGTTCTCGCCATCTGATTGGCTCAAAACGTTATACATGGCCCGAGGGCCATAAATTAATCGTACATATCAAATTTCAACCCTCAGTTCACTATGGAAGTACCCCAACTAACAGATCAGCCCATAAACCGTTGATTCTGGGCCCGCCTGATATCTGGAACTGTCTCAACTTTGGTCTTGGTGGTTTAAATAAGATGAGGAAACAAATGGATGGATCGGATCTTGCATATACATTACAGTGGGCCCCGTATATACAACGTGTGTACATGAGGTACACACGTACCGCGGTGCATCGAACCAACTTAGGCGGGTCAGCAGTGCTGACCCACGTCTTCTTCCCAATACGGCAATTGTCATTTTATGCGGTTAAAACGGACGGACGCTGTCCGTTTTTACGGACGCTAGTGGGCCCCACATAGTGTACGTACGGATAATCCAATCCGTCCATCGTATAGAGGGCCACGAATTCATCGACCCTATGCTAACTGTTTGTACCCATGCAAGCACACGTGCGCGTTACAGAGGCCATAAGTGGACTGCTCTGCAACATTCAAATTGATGTTTGAATGATTTCTTCTCTAATTCTGAGCCAATGGACATGAAAAACCATTCGTTTCTTACCGAAATTTCGAGGGCAATCTAATGGACGGGGTGAATTTTCTCGAAAATACTTCTGTGGGGCCCACCGATCACGTCAGCGTTGGACGTGCGAAAGGCTATGCACGTCCGCGAAATCGGATTTTCCAGGCAGTTGTGGCCCACCATCTTTGATCATAGGCAGATCTGAACCGTCCATCGTGTAGGCCAGCCAAAATACTTCCAAGAGACGCTGATTTTACAGAAATAATGTAAGGAACGCGAGAGTTATGAAGCCCCAAACTCGGCTGCAAAAAGGCTTTCGCTGCGCGTGCGATAGCTTCCCAAATCCGATTTCCACCACTCCAAAAGCTATAAAAAGAGTTCCAAACGTGGAGAAGGGGGTGTGCTTGAATAGAGGACGTCAGATAGAGAGAGAGAGAGGCGGAGAGAGAAGTGTTTGAAATTTTTATGTATTTTTTCTTTATTTTTCTTCTTTTTTCTATGATTATGTTAGGCTAAATCCCTTAGCTAGGGCTAAGAGGTGAAGCTTGTGGCGTGATGGGAGCTTCTACAGGTTTGATTTGAACTGAACTAATTGACTTTGTTTTGTTTTAAGAAATTCTTTTAGTCATTAATGGTTTGTTGTGATTTAAATTACAGTAGATCTGTGATGGCTTGAATAATTCCTTTCCTTTTATTTTGATGTTCGGAAACCCTGTTGTTCGCCATCATCTCATAGACATGGTTGGATGATGGAATCCTTCCTAACACTCATACATCTTTTAGTTGGTTATGGATTGGTCTAAGTTCTGTTGTTTACCTTGTCTCTTAGGCATGGATTTGTGATGGAATCATACCTAATTCTTATACCTTTCATCTCTTGAAAACTATATCAAGTAAGTTCAGTATAATATTCATGAAGCAGGCATAGGATCTCTCTGATCTCTACAAGTGGATCCTCTGAATCCCTAGTTCCCTTTCTCTGAATTCTTTAAGTTTAGATTAATATTTCACCATTATTTCTCAAATCACAATTGGTTTAGATTTCATCTTAGCCTAGTTCTAGATCTGGTTATTTTCAGATAACGTACAGGTTTCAGTCCCTGTGGATTCGACCTCGGTCTTACCGAGTTTATTACTACATCACAACCCTGCACTTGGGGTGTGAACAAGTTACTTGAGGACCACATGATGGATGACCTACTTCAAGGTGGGCCTCACATAATGGAGGGCCCACATCAAAGGTTGGCCCTTAATGATGAATGGCCCACATTCAAGGTGAGCCTTGTATGATGGACGACTTACTTCGAAGGTGGACCCACAATGGATGGCCCACATGCATTATAAGTCTATATTCATTAGGCATTTTGAGGACTGCACAAAACAACCATTCTATTAGCAGCTCTCCCTCCTCTTCCAAATTCCAATTGTCCTTAACATAACGAGGATTAGAAAGGAGGTGAGACACCACCATCAGTTTGGTACTGAGATGCAAAGGATTAGAAAGGAAGTGAAATAGATCCATGAGAGTCGGCTCCAATACAATGTTTGAATGTAGATGGCAGGACTAATGATCGAGTAGCTGCTGCTCCTTTCTTCTTCGGTGATATCTGGGATTCTCAAGTTTGGGATAAGATGAAATTGTTGGGGAAAATGGTAGAATCACACAAAGATGAATCTAGGATAGCAATAAAAAAATCACTAAGCAAACACAACGAATTAATGTGGAAACCCCTTTTGGGAAAAACCACAGCACGAAGTGGCAAAAATTCACTCAGAAAGCAGAAATTACAAAGAGAGAAGGCTTACCCGATTCGAACAACTACGAATCTCACCCTTGCTACACCCATTTGAAACCCTTAGAATACCTCCCAATCCCATTTACACCCATATATATAGCCTTGGAAAGAATCCCAAACGAAATTGGAAACAAATCCTGCAAATCTGTGGTTTTGCGTAAAAACTACGCAGAATCTTGTAGACGCCATCGAAGGCCTTTCGATGCCATCGAATTAATCTTGTCGATGCCATCGAAAAAATGCCCAGTTAGTCCAGTAACCAATTGAAGAAAATCCAGGAAATATCGATGGGATCGAGAACTATTTAATGCCATCGAAGGTGACATCAAACAGACTATCGATGGCATCGACAGACCCTGTATCTGACTTGATTTAAGACATAAAATATAACAATCTCCACTATGTCTTCAATCATCAAACATGTAGCTTCTTGTCCTCTTCTCTTATTTCTATCTTGCATCATAGCTCCATCAACGCTTCTCATGCATACTCCGTCTTCCTTTTACGCCATCGCTAAGCCTAGAGAAGTTGTACAAAACTTGAACTTCTCTGTAGGAAAACCTTGGTGAGCATGTCTGCTGAATTCATGCTGGTGTGAATTTTCTTCAGAGTCACGCCTCCTTCTTCAAGCACCTATTGGATAAAGTGGTGACGAACATCAATGTATTTAATAAGAGAGTGATAAACAGAATATTTAACCAAATTTATAGCTGTTCACTCCCCAAGTATAGGGTTGTGATGTAGTAATAAACTCGGTGAGACCGAGGTCGAATCCCAAGGGATTGATACCTGTACGTAATCTGAAACTAGGTAGAAATAAAACTAGCCTAAGATGAAATCTAAATCAAATATAAATTGATGAATAATGGTGAGAGATTAATGCAAAACTTAAGAGAAATCAGAGATAAGAAACTAGGGATTTGAAGATCCACTTGTAGAGATCAGGGAGATCTTATGTCTGCTTCAAAAATCATGGAAATCAACTGAACTTCCTTTGATATAGTTTTCAAGAGATGAAAGGTATATGAATTAGAATGGATTCCATCACCAAACCATGCCCAGGAGACAAAGTAAACAACAGAATTAAACTAATTAAAAACCAATCAATATGATATGAAGGTTAGGAAGGGTAACGTCATCCAACCATGCCCAGGAGACGATGGCGAATAACAGGACTTCCTAACGTCATAATCAAAATAAGGAAAAAGAAATACTCAAAGCCATCGCAGACCCATTGTAATTTCAGTCACAACAGACCATTAAAAACTAAAAACATCCCCTTAATTATCAAACTAAAATCAAAGTTAGTTCATAAATTTAAATTAAATTACAAGCATAAAATAGAGTCTCCCATCTCACCACAAGCTTCACCTCTTAGCCTTAGCTAAGAGGTTTAGCCACACATAAACCTGATCAGGCTAAATCTCAAAAACATCATAAAACAGTAAAGAACAAATCTGACTTTTCCTCTTTCTCTCTCTTGTGCATCCACGTCCACGTCTAAGCCTAAGCTCCGATCCCCCTCTCCCTCTCTTACTTCTATCTTTTATAAGCGCCAGCAAGGTCGGTGGAGAGCTTCCGCACTCCGTGGGTTTCTTACGCAGCAGCGTGCGTAATTTCTTTCGCAGCAGAAAAACAACGCAACCGATCTGCGTTGGGCCCAGTTTTTGTAAAAAGAAAACGTCCCTACAGACGGTTTTTGCGTAGATTTCAGATGAACGGTCTGGATTATTGGTCCGACGTTGATCGGGATCACACAACAGCCAACAGTGGCCGTTTTTCTCGGGCGTGCGCAGGCTACGAACAGGGTTATTGCGCTGATGCTTGGTGGGGCACCTGATCGGTATCAGAGAAGAAATCCACACCGTCCATCAGCTTTTTCACTTCATTTCAGTCAGACATGGAGTGATTTGGAATGCCGTTGATGAGGCCCATCTGATTAATCTTGCAGCATGGTTCTGCCGTCCAACACACTTTGTATCATCTTGCTGGCATTCTTCAGACCAAGAACCACCATATCGTGGTAAAGACCCTCGTCTGCTTCGAATGGACGGTTCAGATCAAACTCTTGAAGTACGGTGGTGGCCCACAAGATTCATCCGCAGGCTCTGCTTTGCGAAACAGAGCTTCCGCGTCTTTGCTGTGATGGTTGGTGGGCCCCACATTAATGGTTGCGAGGAAATCCACGCCATCCAGTAGGTTCCCTAAGAAAAACCGTTCGGGAAGACCAAGTCCAGTTTGATTTCGGTGTGACCCACAAAACTTCACGTTATACCATTCATCCTACATTTTGGATAAGCACTCCATACATTTGCTTGCATGGTGGAGAAGGGACACCTAGGCGTGGGTTGTGGTTGCCCCACGGGACAAATGAACGGTCTAGATCGTGGATTCAAATGAGTAGCGGGCCCCACTACTGAAAAATGGACGGACGCAGGTGCGTTCACTGTTGCTGGTGCAGAAAGAGTCGGGTAAGCCGACTTTGACCGTCCGGTGCACGGTCGGTGTGTTTACACTATGTACACGCACTGTACATGTAGGGTCCACTGTGATGTTCGTGAGACATCTGTTCCGTCCATTTGCTGTGTCACTCCATTTAAGGCGTTGAGAACAAAATTGAAACATTTTCAGATACCAGGCGGGCCCCAAATCACTGATTTATGGGCTAATCTGTCCGTTGGGCCACTTCCAGAGGGATCCAATGGCTGAAATTTGATGTGTACGGTTAGTTTTTGGTCCTCGAGCCATGTATAAAGTTTTGAGTCGAACAGATGATGGAAACCCAGTGATCTTGCATTCTGGATGACTTTCAGGCCGCTTGAGTTTCAGTTTCTCGATTTTCGCGGATCCCTGGCGTGTAATTCCGTCGATCTTGGTCCCCTGGAGTTCGTCCCTTGCCTTTAGTGTCATCAGAGCATTAAATCCATGCTTTAAGCTTCCTTTTCAGTCCATGCTCGTAAATACACTCTACATCACAAACATGATTAAAGCGGGCCATTAAACGGTATCATGTTCGTAAATCCAAGCAATAACTGGGGTCTAATATGCAATATTTGACCCTCAACAATAGCGCTTTCACTGTCACAATTAACTAGCACAACTTCCTACTGAAGCCCCAATTGATTTATCATGCCTCTCAACTAAACAACTTCCTTAAACGCTTCTGTCATTGCCATATAATCTGTTTCGGTCGTAGAAAGAGCCACTACAGATTGAAGCTTCGACATCAAACTAATTGCTTCACCCACTAGTACGAATGAGTATCTTAAAGTCAATTTTCTGAAATCCACACTGCCCGCGTAGTCTGAATCCACACACCCTACCAACTTTGTCTCCATCTTTTCAAAAGTTAAGACGTAGTCTTTTGTATCTTGAATATATCAAAATATCCGTTTCACCGCTTCCCAATGTTGCTTGTCGGGGTTTGACATGTTTCTGCTCACAACACCAACTGCCTGTGAAATATTTGATCTCGTACATACTATTACATACATTAAACTGCCAACCGTATTCAAATAAGGCATATGAGACATAACTTATTTTTTCTCATTTGATTTATGACATTGTTCTGAGAAAAGCTTGAAGTGAGCCGCGTGAAGAATGCTCACTAGCTTTGCATGGTTCATCCCATACTTGATCAACACATTTTCAAGGTATTCTGCCTGTGATAACCAAAGCATGCTCCTCTTCTTGTCTTTATAAATATCTATGTCAAGAACCCTCTTCGCAGCCCCCAGATTTTTCATCTTGAATGTCCTTAATAACCAACTTTTCAGTACGTTGATTTCAAACATATCATGACTGGCGATCAACATATAATATTACGATGATGAATTTGTCATCGCTCAATATCTTGTAATAAACACAGTGATCGTATTCACTTCGAATAAATTTTTAACTCAACATAAAAGAATCAAATTTTTTATACGACTGCTTAGGAGACAGTTTCAGGCCGTACAACGACCTCATTAACCCGCAAACTTTTTTCTCTGTCCCTTTAAGTTCGTAACCCTCTGGTTACTTCATGTAGATCTGCTCTTCTTACTCCCCGTGTAGAAATGTAGTCTTTACATCCATCTGTTCTAACTCGAGATTGTATTGGGTAACCGACACCAACATGAATCTGATAGATACTTGCTTAACTACCGGTGCGAATATCTCTGTAAAGTTGATTCCTTCTCTCTGAGTATACTCCTTTGCTACCAGCCTCGCTTTGTATCTATCTCGTTTATTTTTTAATAACTACTTGCATCTGATTGCATTTCGTCCCACTGAAAGCTCCACCAGCTCCCATGTGTGATTTTTGTATAACGAGTCTATCTCATCGTCTATAGTCGCCTTCCACTTTTCTGCATCAGACTCATCAAGAGTCTTCTGAATAGTAGACGGGTCCCTCTCATCTATAACGAGGGCATATGTGATATTAAAGTCGTCCTTGTATTTTACCGGTAACCTGTGTTCACGTGATGGGTTTCTTCTCATAGGTGGCTCCTCCACCTGCCCCTGTACCTCCGTCTGTGCATCTGTTTTTGGCTGAGTATTATCTGTGTCAATCTGGAAATCTACGATCAACCTTTTTGGTTCATCTTGCTTATCTTGATCATTCTTATAGAATATGGAGCTTTCATCGAATCTGACGTCACGGCTAGTGATGACCTTGCGTGTGACCTTGTCGAATAACTTATAACCTTTCACACTAACATCATAGCCAACAAAGATGCACTTTTTGGATCTATGGTCTACCTTATTTTTCTCAATTGATAGTACATGAGAGTAAGCATCACAACCAAATATGCGCAAATCTAAGTAGTCCTTTAAGATTTTACATTCAATTTCCATAAAAGGAGATCGGTTTACCAAATAGGAAGTCATATTAATGGCCTCTGCCCATAGGTCATTACCCAACACAGCATTACTTAACATGCATCAAGCCCTCTCTAAGAGAGTCCGATTCATCCGTTCAGCTACATCATTTTGGTCGGACGTGTAGCGCACTGTGTTGTGCCTAATGATCCCTTCATCCTTGTAATATTTATTAAACTCAGTGAAAGTAAATTCTCCACCATTGTCTGTCCTTAAAACCTTTATTTTTCTTGCCTGACTATTTTTTCCACCATTGTCTTCCATTATTTAAATATGGTGAAAACTTCGGATTTACATTTCATGAAGTAAACCCAAACCTTTCTGGAGTGGTCGTCAATGAATGAAACAAACCTGATGACCCTCCAATGGAAACCTCTGGCGATGGCCCCCATACGTCAGAGTACACATAATCAAGTACTCCCTTACGTACATGTTTTTCAAATTTAAAAGATAATATAGATTGTTTACAATATATACAATGCTCGCATATATCTAAATCAGAATTCTTAAAAACTGGAATCAAATAACGATCAGTTAGTACTTTCATACCCCACTCACTCATGTGGCTTAGATGAGCATGCCACATATGTGCATACGTGGAATCTGCAATAGCCGCTGCCGCTTCACGTACTGAAGTGCTCCTAATCAACCTGTAAAGGTTTTCGTGCTTTTGCGCTCTTATAATTACGAGTGCCCCTTTTGAAACTTTAAGGACACCATTAAGATAAGTAAACTTGCACCCTATAGCCTTGAGTGCACTGAGAGAAATTAGACTCTTCTTCATATCAGGAACATACCTGACATCAATCAAGGTATGCTTCATCCCATCAAATATTTTGATGCTCACCGTACCAATAGTCACAACATTACAGGCATTGTCATTACCCATATAAACCTGTCCACCATCGCATTGTTTGTAGCTGACGAACAAACTCCGATGAAGAGTTATGTGATATGACGCTCTTGTGTCAAGGATCCACTCATCTTTATGATTGTCATGCAAGTGTCCAATCATGAACAAGGACAGAACATCACCTCTACTTGTCTCTTCATCAGATATAACAACATTGGCTTAGCTCTCTAGAAGAAACCTCTAAGTTTTCTTTTTTCACTTTAGGATTTGTAGAATCCTTCTTTATGTGTTTAGTCATTCCACAGTTCCAGTACTTTAATTTTCCTTTGCCCTTAGATTTGGATCTAGGTCTTGAATAATCTCATACCTTGATAGTATTCTTGTCTCTCGTAAACAGTGCATCAGAAGATGTCCATACGCTGCCGTTTATCTTTCTCATGGCCTTCCCTTGAAGGGCTGAGATAACGGTGTCCACATTCAGGAATTTATTTGCGGTGCACAATGAGTCCCTAAATAACTCATATGATGCTGGAAGAGAATTCAACATGTATACCTGATCTTCATCTTTGACCACTTCCTCCATATCTAGTAACTTGTAAATCAATTTATTAAAGTAACTGATGTGGGCCTCCATATCTCCGCCCTCTGTCATCTTGAAGGTGAACAACTGTAGCTTCAAGTGTAGGCGATTCTCAGTGAATTTTTTTCGCATAAATATCCTTTAACTTCACCTATAAACCAACTGCAGTTTTCTCTCTCAAAACATCACAGAAAACCTCATCCGTAAGACGTAAACGGATCAAGGATAAGGCCTTTTTATCAAGAGTATTCTAATCATCATCACTCATAGTCAACTTTCGCTCCTTAAGAGCACCATCCTCACATTTCTTGGTTAAGAAACTAATTATCTTGATCTTCTATAACTCAAAGTTATTTTTACCTGAGTATTTTTCAATGTCATACCCAGTGTTTCCCATTAATGTTAATCCTTCAGATTCAGGCCTGCGCCCCAATGATATCTCTGATAACACTTGTTGGGGAAAACGGTGGAATCACTCAAAGATGAATTTAGGATAGTAATCAGATATCACCAAGCAAACATAAAGAGAACACAGCGATTTAGAAACCCTTTTGAAAAAATCACTGCACAAAGTGACAAAAATTCACTATGAAATTAGAAATTACAAAGAGAGCAGGCTTACCCGATTCGAACAACCTTGAATCTCACCCTTGCTATACCCCTTTGAAACCTTAGAACTATTTAGAAACCCTTGGAATACCTCCCAATCCCGTTTACACCCATATATATAGCATTGGAAAGAATCTCAAATGAAATCGGAAAAAAATCCCGCAAATCCGCAGTTTTGCGTAAAAACTGCGCAGAATCCTATCGATGTCATCGAAGGCATTTCAATGGCATCGAACTAATCATGTCGATGCCATTGAATGCTTGTAGATAGCATCGAACTAATTCTATCGATGCCATCGAAAAAATGCCCAGTTAGTCCAGCAACCATCTGAAGAAAATCTAGGAAATATCGTTGGGATCGAGAACTGTTTGATGCCATTGAAGGTGACATCGAACAGACTATCGATGGCATCGATAACCCTGTATCTGAGTTAATTTAAAACATCAAATACAACAGAAATGTGCTTTGCCTCGTGATGGCAAAGGCAAGATCATTTTCACCACTCGCTTTGAAAACGTAGCTTCTCTAATGAATGAGAGATACTACTTACATAAACTCAAGCCATTATCTAATGAATTGTCTCTTTAGAAAAAAAAAAGCCATCTATGAACAAAAACTTTCAGAGAGTGTTTGAGTTGGAGTCCAAGTCTAAAACTCCATCCTCAGTTTGAGTTCATTATTTAAAGGTTGTAATTTCATTTTTTTATCATCAATCAAATTATTTCATTTTTATTAAAATTTTTCCTGCTTTTATATCTCGTGGACTCAAGGAAGCTCCGTGAGGAGCCCAGAGAGCTTCGTGTATTCGGAGTAGATATCCATAGTGATTGACCTCATGATGTCCCTCATGCATGCATTGGGAGATCACATATTGAGAAGCTCCCGACTTTGTTAACCTATGGATGTTAGAGATTCTGATGCGAAAAGATTGCCCAATTGGGATTTTGAAACTAGTGCAATTGAGACATCTTCTCTTCGTTAACTGTCAAGGCGATCTTAAGTTCCTTGAGATGCCGAGGGGAACGAACAAGCAACCTACGATCACATCCAAACATATTATCAAGTGCATTAGTTGATGATGTACATTCAGGAGAATTGGGTTGTTTAACCCAACTTAAGAAAATAAGGATTGGAATAGTAAAGAGGGAACACTGTAAGCAACTATGCAAATCCATTAGTCAGTTGCAACACTTGCGTTCCCTCAAAATGAATGTTGGTTATGAAAATGAATAACTCCAGTTACAAGCATTCTCAGATCCACCACAATCACTTGAGAAACTATATTTGGAAGGCGTCATGGCAAAGTTTCCTAAGTGGATTGTCTCTCTCAATTGC